>NC_086293.1:9255069-9559322 GCF_963924245.1 Chroicocephalus ridibundus | reverse complement strand
AACTCACCAGAGATGCAAACGATCTAAGCCAAGGTGTCTTTTTTCTTACGCATGTGTTTTTCCACTGTTATTTATTAACGTTGTTAGGAGTAGACTTTTATTTAAGTATTTGTGTGTAATCAGATTAACTTTAATTAAGGGGCAATTATCGTGCAGTAACAATAAATCTTTTGGCTGCCTTTGGGAATACCTGTGCAGAAGAACAACTAAAGAGAGGAGGCCGGATTCGTAGCTGCGCTCGCACCCCTGGGTTAAGCCTCCTCTGCCATTCGGAAGCCCCAGCGCGGAAGTGAGCGTATCTGACCACAGCACGCAGTTTGCGGTGTGGCATGCCTAACGCCTGGCCTCGTTTCACCACTGCAAGTTCTCCTTTTCCTCTCACCATCGCAACGCATCGTCTATCTATTGAGGACGGGGTAAGACGTCTTTGCTCCCCGGGCAGGGTTTTGCCAACCCCATTCAGCATCTCTGCGGGACCCGGGAGCATCAGCTGGGAACTGGGCTGAACACAAGTGGGTTTGGGATACAGGGCGGCAAAGGGGGAATAAAGCAGAGCTTCCCTCAGGCTTCCAGCCCTCATAATAAGTACAGCAAGGACAGCAGGGACCGTAATTTTGCAAACAAAGCCCTAACTTTGAGGAATAGGAAATGCAGGCTGCCTGGGGGAAGGTTCCCCGGCTCCTTACCCGACCTGCCCCGTGGCACACCCCGCACTTGGACCGGCCGTGGCATCTGTGACAGTCCTGAAACCGGAAGATTATTCATGCACAGAGCTGCCCGGGGATTTCGGGTATCTCATATTATGCATACGCACTCCTCCTGCATCAAAATTCAGTGATAAAATTCTGGTCCTAAAGGGACAGAATCCAACACCACAAAATTGTGCTGTTCAACCAGTAAAGGAATCATAAATAATAATTATTTAACAAAAGCAAACGTCTACGTAGTGCTGGCAAAAGAAAGTAATATTTTTTCTTTATTCATCATTTCACTTAAAAAGTGAAATAAATTGACCAGCTATAGAGCTTGTCAAAAGCTAAATGGGACCTGTCATGCAAACAAATGTTCTGCTAATGTTGAAAAAAAAAATTAACAAAAGAGGAAAGATTATCCAGTGGTTTTTCTTGAAATGGCTGCAGCAAGATTTGTCCTCAAACTTCTAGAGGAAGAAAACACTGGGAAGAAGGGATCTTTGACTATTTTTTCTGGTGTTTAATGAGGAAAAACCCAAGAAAATGAAAACTGTAGTGAGGTGCCCGTCCCTGTCCCCAGGGACTGGGGGTCCTGGTGGGGGCACACTGCTGGGGGCTGCTCCCCGAGGAGCCCTTGTCCGGGGCGGGGGCTCTGGCAGCGGCCGGCAATGAGGGAGGACTCACCCTGACCAGCGCCGAGCGGGGCACCCGGCAGCACCGCGTCTGGCCCTGGAAGAGCCAGGGGGCCCCGACCTCCACGTCCCAGGTGTCCGGGGCGGGGGGCATCCCCAGGGGGTCCGGATGCTCCAGGCTCTGCAGGAGGGGACGGTGTCTTACCCACCCTGCTGGAGGTGGTGCCTGGATGCCGGCTGGCGCCCGGTGCTGCTGGGGACCGGCCGCCCTCGCTCCCATCCCCGCGCAGGCGTCGCAGCAGGGACCGACCCCACATGGTCCATGCCACCCTGAGGTGCTGAGCATCCTCCTGCTGCCATGGCACGCTCCTGTCTCTCCCAGCCAGCCCCCCGGGCCAGTGGGGGCAACTTGGGACCAGCCGCCACCCAAAAACCAGGCTCACATCATCGCCAGGAGCCACATGAGCCCTGGATGACGAGTGCTGCCACAGACCCCAGCTCCAACCCGTGGGGCACGTCCCATCAGAGCCATCCCAGTGGGATTCGGGGTAGTCACTTACTGGTGAAGGGCTCAAACACCCACTCGCTTAACCTCAGCTCACGGAATGTCTCCAGCCGGCACCAGAAGAGAAAAATCACGCGCTCACCACAAAGGCGACTCGCACACAGCAGGCATTTAAATTTGAACCGTGACTTGCTAATAACGGGTCTCGGGAGCATTCCCAGACTCTTCTGTCTCTGAGTACAACCTGCGTAAGAAAAACTGGTTGGCACTTTCATAGAAAAAAAACGAACCTGCATTTTGCCATTATCTGGGGAATCCTGTGGCTTATATTTTAGGGAAGGCCCAGGTGATGTTTGTGAGTAACCTGAATAATCTCAGAGGTGGGACAAACACTGGAGTAAAGGCGTATCTGCCCCGAAGTGCCTGCCAAAGGGCACCCCCAGCACCCTGCTCCTCAACGCTCTTGCATCACCCCCTCCAAGAAGCCCCAGGAAAGGGGTTGTCTTTGTAAGAAAGAAAAACGTACAGCAACTGTCCAAGCCCGAGACGGGTCCATCTCACTGTGACACCTGACTGTCCCTTACATATTTTTTCCTCTCTCCGATTTAACACCTTTGGAAAGCATATTAAAATACCACGGAGGCAACGGTAACAGGAGGTAATGTCAGCATTTGCTCTGTGGGAATATGACTCCTTCCCTCAGAGCCCATGACGGCTCCAGCCTCAGTGGCCGAGTGCAACAGCGAGAGCTTTGTTATGGCCCCAAATGATATTAAGAACCCTCCCTGTCAGTACGGGGACAGCTGAGACAAAGAACCCCCCCTTCAGTAAAGAGCCAGCGTGGATCTCAGCACCCCCGCAGCCATTGGGGTCTGGCAGGGATGGGGGGGCAGGAGCAAAATCAAGCAGGAGCAGACTCCTGCCATCCTATACTGCTTTGGATCAAATGTTGCTTTTTGACCTGTGCTGCTTTTTTCTTTTTCTCCACATGCACAGGGAAAAGGTGCTTGTTTGGGTTTGGGGTTGGGTTTTCTTTTTTAAATTCAAGATGAAAATCAGGCAAGAAAGACAGACAATAAGCAATACATAAAAGACAGAATGACCTGATCTCCGAGAGAAGGAGCAGCATAAGACCTGCGTGAAGCTTACATTCCAAAGAAAACCTGAAGAGTCTGGGCCCTGCCATGGAGGAGACGCTCTGGTCCCAGGTGGACAGGGAAATTCTGCAGCCTTGCTCCGGGGGACGCTGGGCTGTGGGGAAGGCAGCCCCGCACCCCGAAATTCATTTTTTACCCCTGCCCCAAAGGCTGTCCCCCACGCAACCAGCGCTGGTGCTTCTCCACACTGCTGGATCTGAAAAACACCTTTCACCTTCTCCCCAGCTTCGCTGCCCAGTGCGGCGGGACAGCACTGCAGTGTGCCCAGTGCAGGGATGGCAGCTGCTGCCACTGACGTGAGGGCTGGCAAGGATGGCAGCAGGCAGCAGAAGGACGATGCCAGCGTTGTCAGCGCCACGGGGGTCCGCATCTGCCCCCCGGACAAGCCCCGGGCACACCGCAGGTTGCCGCTACCCGTAGTAGGGACAGCCTTTTTGCCATCTGCGGGGGCCCTGGGACTCCACGCAGCATGGGGGGCTGGTGCAAGGGCTCGCTGCCCACCCTGGGAATAAAACACAACTCCCCAGAGCTGCTCACCTGTGCTGCAGGAAGGGGGGCCTCTGCTCCGCTCCCTGGGCTCGCCCACCCCATCCAAAGCGGGTGGCAGGGGCTTTGCTCCTACAGGAAAGGGCAACCAAGGAATTCAAGCCTGATTTAAAGCCAAGGCAGGTTTATGCTCACAACAGCAGGAAGATTCAGCTGTAGCAGCTCAAGCCACTGCCTGGTCAGCAGTTTGCTTCCTACCAAACGCCCCCGACACCAGCCGCGGCTGCCAGCCCAGCTCATCCCAGTGGCGTTCCAGCAAAGCCCTGGGCAGGCTCCTCGGTGAGTCGGGCAGCGGTGCCCGTGCCCACAGCACTGACCTCGCTGCTCTGCTCAGGGCACTGCAGCGGTCCCAGCTCCCCACTCAGCCCAGGTCTTGATGACTTTCCAACTAGAGAGAAGCCCGGCCAGATGTCAAAGCCAACTGCTTTCCAAACCATATCTGTCTGGAAGAGAAGCCGGCCAGGAAAAGCCACTCAGGAGGTAAAAAGGAGTCTGCAATCTTGACGGGCACAAGCCCATTGCAGTATAAGAGGGAGGGTTTTGTGGGACTGTCCCCTTGCCCGGCACCTCCTTGGGTTCGGCAGCTGCTGTTGCTTCCTTACCATCAGAAGAGTGAAGCTACAGGGCTGCAAACTGTCCAAAAGACAGAAGGTTGGTGCCACACACATACCTCTACCCTGGACAATCCGCCTGACATCATCCAGCCATGCTGGGGGCGCAGAAGGCGTCAGGGAATGTCCCCGCTCCGGGCCCGGGCCCAGGTCACCTATAGCCCGGGGAGACTCAGGGAGTGAGGGAGCCCCGGGGCTGGAGGGTGCGTGTGGAGCCCAGACAGAAGCCACAAGCCAAGACGGGGCCGGAGGATTTGCTGCCCGTTCCCAGTGCCTTGCTCTGCCGGCTGGGTGCCCGCGCTGCGGTGGAACAACACTGACACCCCGCGTAGGGCACAGAGCCCTGCAGGTCCTCAGCGCCCGCCGCCACCGGGAGAGCCGCGCCCGGGCGTCACAAGCCCTGCAGGTGGCTCCGGGGACTCGGGCAGCCGCAGCCCCGGACCCCGGCGGGGGACAGATGTGCCAGGAACCTTCCAAACACCCAGAGCCCTCCTCTGGAAAGCCGGCGAGAAGTTGTAGCCGAAGAGCTCAGGCTTGCAGGCGTTTCCATCTTTAATGGGCCATGAACAGAGGGGTGAAGGTCGGCACCTCTTGGCTGCCTTTGAAACATCCATCCTCACTCTGACCAGTCGTTGAGCGACTGCCTGTTTCTAAAAGTTTCCATCTTATTTTAATTCCGTTCAGGGGACACCAGTTGTTTGTTTCCTTAAGTACCTCTTTAAAAATAACCACTGGTCCTCCTGATGCCCAAGACAGAAGCAATTCTTTTTATTAAGCCTTTTATCCAGTGACCTTTCATAACACAGCAGCTGATTACGAAAATTCAGCCTGTGCAAGAAAAGAGCACACAGGGGAGCCTGGCAACAACAGGCAGTCTGACCGGCACGGGGACAGGCTGAGGGTGGTCATCCATCAACTTGATTTACTAGACTTTTCTTCTGAGAGCATGCTCCTTTCTTCCGGGAAGCTAAATTAATCTCTCCGTTATTTCTTCCTATGAAAATAGGAAACTACATGCTTTGTTTGAGATGTCACATCCCTCATGGAGGAGAAGACAAGGCTGTCCTTGAGCTGGAGGAGCACAGGTTTCCAAGTAACCCTGAGCAATATATGGAGAACTTCCTTGTGAAAAATAAATCAGTTAGATGCCTTCAGTGTGATTATCTCGGTCACGTCGAGATCAAACAGAAACATCTTCCTCAAGTGGTGGGTAAAGTATCTCAGACAGTTTGGGATTCACTGGCCAATTAGTTCACAGACAAAGTGAGTCTGCTGGGGCTTCACCGTCTGCTGGGACTCCAGCTTCCCCCTCTGTGCCACACCAGAGACGTGCCGTTCCTTCCCAAAATATTGCAGGAGCACGAATTCCCACATTCTTATTTTGACTATTATATCCGCACAAATCCTTTATTTTCATTCCAAAATGTAATGGATTTCTGTATACGTTACCAAGAGAACCTGAATGTCTATTTTTAATGTGCAGATGTTAAACAAAAACCTGTTTACAACAAAAGATGGAGATAAGAGCGTAAGTACCAAATTCCAGTCCAGTGGTAATGGTTTAAATGACCAGGTTAAAAATATCCCAAATTTGGAGTAAATAAATCAACTGCACGGTTGTTGCTAACGGTGATGTTGTTGGAAATCACAATAGTCTATAAACACGAACCCACAGCTCCATTTTAAACCAACAATGAGTCTGAGATAGGCTTTGACCAAAGCCAGGAAATTCAGAGCTTAGGCTGTTACGCATCCGATATTTCAGGTTTTGTCCTGTATCATTGGGATCCAGCTCTAGACACACCAAAATAGTCGGCAAAATTCCCTTGGCAGGCAGTGGCGGAGGAGTGGGCTCCAGCCTTGGACACAAAGCCCCACTTGTCAGCCCTGTGCGCGACCCACGGCACAGCATCCCCTGACCCCGGGGATGTTGCAGGGCCGCAAGCCCCCGCCTGCACCGACCTGCATCCATCCGACCTGGCGTCAAAACGGGATTCCACCTCTGGTCAAAAATCAGGTTATAGAAGGTTTGGCCTTTTTGTGAGCAAACAGGGCAACGCTGGGTGGTTGTTAGAGTATGACCAAACCTCTCTGGGCAATTCTGCGCGCTGCCATGTCCCTGCCCTTCCTGCACGGGGACACCAGCAGCTTTCAGCAGCTGCCACAGAGGGACTCCCTGTCCTCTCACGCCCCCCGGGACACTGCCACCTCTCCCTGCTCCTGCCCCTGTGAGCGATCAACTGCAACGAGGGTGAGAGGCCACAAGCCGAGTAAACACCTCCACGGGTGGAAACCTCTGTTCGCTTTCCTGAGGTGCCCAAGATCCACATGGCACATCTGCTCTTAACATTTGCATTCCTCAGGTGTCTAAAATTAGGCTTTTATGCACGTGCTGAAAGCAGTCAGATGTGACGGGCATATGCATTTAAACCCTATTTCTCAACTGGAAGATCCCTCGCCTCCCACCCAAGGGTGCCGACTGCAAAGCACCCACAAGGGGATGGCGAGGCTCAGCACCACGTGGAGCATGACGGGGGCAGCTCTAAAGAGCAGCTAAAGGAGGGGAAGTTGGCATGAACGCTCCTCTGTATGGGAACCAGGGCTGGGTTCCTCCTGCCGGAGCAGTAACCACATTTCCTCGCTTGGGGAAATTCCTCGTCAGAGAGGGACAAGTCCCGGGCAGGAACAAACCGAGGCCAAACGCTGCTTTCCCCACACCCCGGGGGGACAGCAAACACTGCAGCTGGCAAGCAGGGACTGAGCAAGAGCCCACTGATGTCGGTGGGAAGCTCCCCCATTTTCAGTGCATGCGGCATTGGAAGCAGAGCCGAAAGCGTGGGAGAGTCTCACTCCTTGGCAAACCCTAGCAGTTAACCTGCGCGTCCGCCTGGCACCTCCAGCACCGCACTGACTTTCTTTTTTCCCTGTCTGATTAAACAGAAACTTCCTGTAGCATCATTATTTCTTCTTAAGCTAATCAAAGCTTTTCTCATTCATAAATTAAGGAACCTCAGAACTCAATTAGCTTTCAGCAGCATCAGTGACAGCGATATTTCACTGGGGCCCCACAAAATTAGAATTTCCACAGGCACCATATTAACATCTAATGAAAAAGATATAGTCAAGGGCGTAAGATCAAAGCTCCATCATGACAGATGTTTTGATTAAGCAGCATTTTGTTAAAAGATAACAAATCCCAGTTTAATCTCTAACCCATGTCAAGCGTCTCATAGTGGACTCTGAGAATCCCACCTCAAAGACAAAACTAGGAAGCGTCCCAGGAGCAGAGATTCAGGGACTAAGTTCACACCTGTAAGGATTAAGTCCCTGTTCCACTGGAATCAGGGGACTTTGCATGGTGCCTAAAGGTACAGCAGCACCTTTAGGTGACAGAGATGGCACAACCAACCTGCTGACCCTTTCCACTCCTGCCACAGACACTGCCTGGGAGAGGGCACGTGCTGGCATTTGGGGGAAGAGAAGTTCAGTTCTGGAAACAATTTATTTTTCACATATTACTTGAAGACACAGTTTATGAATATCTTAATCAAGAAGTACAACTGCATAAAAATAGTAGAGAAACACATCAGCATGGCATGCGATGTATTTCTTTCAGTTTTACTTACTGTCTGCTTTCATTTCTTGTTCCGTTTTCGAAGGCAAGGAGCAGAGATGATCCCGTCCCAGCAATCTCTGCTGGAATACCTTTTTCTTCTGCAAATTCTGCACTCACAGCAAGGAAACGCAGCCCCCGTGAGCACCTCCCCTCTGCCAAACAATGCAGATGCTGGGAATTAATGAACTAATGTCAAAGCTGAATGAAGCTTGCCGGGAAGGAAAGTGCCAGACAGCCCACGCACACCATACTGGCTTCCCGAAGGGAAGCCCCACTGGAGAGGAAGATAGTCAGAAATCATGGAAACAGCACCTGGGACCAAATTACAGCTAGAGGGGTGTAAAGGGGCCATAATATCCTTCAGGCCCCTTCACAGTATGGTTTAAACGCAGTAGTGAGAGGCACAAGACCATCCACCGTGGGCTCGGGCGGGAGCTGGGGCTCAAGGCACCGTGCACTCTGTAGAGAGGGAGCTGCCGCTGGGGCATCACACGAAAATTCCACGTATTCAAAGTTCTTAGTGTTAGCTTGGTTCCAGTACCTAGTAGAATTATTAAATACCTGCTAACTTAAGTGCAGACACTAGACTAGACATTAGAAATGCTTCTTTCAGTGCCTTTCCTTTGCCAGCGGTGTGTGAGCCCCGCACAGTCCCGAAGGTGAGTCCCTGGGGAACACGATAGCCGGGCAATGAGCTAATGACCACACGGTGGGCCGGTTACCCTCAGCTCTCCTGCCTTCCCCTTGGGCAGCTCCCCTTTGTGCCTTCTCCACTTGCTCTCCCCAAGCCCATCGCCAGCCCAAGCGCACAGAGGGGGACCAGCGCGATGCTGTTAAGTTTATAAGCCAGCGACTATGGCCTCAGAAACCAGCTAACAAAAGGCTTCGGCCAGTTAGCTGATGATCACAAATTATGAAAAGAGCCTGGTTTTAAGAGCTGTCACTACTCACCAGATCCTAGGAGCATCCCGTAGCCGTTCTGGTAGTCACAAGGCTGCTATCCACTTGAATAATCAGAAGAGAATGTTTGCCACACCAACACACCGGGCTGCCGCACAATCTGTGAGAATGTAGGTGATTTCCTTCGAGTTTGCTGCATTTTTCATCAAAAGAACCAACTTTCGACCCAACATCATGGTCTGCAAAAACCTGAGCTTTCACTATGAAGTATTTCTGTGCATGGGCTCTAACAGGGGGGAAAAGGATTTGCTTCTCTGCAGAGATTTGTCCACCCCGACTGCCGTCCGAATACCTCAGTTAGTGCAGCAGGGGTGTGACTGTGCCATTAGTGGCACACCGGCGTCCTGGGAGCTGGGGACCATTTATCTTTTTTTTTTTTTAGAGCTTAAATCAATGGCTTAAGCATCCTAAATACATGCATAGGCTCCAACATCATCATGCTACTTGCAAGCTTAGAGCCTTGCTGTATCCACCAGGGCTTCAGAGCCCGCCTGGGAGCCAGCAGAGCCCAGAAGTGAAGTTCTGTATCGTGCCCTCTCGCTGTGACCTCCCAGCCCTGCACTGGCAGGGGCAGCAGAAGGGGCAGGACCTGGCCCGTGGTCATTAACACCAGATTATCCTTTCCTCGCCCAAGTCCAAACCTGTCTCAGTAAATGCCTAATTGGATTTCATGTTAATAAAGTGTGTGTCCAGAGGGGCTCTGCTCTTGACCTCCGTGTCTGTGCGGTGTCACAGGCAGTGTTCATCCCGTTAGCAGGGCGCTGCTGCAGCCCAGCCCCGTGGCCAGGGGCTGGCGGGGGGGCAGCTCCTTAAAAATACAAGGAAGAGTGATAAGGGCAGGCGGGGAAGAGCTGCCCTCCAGAGCAGCTCTGGAGACCTGCACAAACCCACCTCCTCCATGGCACCAGGGCTTCCAGGGGGGTTACTTGCACCAGGCAAGTGTAGGATCCTGTACCTAGGAAGGAATAACCCCATGCACCAGTAAAGGTTGGGGGCTGACCTGCTAGAGAGAAGCTCTGCAGAGAGGGACGTGGTTGTCCTGGTGGACAACAAGTTGCCCATGACCCAGCAATGTGCCCTTGTGGCCAAGAAGGCCAATGGTTCCCTGGGGTCCATTGACAAGAGCGTGGCCAGCAGGTGGAGGGAGGTCATCCTCCCGCTCTGCTCTGCCCTGGGGAGGCCACGGCCGGAACACTGGGTCCAGTGCTGGGCTCCCCAGCTCCAGAAGGACAGGGAACTACTGGAGAGAGTCCAGCGGAGGGCTACAAAGGTGATCAGGGGAGCGGAGCATCCCTCTGATGGGGAAAGGCTGAGAGCCCTGGGGCTGTTCATCCTGGAGAAGAGCAGACGGAGAGGGGATCTCATCAATGCTCGGCAATAGCTAAAGGGTGGGGGGCAAGGGGATGGGGCCAGACCCTTCTCAGTGGTGCTCAGTGACAGGACAAGGGGCAACGGGCACAAACTGGAACACGGGAAATTCCATCTGAACATGAGGAGGAACTTCTTTACAGTGAGGTTGGCAGAGCCCTGGCACAGGCTGCCCAGAGAGGATGTGGAGGCTCCTGCTCTGGGGATATTCAAACCCTGCCTGGATGCATTCCTGGGCAACTGCTCTGGGTTGGATGAGGTGATCTCCAGAGGCCCCTGACAGCCCTGACCATTCTGTGATTCTGCGAGTTAACCAGGGGAGTTAACCGGGCAGTTAACCAGGGAAGTTAATCACCTCAGTCCTCCGAAGGGCAGCTGGGCTGTGACATGAGCTTCAAACCCCGAGTGTTGAAGCCTTTTGTAATGACAGCCAGGCGAGACTTGGGTTTTTATTCGCTGTGGCATGAAGCAAACTTGGACAGAGGAGACGAGCAGCTTCATTTGAGGATATAATTAATGTAGCTAAGACTATCAACACAGCAAATGAAAGCTGGTTTTAATTATGTTCAGACAGTCTATGCAACAACGGCCTCCAACACAGCTATGTTTAGCTGCGTGAATGCCACCGGACATCGGAAATCCATCATTCAGCCTAACAGGGCTCGCGTAGGTGAGTCAAGATGCGGGTGTCCCCATTCCCCAGGCCAGGGCCTGTCCCACCACCCACCGGCCAAGCTTCTCCACACAGCTCTCACAGGGACACAGGATGAGCACTGGGACAGACAAAAAACCATATTCCCTGCAGCAAGGAAGCGTGCAGAGCTAACGCTAGTACGGACATCGCTGTTGTCTTCCCCGAGCCATCCAGCACCATGGATCCCCGCTTCGTTCCAAGCACTCAACACCCCGGCAGCAACCTCCAAGCACAGAGCCCCACGGTACAGCGCACACCGTGGCACGCTGGCCGTCACACAGCTGGGTACGGACGGACGTGGGGCAGCCCCTGCCCAGTCCAACGCCTGGAGAACCTTTGACAAGCAGCCTTGTGCAGCCATAAAGCATTATTCAGGGATGTGCCAGGTGCTTATTGCCGCTGTTTGCGCTTTGCTGGGGGCACACTTTTGGAAAGTGCTTCTTTTGTATTCTTGCATATTGTATCAGAGACTCTGAAACACGCCAACAGTTAAAAACTACACAGAATAATTGAGCTCTACAAATAATAATTTGAGCTCTAAAGAGCTCAAAAATATAACTGCTTAGGAGCGTTCACGCCCTTAAATGCATGTGAATGGTGCAACATAAAGCAAAACAAAACTGTACCAAACGGCCTGCTGGATCATGATAACATTGTTCCTGAATTGTCCCCTTTCACTGGAAAAAAAAAAAAAAAAAAAAAACAAGCTAAAAAAACCCCAAACAACACAACAGCAAAGGAAAAATCTTGATTCTGTGGAATAGGATAATGGGTTATGCTTAACAGCGTTAAACACCGCGATTTGGGGGATTATCATATGCCATTAGAAATGTGAGGTGGCTGGAGCTATCTGTGAACAAGCTGCCGTCCTTCCCAGCACTTACAACTGAGGATCAGAGCAGAGGGTATGTGCCAGTGCCGCTTCTGAAAGGGAGGCAGGCGAGCATCGCTTACCGAAGGTTACAGTCAGTTTTAAATGAGTTGTTAAAGCTTGGAGAGAGTCAGTGGCCTAGAAAGCAAGCGGCAGCTCCGGGCCAAGGCTACAAGCAAACCACTAGAGACATGTGTTACTGCCGCCAGCAGGCAGCACTTCCAGCCCTAACACCCAGCGGCAGAAACAGCTGGCATCCTGCGGGGTCCTTTGAAAGCGTATCCCCATAAGTAGTTGACTCATGGAAGCTCAAACCTAGCCTGAAAAAGGAATGAAGTTATGCTTTTTGCTCAATGGCAGACGTGAGGGATGTGGGATCACGACAGGGCTGGGTGAGGGATGCTGGCAGTGTCTCCCTCTCTTGGGAATGGGGATACGGAGCTGTGGGCTGGGCTGGAACAAACACAGGGAGGCCCCTCAGCCCCCACGCGCCACAGCGCTCCGAAGGACGTTCATAAACTCCATTAGGAGGAAGCGGCCGTTTATAACCCTCTGCAGCCAGTGTCCCCGGGCGGGGGGCTCCCTCCCATCCCCTGTTTGCTCATAGAATTGCCCAGGTTGGAAGGGACCTTTCAGATCATCAAGTCCAACCATCAACCTAACTCTATCTCTAAGCATTATGTCTGTCCGGCTTTTAAATACCTCCAGGGATGGTGCCTCAACCACTTCCCTGGGCAGCCTGTTCCAATGCCGCAGCCCCCAGCACCGCTTGGCCCATCCCTGCCCATTCTCAGGTGCTGGGCTCCGGCCGGGAATGCAAGGCAGGGCAAGAGCTTCTCGAGCTCTGCAGGGCGCTGGGACCTGCCGAGCACCTGCCAGCCCTCCTCACCACAAATTTCTCCCGTATAATTTGACCCAGAGAATCAGATCTCACCCACATGTGCTTCCCAGAGGCTGTATTTGGCCAAGCTCGGACAGGTCTCCAGGAGGAACAAGACCAAGCCCATCCTGTCACAAGGGTGACTGACCACCCATCGTATCGCAGCGCCTGTTTGGGCATCACTTCATTTAAAACCAACCAGCTCGAGCAGCATTTCAGCATTACTGATCCCAGGGACTGATTACCCAGGCAGCTCTCCCAAGGAAGAGCCGTGTCCCCAGCCAGGACAAGGTCCTGTGACCATCTCCCAGCCCGTTGGCCCCACAGACGAGCCATCCCTTACTGCCAGATGTCACCTCCTCGCTCACACTGACACCTACCCCTCCAAACAGATGAAAAAACAGCTTCTCATCTAAACGCAGCACTAGAAAAAAAATCTGAGATTACCTTTCTGGATGCTCATTTATGCTAAAAACACCTAAAACCTGAGCTGGCTACAGATGGACAGTTAACTAAAATAATATTTACAGATCTAAGAGAAGCACTTTTAGGGGGAAAATGGTTCATATTAGTCCTTATCAACACCTCAGCATCACGCTCACATGATGGACCTTGAGGCACGTCCTGCCCCTCTCCCCCTCAGCCATCAGCACGAAACCCGCGCTACTGACGTTCTTGCTTTATCTTTCCATCTCGGTGAAACCCGTGCGAAGGGACACTGGCACGGCAACCAGTCTCTGTCCAAAACCCCCAAGAAAACCTAACTGTGTTTCTAACTTTATTGAGGTGCCTTTATCTGATGTTTCCTCATGCTCTTTTTTTCCCTTGAGTAGCCCTGTGGAATGGTTTTACTACACGGCCAGGTTTTCCATTTAGGGTGTTAGTAGTTTTGACCCAACTCAGTATAAATTGGGTCACGTTTTTCTTAAAGAAGACGGGGCCCGATTTAATTCCAGCTGACAAAATTTTTCAGAGACTTCCAGGTTTTAAGTCAGCCCCATAATCTTCAGTTCTTAAACTGCTGTACAATGATTTACGTCTCTTCCCTCAAACTCTCCTCTTTGTTTTGGGAAACCTGTCAGAGAGGTACAGTAGCGCTCTCCTCTCCGAAAGCAGGGGAAACTTGTTTCATCATCCCATATTAAACTCACGGGTTTGTATATGCCCCGTGGAGCAGGGCAGTCGCTCGCCGGGCACGGAGCACCGTGTGCTCACCCGGAGACACCCAGGACACCCCTTGCCTTCGCTCATCAGCGACCACCGTTAAACCCCGCTCGCTGCAGCCGCGCTCTGCAGAGCAGCAGGGACCAGGAAGAGCAGGAGGCTCAAACCGCCCGCAGAGAGGGCTGAGGGCTGCCGCGCATCCCCCACACCCCATCCTTGCTCGCACCCAGCACAGCAGCTGGAAGTGTCTCTTCCCCAGAGGCTGGAATACTTGCCCAAGGGTGCTCTGGCCTGTGGCGAACCAGCACGGAATGGGAAGAGGAGGAGCTGCCCAGGCGTCTTCTCCAGCCTCGCTGTGCTGGCCCAAACCCCAATTAGGATAAGTTTTTCTGCCTAATTTTTTTTTTTTTTGTTTTATCCCAGGAGTAAAAATAGTTGGGCTTTGTTCTTTTGGGTGGGTACCAATAATTTTTAATGGCAATTTTCCCATTCAAAATGCACACTCCAGACTATTTCAAGAAGTAAAAACAGTTCTTTGCCAAAAGCAAGTGCTAATCCTTTATCTGAAGGTATTAAAATACCATCGTTAGTTCAAGCAGAAAAACAATGCTTCCTGCCAGAACCAGAGCTATCTTTTCTTATCATTAAGTCACGAAGGGAAGAAGCAATAAATATAACAGTACACCAAAAAATGGTTGTTCTAATGAGTAAAAATAACTCTGTCAGAATAGGTACATGTAGCAGATACTTATCCAAAAATACGGAACTGAATAGAATAGTCCAACGGTTTCAAAATGAATGTGTGCTCTGGCATTGGCAACTGGAATACCAGGATGCTGCCGGATCCCCGCGGGGCAGGGCTGGGGGGGCCACGGGCTGCGGCGGGGGCAGGGTCAGGCCAGGAGGGCTTGAGGCTCCTCTCTGCTGGATTGGCCACCAGCCCAAAGCCCAGGTGCTGCCCCTCGCAGGGCGGTTTTCCAGGCGGATCGGGGATGTCACACTGGTGCCGTGGCCCGCCGCTGCCCTGCGGGGCACCCTGTGCAGTGACAGGGGCTGCAGGGAGAAGCCACGGGGAGCTCACCTGGACCCGCAGGTGTGAGGCACTGGCAGGCACCTCTCCCAGTCAGCAAACAGAGTGGGGGATGTCCACGGCCACGTCCCAGGGCCCGGGGGCACCATCATCTCCAGAGCGTCCACAAACCCGCCTGGGGTGGGGGAACAGGGCAAGAAGAGGTAGTGTTAGGGACATGGGAACCTGCCTGGGTGCCCTTCAGCACCCAATGGGAACGGGGACAGCCACTGCCACCCCCATCACCCGCAAAAGGAGCCCCCAGTCCACACCAGCTGCCCAGCGCTCCCCCTTGCCCATATTTTGGCTGTGGTTCTTTCCCAAGAAGCTGAGCCCAGTCCACCAGGTCCCTCCAGCTGCAGAGACTGGACACGTGCGGGGAACTGGTCACCAGCAAATGGCGCAGACCCAGCAGGAGGACAGCCCGGCACCCCTCACAGCTTGGGGGCAGGGGAGCTCGCAGGGCTGCGCAATCCCCGGGCACATCATCTTTGACTTTTTCTCTGGAAAAAGCCTTGCAGAGGGGCAGTTTTGCCCTCTCCTGCCCGGCCCTGGGAAGGCCGGCTGCCCACTGCCCGCTGCCCCAGGACGCCAAGCCCCTTACCCTCCCAGGCCTCGCTGGCTGGAAGAGTGCTCCTGCTCTCCGTGAATATTTCCAGCTGGTGCTGGATAATCAAATGAGAATTAATGGTGGCAGAGAGCCCGCTGGAAGGGGACAGAGCTGGGGGCTGAGCCCCGCTCCCCACCGACACCAGCACGCGCTGAGTTTCACAGGACTGGAACCAGTTCCCGTGTTGCAACCACCGACTTCCCGCTGCTGGAGCGGCAGCTGGGAAAGAACAAAAACCAGAACGGGCCCTTGTTTTGCTGAGAGGCTGCTTTTGGGCTGGCCGGTGCACGGCTCTCCCCGTCCCACAGAGGGATGGCAGCGAGTGTCCTGTGTCCCCCCATGAGCTCCTGGCGCGTGTTCAGCCCCGTGATGAACACCAGAGCGCCACGCTGCCAACCACAGCCTGTGCTCCGGTGCTGACCTCCGCAGAGAATCCTCACCGCAGCTCAAGAAAGCGATGCGCAGCTACTTTTTTTAAAAATTATTATTAATTTTTTTTTTTTACATCAGCAACAACACATCACCTCCTTACTTGACATGTGTTCAATGCAGTCAGGCTCCAGCCCACCGTGTGTTTTGTTGGGGCAGCCCTACAGCGGCATTTGCTGGCTGCAAACTGTACAGAGTCATCTTTGGCTTCATCTTCAGTGATCTATAAGATGCTGGGGCAAAAAGAACAAAAACAGGTAGTTGGAAAATGCGTAGTTGATGTGATCTCCTGAAAGTTTTTTAATCACAAGGGGAAAAAAAAACATTAGAAGACCAGTCAAGATTCATTAGCAATTTCCATGCTTCATTTAAGGTTGTCCACATGGAGGTTTTTTTTAATAGACCAAATCATTGTGATTTTCCCTAAGAGCAGAGCCCCCAGTCTCAGCAAAGAGCTGGTTTAAAGGTCTGTCTCTAAGCAACCAAAACTCAGTGCACTTGAGCGCACATTTGCTTGTCATCCCCCATCACAGCCCCTGCACAAGCGGGGCCAGTCTCCCCTTTGGGTCTGACAAGGGGGAAAGCAGTGTCGGAGGAAGCCCCACAGCTCCTCCCGCGCAGGGGCACCGCTGTGG
Source organism: Chroicocephalus ridibundus (assembly GCF_963924245.1). NCBI lineage: Eukaryota > Metazoa > Chordata > Aves > Charadriiformes > Laridae > Chroicocephalus > Chroicocephalus ridibundus. The sequence goes on along the minus strand of NC_086293.1, from coordinate 9,542,883 downwards.
CGCGTGCTGGGACCACCATCGCTTCGCTTTCATAGGAGGCAGAAAATAACTTGTCATGTTATTTGAACATATTTCAACAACAGATGAAAAAGATGGTTTACCTCTCTTCCACTTGAAACGCCGCGGGTTTTGGAGGGGACAGAGTGGGAGAGTGTTCACACCCTGGAAGGCAACAGGAAGGCGAGATTGCTGCTGGCATTCAGTGACTTGCAGCGGTACCACTTAACGTTGTGACGATGAGCCAGGTTCCCTCATCAGAGAGGGTGATTTGCTCCTTTACTCTTCCCTCTCCTTCCCCCACTTCCACTCCTGCTCCCCATTGCCCTGGGCCCTCACTGGCCGCGTGGTCCCGCGCGATGCTGCGCCTGCGGCAGGAACCTGCAGGGCTGCTGTCGGCACTGGGCTCCGTGGCCACCAGCTGCAGGGTGGGCACAGAGGGCTCCTCGCCGGGACGGGGAGCCGCAGCACCGCCAGTGTGCGAGGGGCTCAACAGAAATGATCTCTAGAAACGCTCCCAAAGCGCAGTTACAAATCGCCACTGGTGTGCAAGGAAGAGGGGTCCCCAGGAACTCTGCGAGCAGCATGGGCGGTATCTGACACAGCATTTATCACTCCGGTGATGAGATCTTTTCCAGTGCTTTTGCAGCAATGGGAGAGCTGGACATCAAACCAAAGGGAAGGCGAGCAGCCACAGCAGAGAACAAAGGCAAGTCCCAGGCTGCCTTCCCAGCTTTTGCATCTCATCTGCTGCTTTGAAATATGGAATAGACAAGAAAAAGAAATAGATCTCAAAATGATCTTCCAGAGGAATTTGTTCAGGCAGATTCGTTCAGCTCAGTGCTCTCTTATCCAAATCAGCTGCAAAACTAAGTTATTTTGGTGGTGAGCAATGTCCTCACTGATTTCAGACTCACTCAGAAAACAACCTGCTGTGAACCAGCCCTCTCCTCCTAATCACCTGGAATAAACTCACTGCTCTATCTCCTGTCCTGTCCTGCCTCCCGGCTTGCTTTGCTCCACGGCGTCCTTTCCCACTCTGGCACCCTCTGTCCCCTCCTGCCTGGACACCGGCCCAGCCCTCAGAAGAGAGGGTGCTCTGACATTTGCTCCCGCTGCAAAACCAGAATTTCACAATGCTGCCTTCCAGTACATCGCAGCAGGCAGCAGCACTGGCCAAATGGCACCCTATAGCCCTTATTGGCCAACTGGCAGCCTATAGCCCATCCATAGCTCGACAGGCGCAGCAGGGCTGACCAGCACAGCCGCTCCAGAGAGCACGACTTTAGCATCGGTCCCATCACCCCCGGAGCTGCTGGTGCTGCCCATACCTGGCGCATCACAAGGAGGAGGAAGGGGAGGAAGGGGAGGAAGGGGAGGAAGGGGAGGAAGGGGAGGAAGGGGAGGAAGGGGAGGAAGGGGAGGAAGGGGAGGAAGGGGAGGAAGGGGAGGAAGGGGAGGAAGGGGAGGAAGGGGAGGAAGGGGAGGAAGGGGAGGAAGGGGAGGAAGGGGAGGAAGGGGAGGAAGGGGAGGAAGGGGAGGAAGGGGAGGGGTCTGGGGCTCCCACAGCTCACTGGATCTTCATTCCTGCTCAGAAAAATGCATACATAAAGCATCCCAAATGAAACACGTTCTGGAGGCAGGCAGGCTGGGCAGGGAAGCTTTGTATCAGTCTGTTCTCTCCTTCAGAGCAGCAGCACCAGCGAGGGGATAATAAATCTTGGAAAAGGAAATTGGAAGAAAGTCTGTGACTGAGGGGAAACAAAGGAAAGCAAATGCATCTCTGTGAGCGGTGGAACTAATGAGGTTTGGTTCCCTTCAGATTTGCCTCTTGGTGATGAAGCCTTGCAAAATCATTCTTAAATTTTCTGTTCTCTGCCTAGCTATGTTATCCGTCTCTTTTTCCTGCTGACAAACTCTTACCAGACAGTATTTTGAGGCACCCAGTGTGCCAGCTACCACCTTGAACTGCAGAAAGGTTCAGCCATTACTGGCAGCACACTCACAAATGTCCCCAGCTGCCCATTCTTTTTAATTTGGGAGAACGGGCAGAGCAGGAGGATGCTCTCGGGGGGCCGGGGCAGAGCAGGAGGATGCTCTCGGGGGGCCGGGGCAGAGCAGGAGGATGCTCTCGGGGCCGGGGCAGAGCAGGAGGATGCTCTCGGGGATGGGGCAGAGCAGGAGGATGCTCTCGGGGGGCCGGGGCAGAGCAGGAGGATGCTCTCGGGGCCGGGGCAGAGCAGGAGGATGCTCTCGGGGGGCCGGGGCAGAGCAGGAGGATGCTCTCGGGGATGGGGCAGAGCAGGAGGATGCTCTCGGGGCCGGGGCAGAGCAGGAGGATGCTCTCGGGGGGCCGGGGCAGAGCAGGAGGATGCTCTCGGGGCCGCGGCAGAGCAGGAGGATGCTCTCGGGGGGCCGGGGCAGAGCAGGAGGATGCTCTCGGGGGGCCGGGGCAGAGCAGGAGGAGGATGCTCTCGGGGCCGGGGCAGAGCAGCAGGAGGATGCTCTCGGGGATGGGGCAGAGCAGGAGGATGCTCTCGGGGGGCCGGGGCAGAGCAGGAGGATGCTCTCGGGGCCGGGGCAGAGCAGGAGGAGGAGGATGCTCTCTGTCGGTACCTCACTAGATGGTGCTGTGGGTCCAGGAACAGCCGCCGCCGCCCGCGCTCGCTGCTGGAAGGACGGGCTCACCCGCGTCTTCCTTCGCCGATGCGTTCGTTAATGATAAACTAAATATACATTTTTTTCTTCTTTTTTTTTTTTTTTTTTCTTTTTGCTCGTAGCTCTCCGGAGCGATTTGTTTCCCTACGGTGCAATCTCGATGCCATGAAATTTTCACGAAAAGGTAACTAAGAGCATAAATTCACCCCGCACTTCAAAGAATGATATTGAAGTGTTCCTTCTTTTCGAAGTTTTGCAGTGCTCGCCCATAAACGCACCCGGGCTCTCTCCCCTGAGCTCTCCTCTGCAGAGGGTTAGGTAACGCTGGCGGCGTTGGCTCAGGGATGCAGGGACAGCGATGTGACGGAAGAGGATACGAAGCTCTCCTGGCCTCTGGAGTCGGTCGGGACCTTGAGTCCTCGTGTCTATTCTGAAAAACATGATGAAAGATTTGAAAACGTGGCATCTTCCTGAACCAAATCAACCCCTCTAGATTCCAGAAAAAAATGTCAGCCAAACATTTAGGCTTTTCACTTTGCGTTATTTGTTACGTAAAGTACAAAATACTGTACTTGGAGGTGGAAAATAATTTCCAAATCAAAGTTTGAAATATTTCGATAGCATCAGAATCTCCCACACCCAGCTCCTACAGTCTTCCATACTATATTGATCCAAAACAAAATTCTAGTTAAATAATTCCAGCTTGATAAAATATTTAAAGCTGGTGTGTCTATTACCAACATCTATTTTTCATTCAAAGCTCCTAGGAGCACGTCTATTCTTCAGCCACCTTTATGAAATATTCCTTTCACCTACTTTGAAGAGTCCATACAAAACCTTTTTAAGAACAAAGACTATTTCATACGAGTTCTACAAAGAAGAAAGTTTAAACTCTCAGTCCTTACTCTGCAAATGCTCTAGAGCACCTGAACCAGCCACCATTGCATTTAAACTGACCAGAATAAAGTCAGGAGTGCTTGCATCCGGGTTTTTCACCCCCCTCTCTATTTTCTATACCAAGTAGAAAATGCCCAGTCATTAGTTTTAGGAGGGATATAACACTGTGGTCGACATCAGTTCATTTGTCATGTGTCATAGTTCACTAATGACATTTTAAAGAAAGAATAGCTGTAGCCGTGTCCATGCGACAGTCCCAGGGAAGGTGAAATATGCTCCCAACCCTGGGGATCGACGGTGCTGAGGATGCCCCAGGTCTCCCCTGGAAGGCGGCGGTAATGCAGCCCAGCTCGGAAAGGTGCAAACCATCGGCACTTCTCCCGCCTCTGGGCCAGATTTGATAGCTCAGCAGCCCTGGAAACCATGCCAACAATGTAGATTGACAAAAAAAGCAGCATTTGGCCCCGAGTCCCTCCAATATTTGTTTTTACTATAAAAGGAGAACTGGACTGTAGATGACACATGGGTTAGCTGATCTAGTTACACAAGTAACTGGGAAAGCAGAGTGTTATGTTTGCAAATGCTCTTTTCTGCTTTTGACAGTTCAAATTCTTTTTAAACTTCACCTCAGGCTGCACGAGCTGTTCTGTCCCCAGACCTGTAGCTCTGCTATTTTAAGTGCTAATAAGCACCGTCTCCCTACCAGGCACTGCTCATCTCGGAGCATCTCCATCCATTGACCGCCTTGAAGAGCTTGTCAGTAAACCCAGCTCTTCGGTTTTCTGCATATTCAGAAATACTAGTCTTCCTAAAGGAAGAAAGCTGTACTTACAGCTTCCAGGTTTGGAAAGGAAACCCAGTGGGGTCTGACTGAGCACACCACGGGCCCAGCAGCCCAGGTCAGCATCTTTCTCCTCCTCCTCTCCTGGATTTCCCAGGGTGGAGGCTTTGCCATCAGAAGTCTCTGCTTCCCAAGACAGCCTGGGTGCAGGCAGTGCTGGAGAGCAAACCCGGACCCCCAGGCAGCAGGTTCCAGCTCTGCTTCCCGCAGGTCTGAGGCTCAGAGCCCCAGAGGGCTATGTCTTTATTTTCATTTTACAGCCATTTTACAAAGATCACCAAGCAATAAAAAAATACAGCCTCAAAAGCAACAGCAGTAAAAGAAGGATGGCTGAGAGTTTAATCCAAAGCGGCACAGAGCAATCTGGGAGCTTTGCCTCAGCTCCAGCTACTTTATCAACTGCGGATGGGAGCCAAACCGCAAAATGTGTGATGGGGGTTCACAAACCAGAAACCCAGAGCTACCCAGAGCTGCAGGGGCTTTTGAGACCATCTCCAACGGCAGGGCGAGTAACAAACACCCTTGTTACCGTACAAGAAGCGGGAGGGTGGGGTGGAGGCTTGCGGAGTGGTGGCCATTCAGGCTCGGCGGGCACAGCCCTGGCCCAGGGCTCCCCTCGGCAGGTCCGTGAGCTCCGGCAAAGCTCGGGGATGTGGAGGGGCCATCGCCCACCGGAGCAGCCCCGAGCCAGGGCTGCGCTTCTGAAAACCTCACCAGTTCCAGAAGGGACACCACCACCTCCTGCTCCTCCTCTGCTTGCCGCTGTATTTGACAGCGTATTTACCACGAAAAGAAAGGATTTTCTGCCCATGTTAAGACCCACCTGAGATTTAATGTTTGTTGTTAGCCTTGCCTTTGCACTCGCAGGTGGATGCGGCTCAGCAGCCGCCCTCCTCCTCCGCAGGTGGAGCAGACGTTGCGCCCTTGTGCGAAACAGGAGCTGTGTCTGTTGTCAAAGAAAAATAGCTTCAGTGTACGGTGAGAAAGCCGTTGTGTACCTGCATTTCACCTCACTCAGCACCGCGAGGCGGCTCCGATGCAGCTGTACGAGTGTGCCGTACTCCCCCATCGCCCTCCAGCCGCACCACCTGAACCCCTCACCGGGAGGGCCGTCACCAGCCTCCATCCTTACTGCCCGGCACGTTCCTCCCAACACCCGACTCCTCCCTGGCGCATTTAAGCCCGTTGTGTTCTGCCTCGCTCACCACAGATGTGCAAACAGACAGAGTGAGCCCTTTCTCCATGCATCAGCCCTCAAAGCATTCGCACGATATCGTTGGAAAAAATTGCGCTGAAAATGTCAAAATGGGATTTTTGATTGCTCTGCTTAGGTGGAGGAAGAGCATTTGCAACTAAGCACATGGCAAAGCAGACATGAGCACACAAAATATTCACATGTGCATTTATATTTGTCTGGGAAAAATACTGTTGGAAAATGTTGCCCTTCTGCTTATAACCACTGTGTCCTGAGGATGAATAATTTTGGCTTTTTCCAAGAAAGGGCTCCAAATCAACAATAATAGCAGGGTTTCAGGCTACTTCTTGTCACCAAGGGACAGGGTTGGTTGATCTTGCCATTTACTCCCGCTGACACCCCTTCAGGAAGGGCAGGTGAGCCATGGATGTGCCTCCGCGTGCCCCGGGGCTTCTCAGCTCTCCACCCCTGCTGCCCAGATGAACTGTCGAGTCGCCACTCACCAAGTTGGCCTTCGCCAGAGCAGGGTCCCACTCGCCCCTCTCCACATGGAGATGTAGCATCCCCCCCGCAGCACAGGTGAATCCGGCTCCAGGGTTGGAGCTGCCTTTGCAGACTCCCCACCACGGCCCCGCGGAGGCTCCGGTGCCCTGTGCTTGTCCTCTGCAGGGATGCACAGCTTTCCCCTCTCCGTATCTAAGTAGTAGGGCTTAAAGGATGGAAGATCTCAGTCTTTAAAGTGATAAAGCTTTCTCACCAAATTCTTTTCCTTATTATCAAAACAAGGGAAAGAATAACATTTATTCAATCACATGGCTATTAAAGTATCTATTTTTCTGGACTCTGGCGCAGCTTCCCTAAAGACAGCATTTTCTTCATGCAATACCAGCAAGTCTTGGGCATGACTTTAGAGAGCACAGAAATAGTGTGTGGAAGGAGAAAAGCAGTATCGCTTTCTTCCAGATATGGATACCAGTTCCAATGAGGGATTTACGCACACAAATACAATCCCTTTTGATTCCGACATAGCTGGCATCTCGTTAGACCCTCTTCTACCTTTTCTTCCATCTATTATTGCATTGTCGATTCATTTTCTTGTACTCTCTATTTCGGGTCATCTTTCGCCTCATCTTCAGTGTGGCTCAATCAGTTTTTCTCCTTCAGCCCCCACAAGCACCCCCCCCAGCTGCTCCTTCCTCCCCCGGTGCGGGCAGAGCCACCGGGGCGCTGCCTCCACCCCGGACCTGCAGCCCAAGGAGGTGGTGGACACCTCTCCACTCGCTGCCACCCGACACAGCCAGGCGTCGCAGCTCCTCTCGGGCATCCGCAGCAAACAATGGCTCTTCCGCTGTGGGCTTGGACCTGCCCAACGCACACTCCTGTCCCGCTCACACCTGCCCCAAGTCAAGGCAATTACACCGTCCTTTGCTGTCACTGCTGCCATCCTTCCCCTTGGACCCTCTGTCACCTCAAGGGTGGCCAGCCCTATCACAGCTCAGGCAGGGTTGTGGTGGCAGTTTCTACCCACCCCCTGTGCTCAGTGGGGCCACGCTGGCTGCGGTCCCAGCACACACTTGTACAGTTTTCTGATATGTATGTTCATGCCGCTTCCCATAACGTCCTCCAGATTTTAAAATCAATCTGCAAAGCCGCTTTGTGATGCCTGGAAATCCAGGAAAACCATCACGTCCAGGTCTGGATCCCATAGCTCAGAGGTCTCTTGCCCGTTAACACATCCCCATAGCCCAGCTGCCACCACAGCTGGAGGTACAAAAGGCCACCTTAATTACCAAGGTGTGCACCGAGGGCTGCACCACCCCATGACCCACACAGACGTCCTCTTGCACGGCTGAAGACAACAGCAAAGCTCCCATTTGTCCCAGAAGGGCAGAGCTCTTTCAGGAAAGCTTAAATTTGCGCACAAAGATTGTCCAGCTACAGCTAAGCAACCGCCACGCTGTGGTTTGAACAAGGGCACGCTGTCACAGCTACTCATGATTTATATTGTATAGTCAGGGGAAGTCTATGAATATTAATTCATTTAGTTCTGCTCTCATAAATAGACCTAGACAGCCAACACCCATAAAAATACAAATAGTCCAGTGTTAACTCTTGGAAAACTCCAGCATGAAGCTGGAACAGGCTCACAGATCGGCAGCACGGGCCAAACCCGGCTGGGGTTACTGCCTGCAGGCAGCTCCAGCCACGGCAGATACACCCGCACCTCACAGGATTTGGCTCCCACATACTTAAAGGCAAAGAAAAACATATTAGTGTTTCCAGCCTTCACCATTTTGTCTGCAGCTAAAATGTCACTTTTAATAGAGCGTAGCTTGGTGTATAGAGCTGCTGTCCCCCTCGGAGAGCTAGAAAAGCCACGGTGGGACTAAATGATCTGAAAGGTCCCTTCCAACCTAGACAATTCCATAAAAAACGCATCCCAAGCATCCACCAATGGATGTGGACAGACCAAGATGAAATCCCAGAAAGCTGTCTGTAAGACAAAGGCAATGGAACAAAGTAAAGAGTATTTCTTCTATTTCTGTTAGCCTTGAGCATAGCAATCAATAATGTCATGCACTGAAGAACTGTTTATCTCAAATGGAATTTCCCTTCTCCATTTAAACATCTCTGATACGTGCCTTCCACATTTCAGCTCTTCTTAGACACTGGTGAAATCGCCTGGTTCCTATAACATGTTATGAATGGTCCTGGGTGCCCTGCTCACATTAAAACAACACAGATCAGGTACTAGGTACTGGCCACGCTCCAGAGGACACAACAGCGTCCGCATTCCTACAGAGTTACAATGCTTCCTCCAAAGACTGGATTTATATCCACATCCAAGCTAAATAAATCATGTACCATGGTCCCTAAACAACGCACTTATCACACTTAGTGTGAATAACGAAATGTCATAATATTTTTCCAAGACATGTGGTTTACTTTGTTTTCAATAACTAAGGTCTAGCAGCAAAAAAAAAAAAAAAAATGGTGATGTTTCTTCTCAGTGTTACTCCAGTCTGCTAGTGGAAATGGACCTTGTGTGCACGGGGCTGGAGGGGCGGAAGGTACCTGGGACTCCCCCGGAGCAGGATCCAGCGTGGCCCCATAAGGCACCATCTCCTGCTCAGCAGACCCGGGCTGGGCGCAGCTCGCCAGGCGATGCTGCAAAATTAAAGCCAAGGAAACCCCCGGAATGGGCAGCCCAGGAGCAGCACCCTGTGCTCAGGCCAGACGAGGAGTCCATGACCCACATCAGCCCGAACCGGTGGTCACGCTTCGGGGACAGCCCCGGGAATTACCTGCAGGGACATGCTCTGGAGACCAAGTCCTGTTTCCCATGCTGTGCGAACTCATCTCTGGCTGTGTCTTCTGATGGAGCGTCCCACTGCCAGCGACAGCCAAGGGGACAGGTAAGAGTGCCAGCAGGTTCTAGACAATCTTCAAAGCTGGAGGGGCGCAGCACCAGAAACATTCACGCTTTCCCCACCGGAAAACAACCTACCATGAGGTGCTTGCCCACGGAGAATTTGCCCACTTGCTCCAGCAACACCCCGTGAAGCCCAGCTCCCGCAGAGCATCCCCAGCCCTGGGCCACGGCGGGTTCCTGACCTGTCCCCTGCCCCACCTGCACCCACCCAGCATCGTCTCAGCCTCCAGATACACCACCACGGGAACACTGGCAAGGGTTAATTCCCCCATTATCATTATTTTTGGCACAAACGCCTCTCGGAACATCTGCCCTGCACAGCTCCCACGCTAGACCATCGCCAGGGCACGGGGAATAGCCATCAGCATGGCCATGGGCAGCTGCAAACACGGACCTGCTGCTCTCATAGCAAGAGCTGGAGGTCCCAACACACCCAGAGCAGCAACCAGCTCTGCCAAAGCCACCTCTGCCTCCCCGCTGCCCACGGGATCTCCCACCAACCCGCAGGGAAAAATCGCTGCAAGACCATGGGCAGGCTGCGAGGACATACACCACATTTAGACTGGTGGATGAAACGGCAAATTCAGAAGAAAATACCTGTAACGCTGTCATTTATCAAGGGCAAAAAATTAGAACAAGACTGTCATGAAGTTGTAGCAATAACCACCAAGTTTTCATTTCCGCTCTGAAACCCATCTTCCCAAGCTGTAAATCAGACTGAAAATCATGAACTATATATTGAAGCTCTGCAAACTCTGGCTCTCGGTGGGATAAGGTCTACGCCTGGGTCTCTCGCTGCGGAGTCCCTACCTTCGCAGCGCAGCAGGAGATGCTCAGGTTTAAAACGCGAGTGGCAACAGCAATGTAAACCCCATAGGAACGACTCTGCTCTATCCGGACCTGGAGCCTGCTGCAGTCAATAATGGGCAAGGAGCACCACCGGTCACGCCACCGCTGCTTTTTGTGGCAATATTTGTCCTGGCAGCTGCAGCCTGTGATCAGGGCCCCCGGAGAGCAGCGCACCGGCTGGAGACGTCTACGTGAGATATCTGTACTGATGAAAACCCAAGGTATGCATTACCCTGCTAAAGCCCAGGAGGGAACAGCAAAGTGGCTTGGACCCGAGCGCAATCAAACAGCAATCCGTTCCTGGCAGTCTGATCTTTCATGGAATAGAAATTCTTTTTCATGTCGAACAAAGACTTTAAGGATTGAGAGATCACTCTGGCTTTGCAGAACTGGGCCACGGTTTTTATACATGCTTCATCTGAGCAGACAGTATTTTTCCAGTTGCATATTGCCACATGCGATGCTATAGATGAAACAGTCACCAGGAGGAGAGGGAGATGGGAAACTCTTTTCATGTTACTATATTGGCCAGTCTCTTCAGCACTGTTTTTTCACATACTGTCAGCATACTAAGCTGGGATATTAGGTGCTCACAAGCTTGTCATCTTTTCTTCTGGCTTAAAGTAACCCCACTTTAGGGCTGACGCTACCTGCAGGGACCCTGCGCCCTGCCAGCCAGCCCACCAGTGCCACAGGAACACCGCCTGCCCATTGACCTTACTTCTAAAATTGCTGTTTTGGGGGGGAAATGGTCAGCAGTTACATTGGAGCCTGAGTCCGCCTCAGCATTTAGCTTTTAGACAGCCACTGCCAAAGAGAGTACCACCACAATAGGTCAGAACAAGAACAGGACAGGGAAGAGCAGCTGAAACCTTTCACGTGCAAAGCTCCCACTGCTAGAAATAGGCATCTATATTCTGCACTGGGTTATTAAGAGACAACCCCCCCACCTCCCAGGGCTCGAAAGGATTTTATTTGCAGGCATTAGGAGCCTCCTGGACGTGCCACAGCCAAGCAATATCGATCAACACTGCAAAAATCCCTCTGCACATCTTTGCCATGACATCATCCGACGAGCAGCATCTTTTCTTATTTATGAGTGGTAACAGGCACTGCTTTCTGCACTACAGCTTTGGCTGCCTCGCACAAACACTTCATGTCGTGCTTTATTCAGACAAAGCCCAACTTGGCCTAGTTCCTTCCAAAGACAGACCGGGCTTCTGAGCCCCGCTCTTTCAACCACGTCACCTCTCTGCTACATTGGAGTCCATCACAAGAGCACTGTAAAACCTCCCAGGCGGGAAAGGGGAAAAAACATCAGCTGGAGCAGCCCCCCCAGACGACCAGGTCAGACATTCAGCAATCCCACCCCACGCACCCTGCTCCTGCCATTGCGCAGGGTGAATTTTCCCCTGATCTCCCTTGGACCTCAAAGGGGGTAGAACGCTTGCTCTTCTTCCTCACGCATCTGGTCTATGTTGCCAAAAAAATGCCAGTCTGGAGGATGAGGGTGGAGCCCCGAAACCATTGGTAAAACCTTCCTTCTAACAGCAGCACTCAGCTGCAGCCAGGGGCAGGCTGTGAGGAGACATGCCCCAGTTCTCCCGGGCTCCTCCATCGGGGCCGGGACAGTCGGTGTGGTCCAGCTGCAGCGTGGCTCATGCTGGTGAAGGAGCAGAACCACAAGCGTATTTATGACCTGTCCTTGCAGCGCAACAGCGGCTCCTCCGCACCGCAGCAGCATGAGGAAAGACCCCAGGGCCACCCAGGACAGGATCTGGCCACCGCAGCCAGCCTCCTCTGTCACATCAAGGTTGACAAACCAAGCGGTATCAACCCCAACTCTCCTACATACACATCAGCTGAACTCTCTTCCCACTTCAACCCATAGAGCTGGAAAAGTGAATTTGACTTGGCCTTGCCGTCCCTGGGTCAGCCAGCTCCCTCCCAAATGGGAGGATTTGGTGACTTTTACAACTGCAGCTCCAGTTGAGGTCTGCATAATTTTGGCAATAGGTGCTGCGCAGCAAAGCTAAACAATACAGGGAATCCAGGCAGCAAAATTAGCCATTTCTAAAAATATAGCGATAAAGTAGTAGGGCATTGCACACCGCCATCTGCTCCCAGCCTCACCCCACCACCGCAGCCCCTGGGAGCAGCAGCGGCCGCGTCCCACCGAGCCGGCTCCCGGTGGGGCTGCCGGCAGCAGAGAGAGAGGTGCCCATGGCGGGGGACGCTGGCCCCTGCCCCCCCCAACAGGCTGAGGTCAGGAGAGCAGAACTTCTTACTTTCTTCTTACTTAAACCTGTGTTGCAGAGCCCCCATTTGGGGTCATTTTCTTGCCAGCAAGACAGTTTTAACTGCCCGATTCCCCATCGCATTCACTGCAGCTTGGTGCAAAGCTCTCCTTGGAGCCCTGACTGCCATCTTCTGTACGCTGGCACTGCTGCCCCTTGTCACCCGGCTCCTCGGCTGCAGCTTGGAGCCGCGTTTCTCTTTGCTGACAGGGAAAGCATTATGCTACTGCTGCATGGCTTTTGATTAAAGGAAAAAAAAAAAAACAAAAACTAATAACACCAGGATAAATAATAGCCAAAGGCAAGTTTCGACCCTAGTTCTAATCGGCAGCTCACCAACTAGTTAAATCTGATTATCAGACTACCCAATTGGTTATGTCACAAGCGATAAATCAAGCAAAGACTCTCACTTGATAAGGAAAAGCCAAGCAAGGCTATTTTAAAATGAAAATCCAAAGGAATTTAGAGTGCTGGTGTGAGAGAAAAGAGCTGAGATTAAGAGGAGATATAAACACAAGCTGAAAGGGGCCACTCCAAAACCGTCCTCCTGTGCCTTCAGCAGAGGAGGGACAGCATGCTGTGAGCTACTCAACATGGGGTTTTCTCGGAGCAGGCTGGAGGGGGCCGGCGAGACCCTGCTGTTGGAGCCCCCCCAGCCCTGCTTGGCCTCAGTGACACCGCGGAGCCATCAGCCAGGGCTCCGTGCCCCCGAGAGTGGCAGGGTGCAGCCGGCAGCACCCGGGCTTTGGGTATCCGCACAGCGGTACGGCCGGCCCTGGCCCCAGGGCTGCTGGTGGCCCACAGCAGCGTGCAAAGGGTGCAGAAGGGTGGCTGCTGCCCTGAGACACCCCAGCTGCTCCACACCTAACACGCTTTTTGCCCTCCAGTCTGACAGAGGACACAGCCACTTGTTCAAGGGTTTAAACGTAGCTTTGCCCACAGCCGTAAGAAGGTGATTGAGAGGGATTTAGGAAATAGCTAGCAGTTACTCACAGGCTCAATTAGTGCCTGATGAGCTGCATAACAAGAAATGCAGCTGCAGATGTTTCATGTGATACCCTGTGCTCTGGTATCATTAAACACAGCATTAAAAGCAGAAACTCTTCAGTACCTGGGGTGTCTTAATGTGATAGCACCCTTCGGGTCTCCCACTGCCCTCCAGCATCCATCCCTGAGACCCCCAGGTCTGGGACAGCCCCATCCCCCTCAGCCATCGGGGAGGGCTGCATCCCATCCCCCCAACCCAGACCCAACGGCTCTGAGCGCAGCTGGTGCGCCCTCAGCATCTGGGCATCACGGAGATTGTGAGCAAACATATCCCAGGTAAGAGCAAAAAGCAGCTCATAACTAAAAAACAATAGGAAGAGTTGTTGATTGCAGACCACAGGATGAAATGCAGCTCTACGTGCTTTGTGTCACAGCTGAGCTCTCCCTCCCTGCTCTACCTTGTGGGGCTCCACTACAAATAAAGGATTTCCACCAGGACAGCCCAGCTTCTGCTCCCTGTGACCCCGGACTTGCCCTCTCCCACTCACATCCACAGCAGTGGCAGCACCTGCCTGCCCGGAGCACCCGCTCTCCAGCCCCACAGAGCATCCTCAGCCCGTTTGTGTCCTGCTGGGAAAACGGTCTCGGGCTCCTGTCCCAGATGAGAATGCAAAAAGATGAGGTGGTTGTATATCCACGGGGGCATGAATTTGATATTCATAGACTTTCTCTCTCTTCTAAAGGGCAAAACACTTTGAACTGAAACTAAGACCACGACTTGAATGATAAATGAATGTTTTCTGTACTTCCTCGGTGAAATTTAATTTTAATTGATATTAAACATGACAGTGCTTCTACTAAAACTTTTATTTGCCAGCCACCTATTACAGCTGCCTCCGAAATGGCAATGCCATGACATCCCTACCCTCTGTGTCTTCTGTATGCGTTAGCACTTGAGGACAGATGAGCAAGGACCCACCCGAGCAGCGGGGACGCCGTGCCGCTGGCAGGGAGGCAGGGCACTGCTCTCCGCACCAGCCCTGCGGGGCCAGGCTTTCCATCCAAGGGCTCGGACACAAATAGCTCCAGCAAGACTGCGTTCCTCTTTCACAATAACAGGGAAGGAGATCCAGGCAGGAAAAGGGCAAGGTGCCGTTTGTGACGAAGCAGAGTTCTGGCTTGCAGAACCTGTGAGAGGCGAGAGAGACCAGGAACAGAGAGAGGGAATTTGAGGCAGATGGAGAAGACCCATCCCATTCACTTGGAAGCACTCAAAATTCCCGCAAGTGCTCTCAAGTTGACCAGCAAAAGTGTGCATTAAACACTTTTCTCACTTGGGTTTTCTGCTCCTCCTGCGCATTTTGATCCAACTTGTTTATGTCAATAATAAATGATTTCTGCACATGAAACTCAAGGTGCTGCATGGTGCAAACCTTACATGGCACAAAGTCATTGCCCACGGTTCATCCTGGTGCTCTTTCAAGGCGTCGAAGGAAGACAAGGAGATGATCAGGTGTTTGCAGATCCATTGGCCAAGTTTGCAGAATTGGTACCCAAAATAAGAGAAACTCATCCCAAGCCTGCACACGCCTTCTCCTGCCACCAGAGGAGACCCAGCCTCAGCTTCTGGCCTCCAGCACCACAGGGGTAACGTGCCAGGGAACCACAGACAGGATCACACATCACCACCGCTTCCAGGCTCCCGTTTTCAGGGAGAGGTAACACTAGGGAATGGATCGTTAAAATTGAGCTTTAACCTGCCACAGACAGTCAGTAGAGCTAAAAAGATGCTCAAGGGAAGGAGACATGAAAGGTAGTTTTGTTTTGCTTTTTAAGACGGATGAAAGGGGAGCTCTGCTCCAAGCACTGAAGGCAGATCTGGTCCCTCACTCCCATCTGGCAGCACCTTCCACTCAACTTGAAGTACTCATTCATTTGCTTTCCTCGTTACACACGCTAAGCTGAGCTGAAGGATTAAAACCCCCTGAGGTCAGGACTTATGTACTGAGTCATTCCTCCTGCTTTCACCTAAGACTTAATTTACCAGCATCGCTTTGTAGCTGGCTCTCCTCTCTCCCATGGCATACCGCATGCTCTCAGAGAACTCGATACCAAAAGCTTCCAGTTTCTTCTCTTTCTTTACTGTTCCTTCACTGCAATTCTAGGCTAATTTTCATAGGAGCTTTGATTTCTATGAGCTTTATTTCTGCTTTATTCTTCTCTACTCGAGAAAAACAACATTTTACTTGCCGGGACCAAGCAGCAGGTTATTTATCTGACCTCTAGAAGCCTTCTAAATCCATAGCACCCATCCTTCTAGCCCACAGCCAGCCCAGGTTTTAGTGATCTGTTTACAAAAAGAAATATTTCCCTTGAGCCCCCGTGTAAGGCTGGTCAGGGGGGAAATGGTAACTCTTCGGTTACCAACTCTTTGGTTCTGCAGAATTTTGTCATAAGGTTTCCTAACAAACGTTCTCAAAATGAAAGACATGCATTTCCGTGCAGCTGGGCTTTGGCTCCTGGGGGGCCCTCAGCCACCGGGGACAGGCAGGGGGTGGTGAGGGGAGCAGCACCCAGTCCACGCGGCAGAGGCAAAGCGAGAACATCATGGCAGCCCCTCTGGGGAAGGTCTGTCCAGCAGAGAACACAAAGCGAGCTGAGGAGCACTCAGCAGGCTGTGGAACTTGCCCTGCTCCTGCCGGATCACCTCTGCTGTGTGTGTAACTCCTCCCATTCTCCTGGGAGAAAAGCAGCCTTCAGAGACCTGACATACAGGGAGGGAGGGAAAATACTCCAAGCTAAACAACAGTGGTGGAGTCTCCTCCGCATGCTAAGCGATGCCTGACACTTTGGGAAGGTCTGGGGATGAGGAGGACCAAGCCACTTGCTCAAGCTTCTCTAGTAGGCTCCAGACCAGCACAGAGAGCCAGCGGCAGCCACCGCACCTGTGGGTGTCACGGCACAAAGCTTCGAGAGGGGCTGCTCGTAGAACAGGAAAGAAAGCACAGCAGCAGCCAAGCACCGAACAAAGGAGGCTCCTCAGCGCAGTGGTCACCAGCAATATCGTATTTACAGGGCAGGAGCCATCCTCTGGTAACGGGCACACCCCAGATTCCTGCAGCAGCGTAGGGAGCTGGGTTTTAAAGCACTCAAACGTGCTGCGTGCATGCAGGAACACTCGATCTGCCCAGTCTTTTGCATGAGCCTGAATCCCTCCCTCCACGCTCGGAGCTGGACAGACAGACAGGCCAGGGCTGGCTGGGGACGGCCGCACGCGGGGACCAGCTGGAGCTTAGGACTGGCCCGGAGCCTGGGCAGGCTGGGGCAAGAAAAACTCCGCAAAGAGAAACCCCCGATTTGGAAGGAGGAATGCGTTTGCTATATGAAAGCTGGACTTTATATTGAAAGGTACGATGACTTTATTGCTGTGCAGCTGGAGTGTGAGTTGGTGCAAGTGAAGGGCACTGCCAAGAAATTAAAGGCTGAGTCTCCCCACGGCCAGATTGGGAAAGAGCCTCCGCAAGACAAGCCATGGCCAGCAAATTCTTTCAATCTCATCTATATCCATCCCCAGGCAAACATTAATATTTGCTAAAACTGATATAGTTTTATCATCTATACTTAGCAATTAAACTTCTGGTTGCCCTTAGTTACTAACTAATACTACTGTTAGTCCACTGTAGCCTCTGCACACCAGAAGCTTTTACATGGTGTCCCATTCACGGTGTTAAAGTACTAGGAAATAGATTTATTTATAGCATCCATGGTGCAACAGAATATTCCTCCTCTCTCTCGTTGCTACTTGAGACGCGTACAAACTGCACATCGGCCACTCCGCAGGTTCACATTTTCCTACTCCCACGCCTTGGCCGCCAAAGCCGTGTGCCCGGGGGCAGGCAGCACAGACCAGCGCAGCCCGAGCCCAAAGACAGCAAGTGACTCACGCCATTAGAAATCCCATGGGAGAGGTGGGGAGGGCTCAGCGAAGCAGGGGCTGCACCCCACGGCCACACTGCCATCCCCCTGCACAGCCCTGGGGCTCAGGGCAGCCAGCCAAGCCCCCCTGGACCACAGCGGGGGCACATCACCAAATCCCCCCTTCCTGGGGTAAAGCCTTCCGTGCGGGACAGGTCGATGAAAATGCAGCAGAGCAAATACCTTGTGTCGCACTCCTCTGCCTGGCCGGGGCCAGCGCTGCCGGCAGCAGCTGTGCCTCCTAAATTCGGCACTGGTTCCCAGCCAAGTGAGCATTGCTCGTCCATCAGACGGCGGTTACTCACGCACGCCGCCTCCACTCACACCAGCTGTGTGCTCCTTCAGCTCAGAGTAAGGGGAAAACAGCTTATTTTGCAAAAAGAACCCTTGACAATCTATCCTGAAGTGCTCAGCCATCGCAGCAGTGATGCCACAGAACTTTGTCAGAGAGGAATTCAGCCGTGGCAGAGCACGTCTGGCATTAAAGCTGGTGCCCAAAGCTTTGGAGCATGGAGGAGTTTATACTCGCAGTGCCAGCCTCTGCTGGGTTTGGGCTCTTCCAGCCGCTGCTGTCGAGCAGGAGCTGGCGCTGGCACTGTGGCAGAGGGTGGTCACCGACCGAGCATGGGTCCGAAAGCCCCTCCGAAGGGCAGAGACTGGCAGCTCATCCAGAGCCAGGCTCCGGGTGCTCCCACACCCAGCTCCAGGCGCTGGCTCCCAGCTGCGTTAGAAACCTGCAGCTGTGCTAACGCTGTAGGAAGGGAAGGGAACGGGGCCAGACCGAGCCACCCCGCCAGTGAGAGACCCAGGGATGCGGAACTGGTGCTGCTGAAGGGTTTCCAGTGTCCTTTCACCGGCAGCAATGCAGCCAGGACAGTGTCACCTGGAGCACGCTGCCACAGCCTACCCAGATTTAGATCCTCAACCCCACACTCGTAAACCCTTACAGAATTTGTCCCTTACCATAGATGCCTCCTTTACCCTGCAGTTTTGCATGGGTCCTTTCCAGCCCCAGTTCCGCCCTTTCTCTCCCTGCAGGAGGAGTCCAGGAGGTCTCTGACAAGCAGCAGCACCACAGTTTTAGCCGTGGATGTGTCACACCTCAAGACACCACCACATCTGCTTTCACTAGAGCAGAAATCCCAAGAAAAAACAGTTTCCAGACTGAGGTACCACCCTGACTCCAGAAAAAATGCTAAGGAACAGCAGGGGCAGCAGCAGGAGTTAGAGGAGGCCGGCAGCCTTCGCCCTGCGGTAGCTCAGCCAGGCCCTCGCCATCACAAGTTCTTGGGGAAAAATGAATACGCCCGAGAGCCCTGCGAGGCCTCAGCCAGGTGGAACGACACAATCTCATTTCGCGCTGTACTACGTCAACTCGAAGGGCTGGAACAAGATCATTGCAGTGCGGAAAACACCAGGCACCGAGCCACGCGGGTTCGATACAGAGGGCACTGCCCAGGCACGGGTGTTTCTGGAAGGCAGCAGCCTTTCACAGGTCACGTACCCCCCCCATGCCAGCCGAGACCAGCAGCGGTGCAGGCACCACGGGGGCACTGACACCCCCCCCACTCAACCAGCTGCAGTCACGCCCCCCACCCCCCCCCCCCCCCGAGAGGTTTTGCCTCCCAGCCCCTCAGTGTATGGTACCGATACGCGGGGTCACGGGGGGGAAGTCACAGCCACCTCAGCTGTGTCACCCGCACAGCACAGCCGGCTGTCACCAAGGGCATCCCCAGCACCACATGGGGAGACTAACACAGCCACGAGGGACACGTGGCGGGAGAACGGAGGTCGGTTATCCCAATATTACTTCAAATGAAAGCATTTATAAACTGATTTAACAGAAGCTTTGGGTGGGTGGTTGTGGGGGTTTGGTGGGGGGTTTTTTCGGGTTTTTTTGTTTGTTTGTTTTTCTTGTTGTTTTTTTTTTTTAACAAAAACACATGAATTTTAAACAAATCCTCAGTTCACGAAAACTAAGAGAGCAGCAAAGAGATTAATGAGGATTACCAAAATACAGCACAAGTTAAATAAATCATCATTAATGTGCTAAATGTCACTGTGCCCAGCGCTCGTGGAGGAGACACACCAACCGTTATCGATCTGTGGGTTGGTCAGTTGGATTTCCCCAGGTTTCTTTGTATGAAAAAGCTGGAATCGAAGGAATCCAAGCTGATACCGTGAGCTGCATTCTGGGCTCCCCGAGGGACCCCAAGCCTCGCTGGCCATCCCAGGACAACATGGCTTATCTGGGTGATATTTATAGATGCGATTCATGTCTCTCCTGAGCCGCTTCATTTACAGAGTCATAAACAACTATTTCCCTTGTAAATGGCTATTTCTCTTAGGCTTTTGAGGACTTTTGCGCCAGTTTGGCTATCGTTTCTCCCACGCTGCCTCCCTGCGCAAGGAGGAAATCCCAGCTGCAGGGCTGGGCTGGGGGGCTGCACACCCATCCCCTGTGCCACCCTCGCCCCGGCTCCAGGGCCACCAGCCCCCACACACACATCAAACCACCCCCAGAGGTGACACTGCGGGGGCTGTCCCCAGCAAAGCCCCTTTAAGGGCTCTGGGGCAGCGGCGGGAGGCGCAACATTAATTTTAGCCTGGAGCAGCGCCAGGGGCGCAGGGCTGCAGGGCAGCTGCTGCGGGCAGCAGGGGGGAGCGCCTCCGCACCCTGCCCTCCCCCGGCCTCCCCAGCACAGCCCCTCGGCCCCCTCCCCAGCCCGCCACCGCCCGCAGCCAAGCTGGCGGCAGAGCAGCCATGGCAGAGGAACAGACGGAGCTGGAGGAGAGGATCATCATCAAGGACCAGCACACCAAGGAGATCGACCTGGTGAACAGAGACCCAAAGCATATCAACGAGGACGTTGTAAAGGTAGGATTTTCCTGGTGCCTCAATGCAATCGGTATATTGGCGTTGTCATTCCCTGACCTCCCCCAGGGCTGTAAGCCCCTGGTTTATGTGCCGCAAGAGGCGGCGTCGCCTCGGGCTGTAGGGACGAAACCTGCCACAAGCCACAGCCCTGCTGCCAGGGCGCCCCAGGCGCCGGCCGGGTGGCTGTGTGCTGTGCATGGCTCCGATTAACACAGCATTTCCCATTCCTTGGGGGCGCTCCCCGACTTTATGGGCTCATAGCTTGAAAATCTGGGGGGGGCACCTTCCTTTGTACTAGTAAGTGGGTAAAAATAAAACAGGGTCAGCCCATATCACTAATTGAAAAGGAACCTTGGAAAAAGGCTGCTGATCTTCAAGACCTGACAATCTGAGCACCAGAGCATTTGGATCCGTGTTGTCCTACTTGGAAGAAGATTGTTTCTCCCCCACGGCAGCCGGCGGGTGCAGCAAGCTGCCTCTGACTATTTTTGATCAAAAGGAGTTCTCACTCTAGCTGAAGAGGGAAGCATTTTCCCAAATGCTGACCACCGGAGCTTGGCTGCTCTAACCTTTGTTAGTATTACGGCACAGATAAATTTGGCCCAAAGGAGATCGGGAGGAGATGGAAGGGTTTTGTTAAAACTGCACCGAGAGATCAAAGAGGACATCATGCCAGAAGGGACAAAGCCTGCTCACAAAGGCTTTGGAACAGACCATGACCTCAATCATACCGCTGAAATGCAAGCTTCCGTTTGTGCATTGAAGCACAGTTACAGCTAAAACCATGCACATGGTCAAATGGGAAGCCCCCAGATGGGCTGTGACAGTGACGGCCATGGTTGGGCACCCTTCTGGCACACCGGAGCAGCAGCCAGGCACCTCAGTACCTTGAGCCCATTCCCAGCAGTGTCCCACATCTGTGCCACACGGTCCCAGCGCGGCTCAGCCACACTGCCAGGGTGGCGAGGACCAGACAGCCTGTGCCAGGCAGCGCTCCGGGGGACACCTGCCTGCTCCGCAGCTTAGGGACATCACCAGCTACCACCAGCGGGTAACGCCAGCACCTTCCAGGCCACCCCTAACCCCTCGTGCCAGCCCCATTCCCCCACCCCTGCCTCTGCCCAGTCAGGGATCCCCAAAGTCTGGAAGAGGATTTTCAGGCTCATATGGCCACGCTGCTGCTTCATCAGAAGGGCAAGTTTTCAGAGCATTTGCTCAAGCTACCTCATGTTCCTCCTGCCTTAAAAATAGCCCAGCTGATAAGGCTGGGGAGGGAGGGCAGAGCCAGCCCTGGGGATGGGGGCACCACGCACCCCGCTGCCACTCGCCGGGCTCCTGCACCCCCATCCCGACGGGAAAGCCAAAGCCTCCCCTCTGTAGCGGGCAGCAGCACCCAAACCACCCCGGGCACAGGGGCACGCAGTGCTCCTGCAGCACAGGGGCAGAGAGGCGCAGGGGGGCAGAGGGGTCTGCAGGCTGGGGGGTTCCCCTGGCCATAGATAAACCCTCCCGAGCTTCACAGAGCCACGGCTGGGATTTGAGACCACATTACAGCAGTGGCACCAGCCAGAGGGGTTTTACAGAGCTTTAACAGCCTCCTCCCAAGCAAAACAACTGAGCAACGAGCCGTACCTGCGTCTGCCAGCCCTGAGCACCCCCATAAGGCTCGGGGTTCAGCTTCTGCCTCCACCACTCCTCCAGACCCACTGCCAGCAAAAGAAGTAGCAAGGCAGAGACTCTCCTCTTATACCCTGCTGCTCCCTTCACTAATTGATCCCCTGATTAGCTCATTAAGCCCTCGGGCAGCTGTGCAGGGCTCTGCTGCTCGCTTTCCCGGGAGCTCCAGCTCACCTGGCTGCAGATCCCTAATCTGCGTCGATACTTCCCCGGTACCTCCTGCCCACTCCAGGAAATTAAAGATGACGCAGAATGATTTCATGATCAAAGTGCTTGCAAAACCAGAATGGGTATTGCAAATTAACACAAATGGACAAACAGACACATTAGCTTCCCGAGGAAAGGCCATGCTATTTTTCAAGACAAATGGCTCGGCTCCTGCATTCCCTAGAAATGAGCTCCGCCGCACTGATATCTCCACGCGTAGTTCAGAGGCTTTTAAGAGTATTTGTCATTCAGAGACACTCCCAGCGCCTGCACATAGCAGCAGTGTCCCTGTAAGGGCATGGCCCAGCCGATCTCTCTCCCGTGTCAGACAGAAGGCAGGCAGGCAGACTTGAGCACCTCGCCTGCCCAGGTATAAATAAATTAATTGTAAATCAAGAGGGCTGTTGGATTTTTATTAGCAGAAACCACCTTCTTGCCGAGCAGGTGGCCCATGTCCCTGAATGCTAAAAAAGGCTAGGAACGGGCTCCGGCCTCCTCCGGGGTGAACACTCCCACGCACAGCTCCCATTGCAGGGCTGGTGCCCGGCGCTGGCACCTGGGGGTACGGCAGACGGCGGGGGCCTGGGGACGGGCCATGTGGCCCGGGGTGACCAAGCCCAGGGGCTCCTGCTGCGGGCTGGGCCTGTGTGCCCCCAGCCAGGCAGTTCCGGGAGCCCCCCACCACCTCCCGCTTGGATCCTGCGTGGAGCGGGGGCTCCGCTGCTGCAGCGGGGCTTGTCCTCGCTCAGGGGGTGCCGGGGGTCTGCCCCCCCCCCAGCACAGCCCTTGCTCTCCCCAGCCCCTCCGTTCAGGCTCTCCTCTGCCACTGCAGCAGATCCTCACCCTCGCACTGGCGCCCTTGCTAGCCCCCACAACCCCCGCCCCTTACACCCTTCTTCTCCCTCCCAGGTGGATTTTGAGGATGTGATAGCTGAGCCTGTGGGAACATACAGCTTTGACGGCGTCTGGAAAACCAGCTACACCACCTTCACCGTCAGCAAGTACTGGTGCTACCGGCTGCTCTCTGCCATCCTGGGCATCCCCCTGGCAGTCGTCTGGGGCTTCCTCTTTGCCCTCATCTCCTTCTGCCACATCTGGGCAGTGGTGCCCTGCATCAAGAGCTACCTGATAGAGATCCAGTGCGTCAGCCGAATCTACTCCCTCTGCATCCACACCTTCTGCGACCCGTTCTTTGAGGCTCTCTCCAAGATCTGCAGCAACGTCCGAGTTGCTCTCCGGAAGGAGACCTAGGTCCCTAGAGCCGCCCCCACCAGCCCTCGCCCGACCACCCCTGCCTCCTGCCGTGTGCCCTGCCTTCGGGCACGGGGACACCCATACCCAGGGACCTGCAGTGTGGTGGGACCCTGCGGCAGAGCTGCCGGGGATGCTCCCTGTAGATGGAGGCACGCCAGGCTGCTCCTTTCTCCACCCCAAAGCCAGCAGCTTTAGGAGAAGAAAAGCCCGTTGAGTCTCGGCAGCCCAGGGAGACCCCTGTGCTCTCCAGGCCCCCAGCATCACCCTCTGCTCCTGCGGGAGGGACCACAGCATCTCCCAGACCACAGCCCTGGGCCACGACCCGCAGCTGCAGAGCGAGAATCGAGGGTGCAGAGATGCTGCTGGACGAGAGACCAAACCCTGCACGCTTCTCCAGCCCTTCCTTCAGTGTAGCATCACCAAGGCGTACAAATTATTATTATTTGCTGCAAATGATTGTTGTTGTGGAAGCTTCTGTATCAAATCACGCTGCACAAAAGTTTTATGGATAGAATAGCGAAAGCAAACTTTTCTTTTTTTGTGTGTGTTTGCATTTCAGCAAAGCTTTGAAATCCAGATCAATTAGTGCATGAAATGTTATGTCTGCCTCCTGGGAGCACGTGCTGGGCCTGGGCCACCAGCAATTGCAAAACCACATGTGGCAGGGTGACTCATTTATTAATTGTGGGGCATCGTTATCCTTTGTGGCCAGGATTCCAGGGGCAGCATGGGACCGGTGGGCAGCTGGTGAGCACGCCGGGGCTGCAGTGGGGCAGCTGGGCAGAGCATGGGGAGCAACGAGAACAAATGGGTTTTGATAACTTCACTTGAGAAATGAGAAGCTTGGCTTTAAGTAAAGCTTTGGCTTCTTTCTCAGGGAGAATGTTTACTGCAGAATCACAGAAGGGTAGGGGTTGGAGGGACCTTCAGAGAGGGCTCTACGTGCTTGCTTGCGTGACGCTGGGCAAGCCCTAGCCTGCAGCAATGTGCTCTTCTTCCCCAGCTGTCTCTCTGCTCCGTGCCCTGCCCGGCTCCGCAGGAGGAGAACCTCGTCCGAGGCACTGCCTTGCGCCCTTCCCTCCCACAGCATCCCACGGTATCCCACAGCATCCCGCAGCAGGGCTCACCCAGGCGTGCCGGGGGAGCGGGCCAAGGACCCTCCTCTGGGACTCTGCCCGCTCCCAGCCACTCCACTGAAAACATGAGGAAGGATGAGGGGAAAAAAAATCCAATTTGGAGCTATTTCCTCCCCTGTATTGTCAATTAATTTGCTTAGTCCATCCTTCATGAAGCCATACTTTGAGGCACTTAAAGGCTTTTTTGGCTCTGGCCTCAAGTGCTTTGCTGAATCAGGGCCCAGGAGGTCTCGTTCAGAGGTTATTCTCGATTGTATTCATGTGCTTTTTTCCCTTGGCTGCCAACAAAGACTTGGAGCCAAAGTTTCTTGTAGTGCCATGCCAAGGGCAAGAAAGAGTTAGATTTTCTATTGGTGCTCTTCCGATGGGTTGGGATTGTGGTCTTTCATTATTCCATAGCTATACAGCACCCATGCTCTACCAACACCAGGCCTTGAGATGGATGGAGTGATACAAAAAAAAAAAAGATATTTAGATAATATTTAGATATTTGTAGGGGAAAAAAGGTCTCAAAAACATTTTATCATGAGCATTTTTTAAAGCTTTTTGTGGGAATAAAAATAATTAAAAACAATACTGGGATTATATTCTTTTTAATGGCTTTTTGTTCTAGTTGTTCACAGCCTGAACCCAAAAAACCTCCAAAATCCTGATCTCCCCTCGCAGTGGTCTAGGGGTTCCCTACACGTGGAGCCCGCACTGCTCAGTCATCAGCACTTTGCTTTTGAGCCTTTGGCAGCATGTTAAATATCCTTCCACCGCGACAAAGCTGGAGTTCCTCTGCCCATCCCCATGTTGCTGCAGGCCGGGGACGGCGCGGGAGCTTGGCGTCACTCGTCTGGAGATGGCAGTGTCCCCACGCGGGGGGCACGGCCCTGCCTGACCCCATAATTGCCGCCAGAAATTGCACCCGGGGCTCGCCAGGCAATGCCCTGCCTCTCCCGGAGCTTCCTCCTTGCTCCATGCATCAGTCCCGGGAAAATCTACCACCACGTTGGGTTTCCTTCCTGGCAGACGGAGGATGTGCCAAGCCCTCGGGTTCCTGATAAAATTCAGTTTTAAAAACCCCCCTCCTTCTTCTGGGCAGGAGCCAATTACTCTCAAGGAGAAGGAAAATGAACACGGGAGGAAAACGCTATGTGCTTTCCTATTGGATTTAAACCAGCCCAGTAAAATATGCTGACACCGAATGTGCTGGGTCGTACTTAGCAAACGTGCTGAGAGCTCACTTGAAGCTACTAGAAAAAAAATCAAAGGAATGCCAGGACGTGAAAGGTGGAAATGCACCTGCTGATGACAGTGAAAAAATAAAGTACATGTTTAAATGCATTTTTCATATTCATTCCCAACATGAAAGGGATGCATGCAGGCCTTGCTTCTGCGCCCCCCCGTCCCGCTGCAGTGAGCGAAGGCAGGGGCATTGTCTGCGGTCCCCAGCTCCCGCTGCCCCCCACGCAGGGAAAGCCCCCGCCGCCAGAGCCCCCCTCCAGCCCAGCTGTCCCCCCGCCAAGGGCTGTGTCACAGCGAGCGTCACGCCATGGAACAAAGCGGCGTGCAGGTCTCAAGTGCTTGGTGCCGTGCTCTATAAACAAAAGCATCGTTACACGGAGCACACTTGGGTCTTGCATTCAAAGCATCGTTTCCCATCGTATTCCTTCATTTTCTTAGTCTAGTGCTCCTTCTGCACCTCCCCTCCCACTTTCCATCAACACACAGTCAGAAAACTTTATTTACAGGTATTTCTTAACAATAAAAAATCCATGCCATAAGCATGACCTTGTGCGTTACAGAGCAAGAAAATTGCATTGGTGTAAAAGACTAAATGCGATCTGCGGTAAACCCAAAGCAAAAGCTTGGCCTTGGGGGACTCAGTGGGAGTTTTTCTGTTAAACCCCACGGAGTCCAGCCGGCATCCCAAACGCCTGCCTTCAGAGAAGCCTTTGAGCACACTCAGCAAACGTGTTATTGCACAGATGCCCTGACCCTGCAGTGGTGTCGCTCCCCTGGCCCCCGCTGCCCCGCACGCGCAACCTCACACAGCACACGGAGCCAGAGAGGGGTAAGGACACCCGGGCACCAGCGCTGTCCCCCCACATTGTCCCCAGCCCTGTCCCCTCTGCCCCCCTGCCCGTGGTGGCAGGACTGCCCTGCTCTGTACCGGCGGTGCCATGGGACTGGGGGGCAGCAGGGCTGGCACCGAGCAGGGATGGGGCTGTCTCTGCCCCACAGCGCTTCAAGTGCAGCAAGCGCGCCCACGTTGAGAGCCCGGTGCCCGCGGCGCTGCCCCATCCTGTGGGATTCCTGCTGCAGGCGGTGGTGGGGCCGGGTGCCGATGCCCGTGTGCCCGGGCTGGCACCTCTCACCCTGTGCTGCTGCCCCTTGCATCCAATGGGGACATAACATGCCTGCCCCAGTGGCACAGGATCATTCGGGGCAAAACCCATCCCTCCCGGTGGTACCTAAAAGCCACCGATGACAGTGGTTTGGGGGCTCAGAAGCAGGTTCCTGGCATCCAGTCCCAGGCAGCACTGAAACTTGGACGACAGAAGTCCTCCTCCTCCCCCCTCAGTTAAATAATGACTGCTGTACATGCTCACACGTGCACAGACATATATACACCTATTTACAGAGAACCCCCCTTGTTTGTCCGAATCCCAGCTTTTCCCTGGGAAGCGCTGGAGGCAGCAGGGCGGCGGAGCGAGGTCCCGGCCGGCGATGCCCTCACGTCATGGATGGATGCGTGAAGCTCCTCTGGCTCGTGCTCTTGCAGCTGAGGACGAAGGAGGAGGAGTTGCTCTTCTTGCTGACGCTGAGGTCGCACGCCGGCCGCGACTTCAGGTAGCGCGTGGAGCAGCAGAGGAAGCGCCGCATCAGGTCGTGGAAGAGGTGCCCGGTGTACAGCATGTAGATCCAGGGGTTGCAGCAGCTGTTGAGGCTGGCCAGGAGCATGGCGATGATGAAGGGGGAGGCTGCAAGGCAGAGAGCACAGCAGCGTCAGGACACAGCGCGGGTGGTGAGAATCACTACCCTGGGGTGCCAGGCACACAGCGCGGTGGGCTCTGCCGAGAGCCCTGAGCTCTGCCGGCATTGCAATGCCTGCAGGAACATCACGGTCAGTATATCCGTAAAGAGCTGGCAAATAAAGGGGGGGAAGCAAGTCTGGTTTTAAGCAACTCAGTTCTAGGTTTTTTCCCCCAGGAGAGCTGTGTTTCCCCGCTCAGCTCCTGCACTGCTGCCTGCTCAGCGCTACCCTAGAAATGCCTGGCCGAGGGGCAGAGCTGCCCCCAGCACCACCTGCGCAATTTGCCTCTGCGGTGCCCAAAGCGGGGAGGAGCGAGGGCAGCCTCTCCGAGTTGCCATGGCAAAGAGCAGGACCGGGAACAAAAAGAGCTGCGTGGCTCGTTTTTCCCCACCTGTGGCCGATTTGGGGCTGACTAGCAGCTTCCATCTGCTCCGGCTGTGGGGAAGCCACACTATCCCTCGGCCCCAGGGTGTCCCCAGCTCCCAGGCTGTCCCCACCACCAACACAGGGCCGACAGGACCGCGCCCTGCGTCCCATCCCTGCCTCATCTGTGCCTCTTTGCCCGGCGCTCTTCCAGCCCCAGGAGCGGTGGCATTTTTCTTCCCCTGGATTAATTTTCACATACGACACTCTGCCAGGGGAAATGAAGGCCATTTCCATCTCAGTAATGACGCCCAGGAGCCTGGCAATGCCTGCTGGCTGCAAGCGGAACGCTGGCGACAGGAGGCGATGGTGGCAGCGGGGTAACAGGATGCCAAGTCTCTGCCATTCCCGGGGCACAAAGTACCCGACAGTCTGGCGAGAATGGGCCGGTGGGACTCGCACCCGCCGTGGCAGCCCCGGCCCCCCGTGGGGCAACTCCCCCAGAAGCGGCTGCGGGCAGGGACGGAGCCTTTGTTCTGCTCCCCGCGTTCTCAGCCCGGCCCCTCGTCCCCTTCTGCTCACAGGGGACGTGCCAGCAGCGAGGACGCATGCTTGGGTTTGGCTGCTTCTGGTCCCCTTCTGCCTCTGCAAAAATCCACTCGCAGTTTTTAAACTAGAAAACAAGTGTGAATAATGAATACTAGTTTCCAAATTCACCTTTAACCAACTCATGCATAATTCCTGCTCTAGTGATGTCTGGTCCAACCGCTTTTAATTTCAAGCATATGCTAAAAGGAATCCATGGGGAATGGCTTACAAATCCTGGGCACAAGACCTGAAATTCATCATAGCATTTCTATCCACTTAAAAAAATCCATCCCCGGCTGACTCAGCTCTTCTCTCTCTGAGGGAGATAAATTGAATTTCATGGAGCTTACTGCAGGGCAGGAATTAAGCATGGATCTCTCCCTCCTCAGCAGGGCTGCTGGAGATCCCCGAGGGGTGCTGCACAGAGCAAGCTCTGCTCCTCACAGACCTTCCCTCTCCTCAGGCTCCAACACCCCCACGCGGGATGGGGTCGGCGCGCTCTCCGGAGGGGTCGGCAGAGGCAGGAGGCCGTGCCCAGGGAAGGGCTGCCGGACCCGCTGCCAACGCTGCTGCAGAGGGAAATGAAATGAGGACTGCTCCTTAATTCCCACACCCAGACAGATGCGATCACTCACAGCCCACGACTCAAGGCATCAGCTCCCAAGATTAAGGGACCAATATAACGGAGTTGCGCTGCTTCACAGCCTCACTATTACCTTCACAGATGCTTTAAGCCAACTTTGACTGAAAGCTCAAAATGCCACATGTAGCTTAAATTATCTGTAAGGTGCGTGGAGCAGAAACCTCATTTAAACTAATGTTCTGTGAAGGATCCCCAGAGCCGAAGCTGACACCTGAATCACAACCTGCAGCTCCAGACCACACTTCCAGAGGCTGTAGGTTTGCACAGCTGGCAAAGGTGGGGACCACCGCTGCCTGTCCCGGGGACACCCCACTGCCAAGGGGGGACATCTGATTTCCCGATATCCCACCGACACCCCCAGCCCCTCCCCGGGCACGCAGCAGACCCACTGACAACCCTGGCACCACAGCAGGGCTCCAAAGTGGTCAGCACAGACTTTGAGGCACTGTCACCTGCCCAGGGCAGCCTGGGGAAGGGACACCCAGGGGCTGCCTGGCCCCGACGTTCCATGGAGCCCGATGCTGAGCAGGGCGATAGCGTGGCGGGGGGAGAGGGGGCGTGGGGCCACATGGGTGGCATAGCCTGGGACCCCAGCCCCATCCTGCGCTGCCTGGCACTGCTCAGGGCGAGGGTCCAGCCTCTGCGCTTCACTTGCCTTATTTTATTTAAGTTGTTTTTTGAAGTGAGGAAGACCTGTGTAGAAAGCCATTGAAGTGGATCAGTACTAGCAGGGTGAGACCCCTCTGATTATCACTCTATAACTAGGAAAGGAGAGCTGCTTCAGTTTGTTTCCTTTACAGCCTCATCTTTTACCCCTGACACACCCCAAACCGCAGCAGACTTTGCCCCTGCGAAGGTGCAAGCACGGCCCGTGACAGGCTGGGCCAGGCACCGGGCAGGAGCAGTATCGGAGCTACACCGACAGCAGACCAGGTGCCGCGCATCCCTCTGCTAACGGCTGACACCTGCGTCCACCGCGCTCCGGGATGCAATGCACGGGCAGAAACCTGCAGGGCGCCTGCTCGGGATTCATTAGGATTCAGGTAGGTATAAGGAGACCTTCCCTTGCCAAGGACACTCTTTATGTCATCCTACATAGAGAAACCTAAATATTGCCTTAAGTAAGCGACCCTCCATCACACAGCCTTTGTGATCTGCTCGTCACCTCCCGGGGTGCAGTCCCTTGGTGCTGCAGACACGACGGAGCCCCGGGCTGCACAGCGAGCACCCTGCCCGCCTGCGTCCCTTCCTTCCCCAACATGATGCCCGTGCAGACTGCAAAGCCTGCAAGATGATAAACAGCCGAACTCCTGTCTGCCACGGGGCACACCTCGGTCAGGCGCCCTGATGCTGCCCGGCCAAGGCAGCCCAAGCCTCGGAGCAAAGGAGAAGAGATCCGGGACGCTGGGCAGCACGGTCAGGAACGCAGCAGACAAAGCCCGTTTCTTCTGCAGAGATGGGGACCCTGCCGCCCCTCTCATGCCTCTGGGCTGCCAGGGAGGAGGAGGGTGGGCCTGGGAGGAAGGGCTGGGGTCTCCCGACATTCACCATCCACAATAACCCGCCCAAGGCTTTTCCTCCCCGTGCCATGAAAGCCTCCAGCAAATGCCCTGGCAAAACTACCACCCTTTACTGCAGACACAGGCCCCCGAGCAACAGAAAGGTGAAGGAAAGGGGAGTTCGTTACAACTCAGCTGGGCTGGAGCTTCACAAAAGCAAAGCAAAGCCGAAAGGAAAGGCGTCGCGGGGCCGATTGCGCCGGGGGGAGCACGGGAAAGGTTCCCGAGTCAGCAGGCAGGGCTGGGAGCACACACCCCGCCGTCCCCCCGCGCCGCCCGGACCAGCACGGCCGCAGGGGTTTGTTTGCGGATGAGTCAGGTGGAAGCACTCCAGATTGCAGGTTTGACATACAGCGAAAGGGAGAGATGCGACTTCATCCCAGGGCACATCTAAAAGCTAGAAGTTTCTGCCAGCCTGAATCAGGTGGAAAACCAAGAGATGGCCGCCTGGAACACCTAGGGAGGTTTAAAAAGCTGTGCTTCACTCCTCCACCTGAAATAAAAGGAGCAGAAAGGAGCAATAAAGGCAAAGTAAGGAGAGCTGGTGCCAGGCAGGCTACCAGCTTCGGTTTCTGGTAGAAGAGATGTGAACGGGCTGGGGGAGACGGCAGGTTTTCCACTGAGTGCTATATAGCTGGAACAGGGTTAAAGAGGGGAAAGGAGTGCCGGTGTAAGCAAGCCGAGCCCTCCGCTGCACAGCCCCTGCCACGGCGGAGCTGCCGGGGGAGCCGGGAGGGGGCCGCAGCTCATCATTGCTCTTTGATGTCCCCAGACTCAGCATTTCGGCTGAGTTGGCTCAGTCTGTCCAAGGAGAAGCTGTCCCTGGACGCACTTTTCTCACACCTCACAAACTTGTGCAGAGTTTTTCTTTTAAGCTTTCCCGGGCAGTTCTCCCTGTGGGTACAGAGGGACCATCAGCCACCTCTGCCCGGGGACAGCAGACATGCACAGCTACAAGTGTGCAAAAGCAAGGAGGGTAATATATTTGACTCCGTCTGCAACCTTAGTGATGACAGGAGCAGCCAGCACCAAGTATAAAAAATGGCAAATCAGTGACACCATGTCCTTTAGGAAAAGCGTTTGCCCATAAATCAGTGGCTTTCTGCAGGAACGGTGCTTATTAGTCAGAGACAAAATAACAGCAGCTCTGTCCCGGGGTGGATGGGAATGGGAGAAGAGCAGAGAGAAAAGAGGGCAAAAGAGTAGAAAGCAAAGAAGTCAGTGAGGACAAAACGATAAAGCAAAAGAAAAGAAATCGGTCACTAACGCTGTGCAGTTTTTCTCCTGAGGCCAGCGTGGGGCTGAGCTCCCACCAGCCCCCACGATGCTCCAGCACCCAGGGTGGGCAACGGAGCCAAGAGGAACCCCGGAGCAGCCCCGGAGGGCTGAGCTCCCACACCCGGGGACAGTGAAAACCTCCCGAGCCACCATCCACACAGCCCGAGCCCTGAGTTGTGGTGGCCCTGAACTTGCCGGGGGCTGAGCCAGCCCTCGCCTGCACCAGGGAAGCTCACGTGCGGCGGCTGCTGCTGCCTCTCGGGTGTTTTCCCATTTCAGGACTTTTTCCTGTCTCCCTCCCAGCCCCCGAGACCCAGCTCGGAGCAGTTTCTGGCTGTCGCTCGCAGACCCCGGGCCCGCTGCTGATGTCCCTGTGGCCACTGAGCTAAGCAGTCCATGCAAACAAAGGGCTATGGGAGGGGGAGGACATACCTTCTTGCGGAGCATTCGTGTCCCACACAGACCACATCTGCACAAAAAAAAAGGGAGTCCAGCACACTATGAAAGCTAACACTATGATGAAGGTCATTTTGACTGTCCGGATCTTGGCTTTGGAGATGAGCCTCGTGCTGCTGACCCTGGCAAACGTCGTCCCGCTGCAGGAGCTGGAGCTCAGACCCACATTGGGCCCATGAGCCGTCTTAAGCTTCACATTCTGCCAGATTTTGAAGCTGATTAAGCCGTAGCAGATGCTCAGCATCAAGACAGGGATGATGTAGACCATAAGGGTTATCCAAGTGACATAGGCTTTAGGTCCCCAGGGCTGTATGAAATCTGCCCAACAGTCATAAACGCCATTCCCCACATCCCTCAGAGAAAATATGTGGATCTGAGGGATGCTGACCAGCAGGCAGAGCAGCCAGGTGAGGAGGACAGAGACCCGGTCTGCTCTCCTGTGCAGAGACCTCAGTGGCTGACAGATGGCCAAGCACCGGTCCAGGGACATCAGCAAGAGCATGTAAGTAGAAGCAAACATCCCCACTACCTGCAAGTACTTAATCAACCGGCAAAGGAAATCTGGCCCATAAAACCTGAAGGTGATGTCCCAGATGAGCTGGGGCAGCACCTGGAAGATGGCCACGACCAGGTCAGCGATGCTCAAGTGCTTCATGAAGAAGTACATGCGGGAGTGCTTCTGCCGGGTGGTATGGATGGCCAACAGCACGCACAGGTTGCCTGTCAGGGCGAGGAACAGGATGAGGCAGAGGACCGTCACCTCCACCTTGGCCATCTCCTCGTTCCTCTTCAGGGGGTCCGTGGTGGTGTTCCTCCCGGAGGTCTGGTTCTCCAGGCGGAGGCTGCCGTTCCCCAGAGAGCTGTTGATCGTCCATACGCCGCTCCCCGCAAAATACAACTTCTCCATGACCGGCTCCGTCCCACATAGAGCCTGGTGGCAGAGAAGGTGGGTGGCAGATCCTCCACGAAGGCGTCCCCGTTCTCGCTGGCGTGTCCCCGCCGCGGCTCTCACCTCCGCAGGCTGCGCCGCTCCGTCTCTGCCTCCCTCCGCGGAGCAGCCTGGCCCTCCCCGTCCGCGTCCCCGGGGCCGGCGGGCTCCGGCGGCTCCTCCCTGTCCCCTCCCCGGGCACCCGACGTTTCCGCAGGCTCCTGCCCCCAGACAAAACCGAAGCGCAGGAGGCGGGTCAGGGGAAAGGGCCGGCAGAGACGCCGTGTCCCCGTCCCAGCCCTCCCGTGCTGCTGTTCCCCGCACCCAAACCCCGCTGCAGCATCATCTCCCCGTGCCCGTACAGCCGGGGGGAGCGGCCAGCTCACACCCCCCCCCCGCCTGAGCAGCCCCGCTCCCACCCGCCACGGCCCGGGCAGCTCCCCGGGGAGCGCCGGGGTCCCGCTCCCACCTCCGGCCCTTCCGGGGGCAGCCCTTGCTTCCCCTGCCCCGCTGCCGGCAGCGGCCCCGGCGGGGCGGTGCGGTGCGGTGCGGGGCCGGACCCGAACCCCCGGGCGGGAAGAGAGCCGCGGGCTGGATCCTGACCCCCCGGGCGGTGCGGGGGTCCGGGACGGACCCTGCCCGCCGGCGGGCGGCTGCGCTGGGAGCGGCGGCCGCGAGAGGGAGCGGCAGAGCGGAGGCTGCCGGCCGGTCCCACGGTGATGGGCGGCGGCTGGCGGCACCGGTGCAAGCGGGGGCTGCAAAACCCCGCCGGCGACCAGCGTCCCCTCGCCCAAAGCCCCCCGCGACCCATCCCGTCCCGCGCCGGGCAGACCCCTGCGTGGGCGTGAGACGCGGAGGGTGGGAGAGCACCCAGGCCGGGCTCACCGCTTCTGAAGGCCGGCCCCGGCCCTCGGGGGCCCGTAGCCTCCCGGACGGGCAGAGCAGGGAAGACGCGGGGCGGCGAGGCAGGTGGGGTTTCCCCGGTGTAGCGCTCGGGCGCGGCACCGAGACCCCGGCGAGGAGCTCGGCCGCCCGCGGCAGCCGGCTCGATGCTCTCGTTGTCTGACAGGCGCTGCGAGGGGGTGTCGGACGGCAGCGAGGAGCGCTGTTCGGGGCTCAGGGCTCCGCTGACCAGCCCCAGGTGGGTGCCCAGAGCGGGGGCTCCAAGACCCCCCAGCAGCTGGAGCTGCCGGCCACGAGCAAAACCCCACGGCATCTGCGAGCACAGCCGCCTTCAGGGGAGGCTCGCCCTTCTGTTACCTGGCAGTTAAAACAACCACAAGAATTTTTTTTTTTTCTTTCAGGAGGATTATTTTAGAGTATTATTAAACTTCATTTCTATAATAAACCAAATTTCTATAAAAGAAAAGAAAGGTGGCTATTTGACATCATTTTTGTCCTGGTTTGTGGTACCACAACAGTTTGCCATCAGTGCCACTAGCTCAGCAGCACATTCCACTGGTTTTCCAGAGACTGGGGTCCCTAGGAGGGAAGCAGGGACCCAGGAGCGCGGGCAGGA
Source organism: Chroicocephalus ridibundus (assembly GCF_963924245.1). NCBI lineage: Eukaryota > Metazoa > Chordata > Aves > Charadriiformes > Laridae > Chroicocephalus > Chroicocephalus ridibundus. Next base: position 9,508,246 of record NC_086293.1, on the reverse strand, counting down.
GTGTTCAGGAGAGCATCTAACCACCTCAGCTCCCCATCCCCGAGCTCAGTGGCAGCAGCCACTGAGTCACTCCCAGGCCTTGTAACCAAAAGGGTGGCTTCAACGGGAATCACCTGGCCTGGCCGCTGCAGCCCCTGAACTGCAAGCACAAGCCAGCAGGGCTGGTGCTCGTCCGCCTCTGCTGCCTTCCCCTGAAAGCCACATCTCAAACTCTACTTAGCCTAGCCTTAGGCCTTGAATAAACATCTCTGCAGTTATTTTTAAAGATTTTTGGGAACCTTTAGCTCCATGCAAGATGTAGAAATATTAAATACTTTGGCAAGTTCTTCCCTCCAGGGTTCACGTTCTTCCTCCTTCAGGCAATAAAACGGCTGTGGGAACTGCTGAGGATAACAACTCACCATGTGCAGCACTTTTTTTTTCATTGTTCTGCCTTTTTCGGGAGGGTTCTGTAGGAGGAACTGACCGTGGGTGAAATCCTGGCTCCAGTGGGGTCAAGGGGAGGTTTGTCCTCGTCTTCTGCACGGATCCTCTAGCAGCTTGCAAGGCACTCAGAGATGGTGAATCTGCTTTGGGACCCAGCTGGGACGGCAGCACTAGTGAGGTACTCGCCTCAGGTGAGACAGAGCAGCCACTGGTCCTCTTTGCTCTCAGCTGAGGTGCCATTCACAACTACATGGATACTAATTTCCTCACAGATTAGAACTGAACCACTTCTAGTGCAGAAAAGAGCCGTACGCCAATTGTGTTGCTTAGACATGCTGCAGCTGAACGCCTCAAAGAGTGGTGTGTAATTGCCGAACACATTTTATTTCAACAGTGAATCATAAATGCTAAGCTGTGAAAGAGCTCTCCTAGGATTCATCCTGTTTGTCCCCTTGCCAATGCCAAACTGTTCCCAGGACTGCCTTTTCTAACGCTCTGGCTGCTCTGATTCAGAAGTGCAGGGGCTTAGTGAGCCGCTCGCTGTTGAGGTGAAGGATCATGCTCCTTGAGGACTGAACGTTGGATTTAAAAGGCTAAGTCATGGAAGGTTTTCATTAGCTTTACTCTAAGTGTCTTGGCTACAGACAGGCTCTTTGCTCACATCGCACTTGCAGAGGCAGGAGCCTGGAGGGGATCGGTGCAGCTGCGTCAGGGAGCCGGGGCCTGCGAGGGAGCATCTCCGCTTCCTCATGGAAGGGGGCTGCAGTGTTACCCCTCCCCATCACGGAGGGGATGAATTTCAAGAGAGATGCAGACGCTGCTGGGTGCCCTGGGTGCACACGTATCCCCGGCCATGGCAGTGTGGCCCCTGGCCCCCCACTGCTCCCCTTCACCATCGCTTTCCTCTGCCCAGCCTGCCACCTCCCCAGCAGCCATTTCCCATGGCTTTGTGTCTGGACAAGCTTCAGTCAGAGCTTTGTGTGCACCTTGGACTGGTTTGCCGCTTGCCGAGACAGCCAAAGTGCTCCCACTGCCCAGCCATGAGGACCTGCCCAGGGAAGCCATCCCCATTCACACAGAGTGTTGCTTCCCTCCTGGGCAGCTCGGCGACAGACACTATTCACCGGGGTTTGGCATCGACCTCGCCAGTTGTGCAACATCTGACTCTTCCACGTATTTTCTCATCTGTGACCCTGTTTTTTGGCTGTCAGTTTGGCACTGAAGATGTTTGTTTTAGTAAGCACGAAAGGGAAGAAAAAAAAAAGAAACCTCTCTGGTTGAAAATCAAATTCAGTAGCCATAAAGCAGGTTGGTGTCCCGACATGGTGCCGGGGCAGCAGCAAGGCTGCGGGGACGGAGCGGTCCCAGCAGTCCCCCTCCATGGCGTTCGCAGCCCAGCTCCCAGCGGGCTCTGCCCAGCTTATTTCATCCCAGACCCCAAAACTAAATGGCTTGAACCAGCTCTGGGACACGTGTATGCCTGTCACCTGGGCTCGCAGGAGCTGTTGAGGCTGACGCAGCACTAACGCTTTGATAAAAAGAAAAAAAAAACAAAACCCAAACCAAGCCCCGCAGGTGCCCGCTCCCCCGCCGTGGGCTGCACCGCCACATTGACCACTGCCTGGCTCTGGATTTGGCCGTTAGCCTGTGACAGCATCCCGGTGCTACCTGACGCGTGCCAGGGCGAGGGCAAGGCTCATAGAGGAAGTCACTCCGTCACTAGACCAACAAACAAGCTTTTCGGCAGCTCCGGGAGCACAGGTCCGAGCTCCCAGAGCCACCCAGCCACCGCTGCCCCCAGCCCCAGCCCGCGGCGGAGCTCCTGGGGCTGCTGCTCCCGCTCCCTGCACGGAACCCCCACCCCGCAGCCCTCCCGCCGAGCCCACACCTGCCCAGGGGAAACCGGAGCTTCTCCCGGTCCTGCCCGGGAAACCTTCCCCTTCCTCACCTCCCTGGAGCCCCCGGCGCAGCTGGCCAACATGGCACCCAGCGTGGTGCATGGGAGATGGGCACAGCTGAGGAGGGTGACCCCAAGTTATGCTCGGGGCACAGAGAGCAAAAGATGCAATAAGCAGAAAACTCAGGCTTTTTTTTTTTTTCCCCTTTTCAACTTTCCCTTGCTTATTTTCTTTTTCTCAGTTTCTGTTAGAGGAAAATTTCCAACCGGTTCTCAAAACCACTAAGTCCAGTCAAAATAAACTCACCCTGCCACTGCCAGCTGCCGTAAGAGTTCACTTCATTGCGCCTATAAACATTAATTTGAGCAAATAAAGATGTGACCGAGCAGCGGCTCTGTGCCACACAGCCAGTGCCCGCGGGCGCAGCCCACGGTGACACCAGTGACCGTGTCCTCTTGCGGGGGAGCCGGGGTCCATCCTGCCGCGGCTCCCGGTGCTGGCTGGCAAGTTCGGCCTCCCGACCTGGGAAGACAATAACGCTGTCACTGTGTGAAATTAAAATGCTTTACTGTTAATTGTGTGGGCTTGTTGCCTGCTGTGTGTCTGTGCCGTGGAGGAATGGTTTTGGTTTTGCAACTGGAAACTGTATTACTGGCAGACGCCGCTGTTGGGGGGTTTCCCTCCGTGGAGGCGTGAGAGTCAAACGCAAGAGCTCGTCGTTCTGTCCGTACGGCAGTTTTCTCACATAAATTACCACGTGTAAAACCCCAGCAGGGGCTCAGCGAAGAGGCACTTGCTGAGAACAAGGTGGTTGTTGCGCTGGCAGAGCCCTGGGCACAGCAGGGACGGGGAAGCAGCCCCGCGCCCCACGCTGAGCCCCACGGACCTTCTCCACAGCCACGGTCGGACTGAAGGCTCCAGCCATGAGGTTTTAATTGCCTCTCCTTCTGCCTGCAGTGGGAAGAGAGCAAAGGGAACGGCTGGAGCAAAATGTCCCACCTACGCAGAGCGGGTGGCTGGGGCTCGGGCCAACATCCCGCTCCTGGTGCCATTCCCTGCGCCGGCCCCGCAGCAACGGGGGATGCTCGTAGCCCCTCGCAGCCCCTCGCAATCCCTCACAATCCCTCGCAGCCCTCGCTCCTTCTTCAGGCAAAGCGGCGGCTGCCCCACAACTCAAAAAACAAACACACGTGATTTTAAAGCAAAGAATCTTGTGAGAATGAAAGGGTTTTCTGAGTCACCCCCAGCTCCTTCCAGCTTTAAAAATTCAAGGATGCCATAGAGTTGGAAACATTTTTATTTTAAAAATACATGCTCTGGAATAATCAAAAGCACAAACGCTACACAAAGCTAAATTTAATTGCGTTTCAGTTTACTGCTGCATCTGAAATAGCTGTTTTTCCAATAGCTATCTTGAATCCCAACTTTATAGTCCCCATGACACAAGAGGTCTGGCAAAACTTCAAGTCCAGGCCACTGTTTTACAGAAGGAGTCGCAGCCGCTCATGAACTCTCGCGTATGGACGTGGCCCATAGCAGGCATTGCAAGCTAGAAAATCAGGATATTTTATCTGGCTGCTTTTGCATGGGAATTTATCTTTATCCTAGAATTTTTTCCTAGTCCTCACCCCCTGCACTCAGTCTACAAGAGGCCCAACTTTGGTAAATTTCCTAAAAATACAGGGATGTGCAGTCCCATGCTCACACCTCCCTGGAAAAGGCGTAGTAGTGCTTCAGTAAAAGCTGCTGAATGTCAGGAGCATTAGATAAGGCCTGGGAATATACTAAGGGCAGAGAGAATGATGAGTGTTTCCCTGTCTGTCTTAAATGTGCACGAGTGAATCCCCAAGTATGATATAAAATTCCCACATAGCTATCCGTTTGGCATACTGATTTTCAGAGGAATACACACTGAGAGGAAACATTGTAAAATGTACTGTACTTAAGTCAACAGGTCTTTGGAGATGGAACATGGAAATACAAGCGATGCACAAAATTATTTGGTCCCAAACACTCATTAAAACTTCATTGTGATAATGAGGTCACTGATCATTGGTAATGTGCTACACGTCTTTTTTAAGATGCGGGTAAAATACTCCTAGGTAATGCCATACCAGCACTTACATCATCTGACTGCCCAAACCATAGTCTTGGCCTCAGTATTTTCAAACAAAAACAAATGCCAAAACTAGTCCTCAGATTGACTGTAGTAAATAATCTCATGGGAAAACACAGCCAAAGGCCGTGGTCACTTCAAGCGTTCCTGCTCTGTCCGCGCGCAAAGGGGCTTGTTGGGGCTCAGCACGGAGCTGCTCTGACAACTGTTGTTTTGTTTTGGAAACTATATCATCAAAGCATTGCTGGGAGGGAAAAACGGTCCAGAGAAGCTGGCTTGCACACAGGCAAACGAAAAAGGGAGGAACAACTTGGATGCTGCCGTCTCAAGCTTTAGAAAGCATTTCCAGTTGAAAAAGAGAATTTGCATGAGTTCATGCCACGTACCAAGACCATGTCTTTTTGTTTATCTAGGAACACTGAGCTTACTCAAGGAACTCGGTGTTATGATCCTTTTACATCATGTTGCTGTAAGGTTCACGGGATTGAAACCATTTCCTTCAAAGAAGTCCTTTACTTATTAAAAACTGTCAGCCTCTGCTCCCGTGGCCTCCTGCCCCTGGCCGTGCAGGAGCCCAGGTCATGCTCATTCAACTTCTCCAGATAAAGTCTTGAAAAAGAGCCTCAATTTGTTGGCGTTAAACCAGCCCCCGTTTCCATAACCGTTACCATTAATGCTGCAGCACTGCAAGTAAAAATCCCCCCCAGAGCCTCTGGAGATGCGCCAGTGTTTCGCTCGGTGGCCAGAGCTGCAGAAGGATGCCACCTCCTGCTCTCCCGAGGGACGCAGCAGCAGCGCCCCATGCAAACCGGTGAGCTTACACCTGTGCCAACGAGAGCGGGCTATCGGTCCGGCTGATCCTATAATCCAGGCCGATCCTGTAATCCAGAAAGTCCTGTTCAGGCTGTGGCAGACCTTCGCGAGGTAGACGTCCAGGGTTTCTGCAGGGAAACCCACAGGTTCCCATCTTCGTCCCCTGGGGCGCGGGCTGGGGGGTACCTGCTGCAGGGGGGGAACGGGAGCACGGGCACCAACACTGGCTGCAGTGGGTCCATGGTGGGACCACAGCAGAGGTCACCTGCGGAGAGAGGAAGGGTGGCGGGGGTTACACATGTTATACCCAACATATATAACTCTGCACAGGGTAATAAACACCCCCTCCACACCCCTCCTTGCAGGCGCTGAACCCGCCTGGCTGAGTGTACATGGCTCCAGAACGGCATTGTTCATGCTAAAATGTTTCTCGCTTCATCCCATTACGGCCTCAAAGCCCATAAAAGTCAATGGAGCCTGCACAGACCTTGGGAATAACAAGCTGACCTAATAGAGGATGGTGGAAATATGTATACATGTGGTTTTTAACAGAGACACTTCTGTTTCAAGCTTTTGGGAGATTATATGGGAATTTTACTTCTTCTTCTGTTTGTTTGTTTGTTTGGGTTTTTTTACTGTACTTCTGTATAACTTCATGCTATTTATTTCAGTTGCCCTGAATGCTCACTCATCAACAAGGAGAAATCAAAAGCAAAACAAATGTCTCTGTTGCGCCGAGGCCATTCTGGCTGGGGAGGGCAGGGGGTACTCGGGGGGACGGGGCCTGCTGCCCCCGCCTACACTGGGCCGGTGGTGGCCGCCTCCGAGCGGCCGAGGCCCCGACGAACAGCCATCAGAAAAATGCAAGTGCAGCAATAGCGAGTTTTATGGCATCTGCAAAACCAAGGTACGAAGCGACATATTATTGAGCATCACCTCCTGGCACCTCGGATATTAACTGAATATTTCCATACACGTAGGTATGAATCAGTCACGTAAGGCCAAGTACCTGCTGTGCAAGCCCTGGCCCCGTGCTGCCGGCTGCAACCCGGGCGCAAAGAGCCACAGCAGAACGCTTTTCTCCGTTAAAATGAGCCCATTTCTATTTGAGCATAACATCTTGCCTCGTTACAGTAAAGATAGAGGAGCCAGAACAAAAATCAAATATATACGTCTGCTTATTTTAATTTGTGTTCATATGTAAATTAGAGAATTAATATATGCATAAAAGAAAGTGAATCAACTTTGCTGCTCGCCATCACTTCCACAAAATCTGTGCTGAGTGATACGAAAGGGACTGCAGTCCTTCTCAAGGTAATGAAGCATATACCTGTGTGTATATACAGGTGTATATACGTGTGTGTGAGAGTACGTAGGTAGGCGTACGTTTAGAAATGTCCACAGCGGAGTGTGTGCGTGTGTGCGTGTCTATATACACCCCCTGCCGTGGCTCACTGGCCGTTTCTCTCACGGAATACCTGCCATGCGAACCACGCGCCTGGGCTCCAGCAATGCATCCGCGGGGCCAAATAATTAACCAGGGCAGCAAGCTCTCACTCCGAAAATGAAGCCCAACTACATTTATACAAACTTTTCTGCCTCGCTAATTATTCCCCATTTGCAGTAATGTGTTTACCTTCTCCTTCCCGAAGTTAGTAATTTGTCCTCCTCTCTATTTAATTTCAGGTGGCTGATTTGGAGCCAACTCACCAATTTGTTAGAATCACTTGGAATTCAGGTCCGCTCCTCCAGAGTGCTTGCAGCAACTCCTCCACCGCTGGGCTCTGAAAAAACCATGATTATTTACTTTCTTCTGAATGGAAAATAACCGGTGTTAGGCTCGCCCAACAGGCAGCAGTGATGATTTAGCTTAAATTCCCACACCTGGGTAAGGCATTCCAATCCCAAAATATCTCTTCTTCTACCAAAATGGACTCGCTGTAAACCAAAGGGTCGTTTATTAATTACCCCTGCCAGCAAACACGCCACGCTTGGAGAGCTGGCCTCGAGGCGCCAGGGCCCTGCCTGTCCCCTGCCCACGTCCATCCTCCATCGCAGGGACACACAGCCCCCGCCGTGTCCTCGGCTCCCCCCGCCTGGCCCTGCCTGCACTGGCACCTCTCAACGCCGAGCAGAACCTGGCCCGGGCTGCCCTCCCGCCCCGCAAAGGGCAGCCTCCCCCCGGGCTCAGGTACGCTCGGTTACTGCAGGCAGCTCTCGAGGAATAAAGTACCATCTGGTTTATATAAGCGGAAAAGCTCCCCGACTGCTTGTTCTTGGCTGTCCATTTTACCACAATCTATTACAAAACCACCTTCAAGAAAAACACACAGCGGTTGTGTGTGCTGCGCTCCAGCCGCCGCTGCCCAGGCGGAGGTGGGAAGCTGCCGCTCGGTGCCAGCGCTGTGCAACGCACGCACACCCACGCGCACCCACGCACGCGTGCACGGCCCTGCTCAGCACGGGTGCCCCTGGTGCCCCCAATACGGCTGCTGGAGGCAGGATGCTGGATGTGGGAGGCAGGACGCGGGAGGCAGGATGCTGGATGTGAGATGCTGGATGCAGGAGGCGGGATGCTGGATGCTTTTTTGCTGGCTGGTGGAAGCGGCTCTGCAGCTGCTTCACACACCTGCACCCAGCACCGGCTTTGTGGGACGGGGCTCAGCAGCTCCAGGGAAAGCCCCAAAGCCGGGGTGGTGCCTGCAAGACTTGAACAGATACAGCTCAAACCTCCTGGGAATAATCACAGAATTGCGGGCGGCCTGTACTCAGCCTTTATGACCCCAGCCAGGTACTACTCAATACTTCTGCCATGTATAAAGTAATCAGGATGGAATACTTTATTATGAAACTTATTCTCAGCTGAAACCTTGCACGAAGAAGTGTGTAAACCACTTAACGCAAAAACACAAAAAACCCACCCAAAACCACAGCATGCACGGAACAGGCTGATTTAAAGGCTTTTTTCAAGATTATGGCATTAAACTTTGAAGACGACACACATTTCCCCCCAGTCACTGCATGCTTCATGCCCTGGGCGTTCACGCAGTTTTACACTCTATTTTCCCATCTGGCACGTTAGTTACTTTGCAAGTTCTCAGTCTCTGCCCTCCGCAGCAGGGCTGGTCCCGGCCTCGCAAGGCTGCGTGCTCCGTGTTATCCCCCTATATCAGTACCTGCAAGCACTTCTGCCTTCAGCCCACTGCACTGAATAAGGCAAAGCGGAAAGACCCACTCTGCAACGCCTACCACAGTGGGCTGCTTTCACCCAGATATTTTTTTTTAACATCAGAAGTTAAATAGCTGCTTTATAGAGAAAGGCTTCAACTGGGAAAATTCCTACTATCAAAATTAACACTTCTGCTGATTAGACGTTTCAATTTAAAATGTGTGTTGACACCGGGCAAGAGTTAGACACTGGAGCGCGGGGCCCCAGATCTGTGGCGTGTGGGACCCTCCTCATATGGGTTCCCAGAGCCACAACGGCTTGTACAAACAAAGGGGTCTGGTCGCAGTGGTCCTTCCAACAGGGCAAGCTATGTAATCATCATTTTTTCATTCTGTTTTATGTATTTTGTTTGGGTTTTTTTAAACCTCAAATTGCATTTTCTCGTGCATGACCATCACTTAAAAAGTCAACACAATGGAGTACAAGACAGCAGCAATTTTTCTAAAAACCCCTAAGCAGAGGAGCTCTCACATGCACAGTGATTTTCACTTATGCAAACTAAGTCCAAGTAAAGTAATTTATTTATTTTTTACACCGATTGTTCCTTCTGCATCTAGACATATGCAGCTGGCTTTTAAACCAGGCCCTTTCCGTCAGGGTCAGTGATGGGTTTGTCCCCAGGTGAATCCAGCCCGTCCCTGGTAAGAGGAGCAGCAGCCAAAGGTGTCTTAATGGGCATGAACGGAAACTAAACAAACAAATGTAGGCATTAATGAGCAAATCAGAATAACAAGCTGTGATTTGTCAACCATTATCAAGGTAAAGGGAACTCAGCTGGCTCCTTAATTAATTGTCACTAAGTGCGAACAGGGGCCCAGCATGTTCTGATCCCCTGCCAAAGGCTTTCCAGAGCGCAGGGGATGAGGAATGGCTGATCCGCCACGGAACAGGGAAACGGGGCGCTTGGCGGGCAGTGACTGACGCGGGGGAGAGCCACGCGTGGGTTTGCCAGGCAGAACCACGCCAGGGAACCCTCCCTCCCGGGGGCGGCAGACCCTCGAGACCCAACCCCAGCCCCAGACTGATTTCCCGGAATGTTAAAAGCTGCAGCAAGTGGTGGGGACGTAGCATCCTGGAAGACACAACCGTGCAATAGGTGGTCCTTGCTGCCTTTTCTCGGGCAGCAGCAGCCCGGGCAGGGCACACAGCGGGCAGAGCTGCCGACGGGGCTGCTGTTGCCCTGCGAGAAGGAGCCATCTCCAGCGGCAGCGAGTGCTGCTCCCAGGATCCCGGTGGGAGAACAGGGCCAGAGCACAGAGAGCATCCCCAGAGAGAGGCGCGCTTTTCTGGGAAACCAGCAAAATATGTTCCCTTGTGCCCTGCGTGACGATGGTCGTTAACCCAGGCAGGCGCTGAGCTTGGGCTGGGAGCTGCAATCACAGCGACGCGACCCCCCGGCTATAAAAAGAGACATGATTCACATGTGAACCCAAAAAAAAAAGGTTCTTTCTAACAACAGTCAGACACAACTCGCTCACTGAGCTCACAACAGTACCAGAGTAATTGCCAATGCCCCGGTGAGGAGACGGCAGGGCAGTGCCGTGCCAGCCTGACCTGCCAGACCGTGGCTCCCTGTCCCGAACGCAGCCAAAGCCCAGCCTGGCTCCTGGGACACCAGCAGCCTCTGCCCGGGCAGTTGGATGCCACTCCTGGAGATCCTGGCATGCCACATCTGCCCGTGCCCGGGTGGATCGATGGGGATCGCAATGGGGTTTAGGGATGCCAGGTCCAGTGCACTGATCGCCACCGACCGCCCCGGAGCACCTCTGCCTCTGCTGCCCAAGGGAGAGGTGCCCGTGAGCCCCTGCCCCACAGCTGACAAGGAATTAAAAGCCATTTTGGGGGCTATCGTTTTGAGTGGAATATTACTTACTAACAAAGATGCTTCACTGAAATTTCATCACGCCACTTCATATGCATAAGAGTAGCTGCCTGACACGTACAGCCAAAGGGGAGTCACCCGGGATAACGAGGTGAACCAGGGACAAAAAGACCACACGTGTTCACATCCCACGTGCAGATCCCCAGCACTGCCGAGCTGCTGCCTTTTTCCCCAGTTAACGGTGCTGGGGGAACCAAAGGTTTGTCCCAAAAGTCCTCCTGCACTTCACCCGCTGCGTTACTTCATCTCCTAACTGTGAATCAAATATTCCAAAGCAAGGGGGGGAAAAGGGAGAAATCAGGGGCCAGTTTTAAAAGATTAGACTAATCACGACTAGAAACCTTTTGAATTTCAGGACAGAGTGTGTAATTAGAATTAGTGTTACACCTCAGCTGTGAAATCAGCGCCGGCGCAGCAGGAGAACAGGCTGCAGCAGCTCGGCCCCGCGCTGGGCAGGTCGGGGGGGGCTCCATCTGCCAGAGGCGGGCTGAACTGTAAAGCGCTCTGCGGGAACGCTCCCTCTGTGGCCACCGTCGCAGACTTCCCTCTTGGCTTCATCTGCTTCCAACGCAAGATACTGCTCCAAGCATTAAATCATAGAACAGTTTGGGTGGGAAGGGACCTTAAAGCCCACCCAGTGCCACCCCCTGCCCTGGTCAGGGACACCTCCCACCAGCCCAGGCTGCTCCAAGCCCCGTATATTCCATACCCCAACACACGCCCAGTGCACAAACCGGGGCTGGCCGGGGGCAGGGACGCGCGATCGCTGCTTGGGACCAACTGGGCAACCCATCACCGGGTGGTCAGCAATTGCATTGCAGCACTTATTTTGTATATTCTTTTACCAGTACTATTATTATTATTACTTCTTCCTTTACTGATCTATTAAACTGCCTTTATCTCAACCCACGAGATTTTTTTTTAATTTTTTTCCCCTTTTCCTCCTTGTCCCACTGAGGGGGGCAGTGAGTGACCGGCTGCCTGGTCCCAGCTGCCGGCTGGGGTTAAACCCCCACAACGGCACACGTTAATTCCAAATACTCTTTTTTATAGGAGCGTGGTTGGTTTGTTGAATGATTTAAGGCAAGCTATGCTGTATTTAATGTTATAATTTATCCAACTGGTTTCCTCATTAGCATTTTAACGCAATCCTACGGCTTTCCGCTATCCCAGCAGAGTGAGCAGGGAGACAGGGGCCGCACCCGCACACGGACACACTTTTGCCCCAGCGCAGTCCCTCTGCTCTGCAGAACGTGCTGCTGGATCCCCGTCCTTCCAGGTAAACTCTTTCTGTTTCACTTGCAGACATTTTTATATTTTTTTTTCCCCAGGAAACAAATGAATGTTTTGGATTTTTAGCCCTCTGATGATTCAGTTAATGAGGAACCTGCACTTAACCGAGGCTTTCACCATGAGCCGAACACAACAAACAGGACAAATACTCACTGCTCTAGCGCTTGGCTAAAGCATTTCGGACCTTCATTGAAAGGTACACCATAATACTGCTGAAAAATACGCTTCTGCCACAGAAAATACTGCCTTTTTGTCTTAAAAAATGTGAACTACCAAAATATCAAAAATTCAACTGGACGTTAGAGCTGGAAAGTCAATGGGGGGGGTGGGGGGGGAATTAGCATTAGTTAAAGAAAGCAAATACTTTCTGTAAAAGCTTTCATTAACTGGGAAAACCAATTTTCCCCTGTGATAAAAGTTGAGATGGAAAATTTTCCAATCACCTGATCCTATACCAATTTTCAGAAAATTAAACCATTTTTCGTCTTGTTCAGACTCTAAAGCGTCTCCAAAAGCCAGCTGCTATTCTATTACTTCTGACACAGAACACCTAAATAAAGATGGGAGAAATTTGACAGGAGAAATCAGGCCTAAGCGGTCTCATTTGGAAACAGAACTCCGGGACTACGCTGATGGTCAGGTTTCTCTGATCAGCTGCGGCATTTGCGTTTTGCCCAGGCCAGGCCGTGCGGGTGCGTTCCCACCCCATTCCTGGGCTGCCGGGCCCTGGTCGCTCGCGGGGGCATGGAAATGGCTTTGGAGAACAGCCACGGGCATCACAGGCTGCGGCAATTCCGTTCGTTTCCAAAGACATCCCTGCCCGAGAAAAGCAGTCTGATGGAAACACCTTGTCACCTGCAAAGCAAAGGAAAACCGGGTAACCCCCCCCCTCCAAATCCCTGCTGAACCCCCCCGGCCACTGCCTCTGGGAGAGGGACCGGCAGCGGGAGGCCGAGGGGACCCCGACGTCGCTGCCCTCCAGCTCCCCACCACCGCCTTTCACACGCCTCCCACAGACGCGCTGTTGGGGACGGACATTATTACTGTGTCTGTGATTATTTTGTTTCAAGCGTTGCCCTCCTGCCCTGGCCTGAGGGACCGCTCCGTGACTAAATTAATTTCCTCCTGAATGGATTTTCCGCCTAAAGCCGCCCTTCCCAAAGCTTTCTGGCCGCGACCCCCCGCGCAGCACAAGGCGTTTGTAGCGGGTGAGTGTAAGATGTGACCAACGCCATCCAAAAGTAATGAAAAGGTGAAGAGAGAATGGCGTGCCCCGCTTTATGATCCCTCAGAATAACTGTGTTTTTTCCTGCCTTTGCCACCCCCGTTGGAGCCGAGGGCTGGGACACACGGGGCTGCGCTGAAGCCCAGGCGATGCTCCGCTCCGCAGGCGCTGCTCGGGCAGGAGCCAGCGCACCGGCCTCTTGCTGCATCTCACCGCTTTTAAGCGCTGCCTTTGCTCCTCTTCGCTGTGACTTTTGTCCCCAGCCCGGCCGTTCGCAAGTCCCTGACGGCTCCCAGTTGCCCCTTGACTCGGTGACGGAGGAGCGGAGCTGCCCAAGGGAGCGAGGGGACGGGACAGCGTGGTGAGGACACTGCGTTTCCTCCGGCAGTGTTGTTTTTTCCCTTACATTATCCAATTTATGTGAATTTAGGGCTGGTGAGAGATGTGCAGCCAACAGCCCTGGGGGAGCCATCGATGGCACCCCGCCGGGACCGGCAGACAGCGGCCACCGGTCCTGCCCGGGCACCCCGCTCCACTGGAATGGGAATGAGAGCCACTAGGCCACCAAATCCACAGTTTTTTCCTAAGCCTCTGCATTTCCAGGGCTGTCTGCTCCACACGCCTCCGCAGCTGCTCCGCACGCCCAAACGCCCGCTCAGGTTTGTCACATGCACAAACGGAACTGCCCACCTTCGGCAGTTACTCACAGCTTGTCACAACAAGGACAAAAACCCCTGTCTCACCCGATGGTCCACTTATCTCCGCTCATCCTGGTGCTCATCCTCTCACAGGAGCGTGGGCCCGCGGTCCCTGCCCCACGTGCCACACACCTCCGGAGGCACCCCCCCCCAGGGTCTCACAACGTTTCTCACGCCCTGCAAAGCCACCAAAGGAGGTGACAAGCCACAGGAGGAGGTGATAAGCCATGGGAGGTGACAACCCACGGCAGGAGGTGATGCACCAATCGCCTGTGAAAGATCCCAAAGCAGTTTCTTAAGCTCAGATGTCTCTAAATATGCCAGAGAAGATGCTTACACCAGGTACATTAAGTGAACACAAAATCTCCCTCTTCAGCAGATGCCCACGTTAGACTTTAAATGGTGACTTCAACAATACGTGATATAAAAAAAATGAGTCTCAGCAGGTTGTTGACAGACCAGTTTGATTTATGTCTGTGTTGAATGTGTCCTTGCTCCTCTCTCTCTCTCCTATTACAGCAAGTAATTGCTTCATTATCTTAATGCTCCAATTATTGTGGTAGCACAGCTCTTTAGCTTATTTTCAATGGAAATGTAATCATCTGCAGCCACACCAGTTCACTGATCAAAGATGTTGCGGAATTGATGACCTGCTTCATCCCTGCATACGAATGTCTTTCCAAGTCGCCACCCAGCACCACCCTGGCTGGTTTGCCGAAGCTCTTTGCGATATTATTGCTCCTCAAACACAGAAGGTTGAACAGTTTACCCAATGACGCGTGGCGAGGAGTCAGTAACAGCTGAATTTGCGTGAAGGGATCGCCAGGATCAGGTGCCGGCTGGTCCAGCGTTTGCTAGTTGCTCCTGCGGTGTGGAAAAACTCCAGAGGAGGAAACTCGTCCCTCCAGGACAGCAGTCGTGGCCGAGCACGGCGAGACGCTGGCCCCCTGTGGGACTTGCTCAGAGCGCGGCGGGTTGGCCCCACGTTACTGGGCAGCTCCGGTGGGTTGCAGCAGGTGAGTGCGTGTCCCAGGAATGTCCCAGCTGTCGGGATGTCACCTTAACGCTGAGGCTTGTCGACACACTATCAAACTCCGGAGGAGCTGCAGTAACTACCCCCGAAACAAATACATCTGATTTGCATCTTTGTTTGCAGGCTTGTTTAATTGCTCGACACTGGCACTAAATGAGGCACAAGAGACGCGCTCGCGTGCGCTGGGATCTCTGCTTTGAGTCAAGGCTACATTGGGAAGCACAGAGATTTATTTCTGTCGATGTCCACTGAACGGTTTCAGAGCCCAGGGCGGCGGCTGCAGGGCAGGAGCTGAGCCCTGACCCACTCCTTACCCCGCGGCACCCGGCACCTGCGCGGCAGAGCCGAAACCTGGGGCGTGGATTTCTGCCTCTGCAGAAAGCGGGCTGGCAGCCCTTCCGTGCAAAGGCCTCCCCAGAAAGGGCTGCAGGTGGTGGCGTAAAAATTCAACATGGGGCACAGAGATTCTCCCACGTCACAGGGCAAGGAATGTTTCACGCTGAGGGTGGCGAGCCCCTGGCCCAGGTTGCCCAGAGAAGCTGTGGCTGCCCCATCCCTGGAGGGGTTCAAGGCCAGGTTGGACGGGGCTTGGAGCAGCCTGGTCTGGTGGGAGGTGTCCCTGCCCAGGGCAGGGGGTGGCACTGGGTGGGCTTTAAAGGTCCCTTCCCACCCAAACCATTCTGTGATTCTATAAGTTTAAACTTAGATATAACACCTGCTGGAGCATTACAGGGTAATAATACTCATCAGCACCTGCAGGACAATAATAAGAGCAAGACTTTTTAGATGAAAAATAATTAGAGCACGTAGAAGATTTTATGGCCATGCCACTAAGTGTACGTTTAACACTGAGAACAGTGATTAAATCCCCGTGTGCTACAAACCTTTCCAAACCTCCTGCTGTCGCTCTGCCCTTGCTCTCCTGTTCACACGGTCTGCAGGGGCTGCAGCCCCATCCTGGAGGTGCGGGTGGGCAGGAACGGGCCCACCTCCCCCCCGAGGGACCCCAGGGTGCCCCACAACGGTGCGAGTGAACTGTTGGGACAGAGCTGGTTTCACCCACGCCAACCCTGAACACCTGGCAGCAGCGAGGTGTGCAGACCCCGCAGACCCCGCGCCCCAGGAGTGCCGGGGCTGCACCTCCTCCTGAAATAACCCCCCCAAGGCTGGCAGCTCCCTGCACTCCCTGTCCCCTCCCTGCCCCACAGACGGTGACAGCCCTGTGCCACCCACTCTCAGCATCGCCGGCGCTGGCCCTGGCAGCCGGGCGAGGGAGGAAAAAGGGCACAAAATCCTCTTAACGCCCACAGGGACCAGGGAAACGGCTCACCGGCCACCGATTTGCAAAACCCTGAAAAAAACTTTAAAAGAATGTAAGCTGTTCAGTGTCCGGCCCTGAGGTGACCCTAATGTAAAAAAGTGAAATGAAGACTTGAAAATGGGAGTCCCAGCCTAAACTTGCTGCTCCAGAAAGGCTATAAACTGACAGCAAGGTGGTTTGAGATGGCAAGGGGGATCATTTCTCTTGCTGAATGGCTCATGGGGCCATAAAAGCTGCCATTTCCACAGCGTGTGGCGCCGTTCGTCACCGAGCTCTCTGGCAGGGCCAACATTCAAGGGGGGGAATTGACTCATAGGGTTGAAAAATTCCTCCGTGTGCTCCTAACGCTGACGCGCAGCAGCAAAACTGAAATTCGTGACATCCTTTCCCCAGTTGTGGGGGCAGCTTGGATCCAACTCAGGCGGGACACTTCCAGGGAGCCGAGTCGCCAGAACCAAACCGGCTTTCAGGGGGCTCTCTATAGCCTGTTAAACACGCCATGCAACTGTTTCATGGAAAATTAAACATTTTGACCAAGATTGCAGCTTTAACACGTTCACATGCTGTAACAGCATGGGGGTAACAGTCGTTTTCCAACAAGAGCAAAATCTTCCGTCCTTCCATGCCCTCCTGCAGCTCCAAGGCTGCTGCGGGGACCCCCCAGCCTGGCCTGGAGAAGCTGGGGAGCACCCAGCGAACCCCGACGGGAGGCAGCAGTACCTGCAGAGACAGATTTTGAACAGCTCCTGCCCTGCCCTGCAAAACCCGACCTGACGGGAACGCTGCAGTCGTGGCACACGGTTACCTCGACGCAGCAGCTTCCACACGAGAGACCGCAGAATTGGTAAGTTGGGATGGAAACCCAAAATTTTGCTCAAAGCAGAGCCAATACCTATGAGTCACCTACGCAACACACCTATGCCACAGAGAAATCATTTGCTCTTCAGGGGGAGGCTGCTAGAATGCCGATGGCTTTACTTTCGGTAGGCGTGGGCTCAGCTCAAACACGCTGCGGTGAGCCTTCTGCCTTTATTTGGGCTAGCACCATCCAGGAGCTGTGCGTCAGGTAAATCACCGGCGCCTGTGAGCCAAGCCAATGTGAGTTGCAAATAAATTGTTGTCTGCAGGGCTACTCCAGCGAGGGATTTAAAAAGAAAGGCTTTTCCTGGAGAACACAAAGCGGTATTCGATCGACTTTGATCGTACCTGGAGAGGCAGGGATGATCTTACCGGGAATCAACAGCTCGCTGCAAATTAGTACCAGCTGAGGGGCCTTAGTGGAAAAGAAGACATGAAATAGCATCAGTCCTCGCCACAACAGCCCGCAGACCCCCAGCCCCTGTTCCATCTCCTGCCCCTCAGGACCCTGGCACTCCACAGCCGCATCCCGCAGCATCGCCTCCCGCTGGGCACCCCCCAGCCGCTGTCAGGGTCCCCACCTGGCTCCCCTCGCCTTCCCGGGGTCTGTGCCGGGGCTCAGCCCGCCCCGCTCCCGGAGCACCGCATCTGGAAAAAGGGGGAGGGGCTGGAGACCCCCGAGAAGGACCACAGCTCAGCCTCTGCCCTCCCACTGGTCTTCAGCTCGCTGCAAAATGCCTAAAAACACGCTGTCATGTTTCATTTTGAAAACACGACCCCCCTGGGGAGGGGGTACGGTGGTCCCTGCGCCCCCCATGGCTGCCGTGTGGGGCAGTGGTGTCCCGGGGAGCGCGGGGGGAGCAGCATCCCCAGCTGGGGACGTGTGCCGGCAGCTGCCCCCCCGCAATTTATAATTACTTGCCAGTCATTTCCTTTCCAGTCATTAAGAGCTCCACTGAAATAAACACCCTTCGCTCAGCTGCTGTTATGAATGGCACCAAATAAAGCAGCCGAGCATTTCTTCCAGCAGCACTAAAAGAAAAAAAAATAAAAGTCACCAAAAAAAAAAAAAAAATCCCAACTCCGTGCAGGGTACGGCGACGCTGTTGCTGAAATACTGGTGCTAATTAACAGTGTTGTAGGAAGCCGGTGTAGGAAATGCAGCTCTGCACGAGCAGCCCCTCAGGTCACCACACAACACCCCGGTGACATTCCTGCCGGCACACTCGGGTTTCGGCTCTGGCTGCTCTTCGTTAAGCCCGTCACTGTGGCCTCGGCTGTTCCCAGAGCGTGGCTCGATTGCGCGTCTGGTCTCTGGTCTGTCCCTCCTGCGGCAGCGCCTCCTGAGCCAAAACTCGGCGGTGGGACTGTCACCTCCGTACTGCTGGCCCTCCCGCCTGCGCTCCGAGCAGCCGCTCTGTCTTCGTTTAACGGATGGCGGCCAGGAGAAGACAAGCCACGGAGGGTTGCGTAGCTGACAACACGTACCACAGTGGGTATGTGATGGAGGGGACAGCGTGGCGAGGGAGGGCAGGAGGCAGGGCAGGGAAGCACAGAAGGGACTTTCAGAGCAATAACCCCGCAAAGTCATTTTCTCGGCAGCGTGTCGGGTACCTGAGCGCGGGGGGGTTACTTCTGATAAGGCTGGTGAAAAAGCGATTTGCCAGAAAATTTGCTTAGTGTAGTTCAAGAGAAAACAGACTTCTTGGGCCAACTTCCAGACAGTTCAAAGGAGCTTCCAAAAGAAGGTGGTGATGAGCCCCAGGTCTTCTCAGGGCTCTCTTCATGCGGTGCACGGGCCCAGCCAGCCGCCAGCCCCGGGCACAGACCCCGGCACCTCCTGCTCTCTCCTGAGGGATGTTCCTCATCCCACACAGAGGGACCTTCTCAGTGCATTCACTCCCTTGCAGGGACCAGACTGTGCTACGATACACAGGTCACACCCAGCTGGTGGGGGGGAAATTAAATCTATGCAGCTTTATAGCACTGCTGTTTGCCGTATCGACAAGAAAATCAACCCATATGCATTCATGCTTCTGTCCAGGCGCGGTGGCACGGCCGCGGCTCGGATCAACCCTCCATCCCATTTGCACCATGAAGCGACTCGTGTGATGCCACCTGGGGGGGCAGAGAGCTCCCGAAAACGAACCGGGGGTTCTGCCCCAACTCAGCGTTTCCCATCACTACCGCAGCACAACAGCATCCCTCCGGCATCCTCATGAGTGCCAAAAGCACACGATTTCGGAGGAGCCAGCGGTGTGGGTGCGGGTCCGGAGAAGCAGACGACGACCTGTGCTAGCAGAGTGCATCCCCCGAGCAGCGCACGCCAAGTGCTCGTTAGGGGAATGCTCGTTAGGGGAATGCAGAATGAGGGAGGCTGGAACGAGCCACTCCTGCTCCCTTTCATCTTGCAGCACCCGGGTGCCCCGACTGCAGCGCCCACAGGAACGACACCCAGGGGCCCAGCAGCTTTGAAGGGTTTAAATTATTCATGGTAAAAACAACCCGCTATGAGTTTAACTCCGATCCATACCCAGCCACTGCAAATTGGCTTTTTTTTCTGTAATTGCCAGTAATTTGTATTACAAATTGCGCTGTCTGCGGCAGCGAAAGCAGGATGCAGCTATTCCGATGCCTGGGAGGACATCTGACACGTAAAAGCAGTAACTATCACTGCTCGTCACGGGGCCCTGCCAGCCATCTAAAATGCGGATCCTGGGAAGTGTCGGGATGAGTTTTCTCAACCATACCCGCTGCTCCGCCAGGGATGCTCCCCCGTGGCAGGGAGATGGGAAATCCTGCACGTCGTACTTCAGCATCCCTCCCACATTTCGGGCTCCACTGAAATCCCTCCAGCTGCAATCTGGGTCGTTCACTCTTATTTCTGGTGAGCACAAGAGGGAGAAAAGCGGGTACCAGTCACAGGAAGCAAACAAGCATCTCCAGCAGATAAATTGTAAATTGGCCGTTGATAGTATTTCCAGGCAGAAGTGCCTCTCGGAGCGCAAAAGCAGAGCTCAGATTTCAGTATCACACTGAATTGTTTTCAAGGACCTGTCTGAGGACGGATCATCACAGCAAAAGCTAACGCAACACTTAAAAACCCAGTGAACCAACACGAACAACAAATAACTGGTAATCACTTACGGAGTAGACGTGGAAGGTCGGTGAGAAAAACATGGTTAAACCTCCCTAAAGATCCTCTCTAAATACTTGTTGTGAATTATTTGCTCAGCTGTAATCAGGAGGCGCATTAAGTATTTAATAACGCAGTTACTTGAAAAAGATTTTAAAAGGCTTTTGTTAAAGACGTACCACGGAAGTGGGGATTCCAGCGGTCAGGGAGGAGGGTGGCCAGGCACTTCTGCACCCTTGGGGGCAACCATTATTTTTACTGAAGTTGCTTTATGACTGCAGCGCTCTCTGTTACTGTGCAAAGCTGGGCTTCCCACGCAGCCCATGCCAGCGATCGCACCCTCTAGGAAAATGAAATATTTCATTTTATTTTATTTCTAACTAATGTGCAATGCCTTCCCGAATGCCTGTGGTGGTGGGGGGGGATGCTGCAGGTCGCCTCGCTGGGTGGCAGCGGAGGGGACACCCTGCTTGCGCTCAGACGGGTGCTCCTGGGACCGACACCGGCCCAACCTGCCCAGGAGGAGTTGTGTCCGCACCTCAGCAGGGCCAAAGCAGCAGGCTTTGGAAACGCTGCCAACAACGCAAGAGAACGGCCCCCGGTACCCGTCTGTGTGCACACGTACCGGGGATTACCTGGGGAGGGGAAGCTCCTGAGGGCTTTGTGATGCCCTGCTTCTGGCCCACAAGAGTGACAAAAAGTGGCCCCTACATCAGATGAACCTGCCTCGCATTTACCCCCCCTCAGACAGCTGCTAAACCCCCTCCTTTAAGCAGAGGAGGAGGCCGGAGAAGGGCGGGTGGGCGCTGGAGGGGAGCAGTGCTCAAGATTGGGTGGAAACGGCAACGGGGGGGTTTTAGCTGCACAGCCCGCCAATCTGCGCTGGAGAACGCTCTCCAGCTGGCTGCACAGAGTATCAAAATAACGATGTAAAGCGCATCTACAAACGGCTGTCAGAGAGGCTTTCCTCCAGGTGCCGGCGGGAGGGACCAGCGCTGCCCGCACCACACGGACGCTGCGCCCGGCAGGGACCACGGCAGCAGGCGCCGTCCCGAACCCCGCTTGCCGGAAACATCTTCCATGTGCCCGAATGCAAAACTCCGGCGCAATCCCACAAGCCGGGCTGAATCCTGAAATTCCGCCTCTGGCTTACTCAGAATTGTACCAGTGATTTATAACTACGGAGTAACGGAGAGCGTTACACAGCTGCTCATCGGAAGCCGGCACACAGGCAAACACAGTGGGCAGCGAGAAGAAATCGTAAGGTAAAATTAAGAAACCTATTGTCAATTAGGAGCTCATTTAATCTCACACTCCGACTTGAAGGAGAAGATTCCTCGGGGCCTTTCTGGCTCGCGTGTGCCTATAAATAGCATCACTCACGTAGAAATGGTAGCTCTATTTACCGGGTTTTATAGTAAAGCAAGCAGCCTGAGCTGCAGCTGGAGGCCCTGGCAGTCATCCGATGCGAATCTTCACTGTTCCTTTCTTCCTACAGTCTGAAAATGTAATTTCACTTAATACCTTCCTGATGTTTTTTTGCTGTTTTGTAGTTTAGCTTTCCTAATTTGCCAGCCTTCTTACAGTTTTGTGCAAAGAATTCTTCTTGTTAGCGGCGCTGCCACCGACACAATTTGCTGGAAATCTCAACTTTTAAGATTACCAGTGTTAAAACCATGGCACGATGAAGGATGCAGAGATTTTTCCAGGAAGACTCAAAGCTGTATCTTATATTAAGAGATGCCCTAAAAAGAGAGATTTCGAACTCACTCGAAGCATTTACAGATGAACACTCAAGTTCTCCCAGCTGGACAAGCGACAGGGTCCCTGCGCACACACACGGACGCCCCCCGCCGTGACCTACAGCTCTGCAAACGCCCTCGGAGCGACATCGGAGACAGTCTTTGAGCTGCAGGATCAATTCAAGATGTAATTTTCTATCTGAATAGGCCGGGCGAATTGTTTATAGAAACCCCCGTCCTGAAGACGAGGGAACCCCCCGGAGCTCCCCTTTCAGAACATGACTTTGCTGTACCCAAAACCGGGCTGAGCTGCCGAAACACCAACGGGCAAAACTGTGCTTTACAGCAAGGCTGTCTGATGGGGAAACGAGCAGTAAACCATTTCAGCAGAGATGAGGAAGTACCCAAATATTCGCCTAAGCCTGTCATTGCAATGACCCAATGCATTAACCAGGCGCCCAAGCGCCGGGTGGCCTCAGCAGCCGCCCCCTCCCCGTGCCAACAGCGGTGAGGGCAACCCAGCTCTGCGCGCACAGGGCAACAGGCAGAACAAAGAATACAGGAAAATAAACGCATTCCTTTCATGATTCATCAATCACAACTCTCACACTATAATCTTCTCCCTAAAAAAATGGCAGTTTTCAACTCATCTACCCAATTCTTGCATAAATCTGTACTTTTCTTAGAGAAATTACAAGCTTGGTAGAAAACCCGATGCCCATGCGACTAGTTGTGGCACAACCTCGCATTTAGGCAGCACTTTCCCTCTCAGCCTCGCCAAGCGATTGCTGAGGTACCAAAACCACCAGAGCATCCCTGGCTCTGCATTTGGTTTTTAGCGCAGAACTGAAAATACTTCCCAAAGAAGAGGCTCATCCAGCTCCTGCGGGCACGTACCGAGACGCAGCCATGCCACGGGCTGGGATGACAAACGACGCTCCGACCGTTTTGGAGAAGCCGCTGGCACCGGGGGGAGGTTCCCACAGAGCCTGGGGAGATCCGGCATTTCCAAGCGAGAGGGAGGGGGGCTGCTGCCCCGCAGCCATCCCTGTCCCCGTCCCCCACCAGGGTGGGGGGGTAAAGCTAAGGGTGTTTCTGCCTGATATCACGGCTGGCTCTGAAACCTTCAGGGAGTTATTAAAAAGGTCAAACTTTGAGAAGTATTTCAGGCTTTTTTTTTTTTTTTTTTTTTTTCCTCCCCTTTAAACGCACCTTTTGAACCGGTTTGGAAGGAGGCTGGGTCTCAAGGTTTCCTTTTTCTGAGCTGAATTCTAGCAGGCACAAAGTAACCCAGCAAAACCCCAAGCATTCTCTAATAGACGCATGGAAACGTCACCTTTCAGAAAATACGACGTGGCTGAATTTGGTTCTACATCAGCCCCAATACACAGTGCAAACACCGGCTGTGACGTACTAAACCATGGCACAAGGAAGTGAAAAATGGCTTTTTGCAAACGGAACAGCCAATACGCCAACAAGGGAGTATTTGGGAGCTCACTAAACCCAAACAACCATCAGATGGTTGCACCCTGGTACCCCGTCACTCGCCGTGACGCCGTGTGAAGGGCCAGTGCTGCCGTACACCAGCGGCTCCACGGCCGGTCCCAGCGCCGAGCCGAACCCTCCTGAGCCGCGGCAGCCCCTCGCCAAGGGGAAGCGCGGCAGCACGTCCCGGTCAGTGCTGGCGTCCGCAGGCTGGCACCCCGGCCACATCGCCCCAATCCTCGCGCCAGGCGGGGCTTGGGGAGCCACAGAGGAGCCCATGACAACTCCAGACACAAAAACGGTTTGGCTTTGTAGTGGATGGATCAACAGAAGCCCAGAAATGGTTCTCGTTCCTTTATGATGCTAACACACACCTAAAATAACAGAATTCACACAGGAAAAAAACCCCACAAAAGTTAAGATCAGACTTGCAGGATCGTCTCACAGTGGAGTCTTTCACTCACCAAAGTTAATACCCTAGAATTTATCTATAATATTGTGTTTTACCTAATCATTAAAAGAATTGATTTAAAACTGCCTATACTAAGAAGTTGTCTTAGGGACAGGAATATTGCATAAAGTGTTCTCCCTAAGTAACGAGTTTTGGCAAATAAAATGGTTTAAAAAAAAGAAAGTGAAAACTTAATTAAATCCTGCTCTTTGCAAGCAGGAGATTGGATGGATTCATTTCATCCAGCTCATTGCCCTGCACAGCTCTCGAAGGCGGGATGGAAATCCCCGCTGAGCATCCCTCGCCGTGCGGGAGCAGAGGGGTCGGGATCTGCTCCAGCTCTGAGCCCCCATCCTGCTGCCCCCGCGCTGGCTGCATGTCCCGAGTCACCAGCTGCTGCGGGAGCTGCCGCAGACGATGGAGCGACACACAGAGCGCTCCAACAGCCAACAGCCAGCGCAGAACCCCCTCCAACCCCCCGCCCGCCAGCCCGGGCTCCCTCGGCGACTTGCCTTCCTTTTCACATGATGGTCCGAGTCATTTGCGTGATGAGAGGGCCGGGATTTCTGCTTGGGGCTATCTGTCCCCTCAAGATTTTTCTCCTCCAGCAAAGGAGCGGGTGCAGCCTCAGAATTGCTCCTTTCCACTTGTCCTTCCCCAGGCACTGGGAGTCACGGCTCCTTGCGGGAGGAAGGGGCCGGAGCATTACACTTGACTCAGTCACTTAATCACCTGAAAAAAAAAAAAAAATAAAAAATGAAGAAAAACAAATTATAAAAACAGCACAGCCTTAAGAAGGGTTTCCTTAAGACTCCCCATACCTCAACCCCCGCGCACCAGCTCAGCCCCCCCAGAACACCCCCCGGAGCAGTGGCTGCCGCCAGGGCCGCCTGGCTCAGCCCCGGACGGGGCCAGCACAAGCCACGGCCCAAAGCTGTAGGCATGGGGCTGGGCTCCCTCCTGACTCTGCGGGTCCCCGGGGTGACGGGGAAGAGCCGGGCACGCAGCCGCAGGTGGCATTTCCAGGCTTGGCACCCGGCACGGCACAGCGCGTCCCGGGCACCGGCTGCACGGCCACGCCGGCGGCACGAGCGAGAGCAGCCTTCGTGCCAAAAGCAACGTACAACAAATAAACATCCAGGGCCTGTGTTTGCAGAGGACAAAGTGGATGCACACAAGAAACAAACATTTTGGGTTTAACTGAAAACAGCTCTTTGGGGAAAGCCCGCCCCAAGATGGCAGGTCACCCTGTGGTTCACTGCAAACGACAACACAAGGGTCTAGAGCCAAAACGTTTGCACAAGGCTAAAACATTGCTAGGAAGGGTCATGTCTCCCCACATCTGCCCAGGCTGACAGGAAGGGAACCCTCCGAAACACACACCAAAGCGGGACTGAGCTCCGGCTTTCGGCTCGGAGAAATAATGCTTTGGTTGAATGAATGGAGAGAAAACAGTCACTTCCAAAACTTACGACTTTTTATATATTAAGGAGTATAGCTTCAAGGGCAACAGTTTTTCTTGCGTTCTTCAAGTGCCAGGTGCCAGGGGACGCGCTCTGAAGTCACGGTGACAGTCGGGATGTTCCGCTGCCGCCTGGGACGTGCACGGCCCCAACAGCAGCGTCTCGTCTGGCTGCGGGGGGTACAAAGCCCCTCGCCAGCCTCCGCACCCACACAGAGCGCGTACTTCACATTTCATCTGCTTTTATTCACTTTCTATATCCATTTTTTTTTTCTAAGTACTTTCTAGCCCATACTTACTTAATAAATCAGACTTTTTCCCCTTACTGGGTATTGAAATACATTTTCATCTCACATCACTAGTTATTGTCATTAATGACAGATTTAACCCTGCAAGCGCCACCCGGTTCCAAAGCTAGACAACACTGACACAACACGTTTATAGCCCCAGCTCTCAAAAAGGAAAGCTCGCAGACAGCTAAGGACCACGGGACCCCCATCCCCGCGCACCGGCGCTGCCCGGCGTCCCGCGTCACCCCCGTCAGCCGGGCAGCCCCCGCCGAAGAGCGAGGACACCGCCTCACTAGAGGCATATTCACCGTCCCCTCTGCAGCTGCATCTCGTGTCTGACCTTCCAATTGCACTGACAGAGTTTGCTGAAGCTGTTCTCTGCGCATGACAGGCGACATCATCACCGTATTAAAGAAAGATGACGTGCTGCTAACTCAAATACCATTAAAACGTAACAATAAAAACCTCCAAGGGATGCTCAGCGGCTGAGGTAAACCGATCTGCATGAATTTCATTGACCATTATGCACACAAACATTTTTATTCTTCTCTGGCTAACTGCACAAAATTTAAATCTGTCTTGTATTAATCACTATAATTAAAAGGCAGACCCAAAAGCAGAAGTCGATAATTACACTCTTTTAAAAGGTTTGCTTTCAGTAAAAAACAAAACAAGCAAACAAAATCAGCTTCCTGTTTTTCCTCTGCATCTACTTACCTCAATGCAGCGATTACAGTTTGTATTCGCCACAGATTCAACCCGTTCTACACAAAAATATTGCTGGGAACCACGGTTTGAATCATGGAATCACAGAATCGTTTAGGTTGGAAGGGACCTTTCAGATCATTGAGGAATATTTTGGAAAGCAAAATGTCCAGTCCCGATTACAGCTACCGTCTGAAGCCAAAAGACACAAAGACCTCAGTCTTCGACAGACTTTGCGCTTTCTTTGCGGAGTTCTGATGAAAGGCGATGGCCAAAGCTCCAGGGCTCCGTAAGAACATCTTGCAATATTTTGCATGGTGTGTACTTTGCTTACAAGCTGTGTTTTAAAAACCTGCCCAGTTGTTCAGCTTTAATTTTGTCGCGTTGCTTTATTTCATTACAAGACTTCAGCGTTTTCCAAGATAAGACTTTAATGCTAATATTTATTTTAAAGCTAGAGTATTTAATCTCCAACAACCTTCCAATTTCTTTCAAATTTAATGACTTTAAACTGAAATAATGACACATACTAATGAGAAAGTTTACATGGATATATTTTAAAAAAAAAAAAAAAAAGCATGTTTCTGTAGAAAGCAGCTCACCCCGTCCCTCAGCTCCCCCAGGCCCCATCCCCAGCCCAGGCAGGGAACCGGAGCATCCGCGTCAGCCCGACCCCGGGGAAAACGCTGTCCCATGATTGCTTCCCAGAGGGCAGAGGAAGCATCCGCGGGACGCAAGCAGGGACAGCGGCTCCACGCAGCCCCACGGATCCGCTCCAGGCTCCAGCAGCTCACCGGCGCTCCATGACCAACCTTAAACTTCAACGGCCCACAGAGCTGGGAACAAAAATCCACCAGCACACCCACCTGGCTATTTTAAGGCAGGTTGAATGACAGTCATGAGAAAATTCAGCATTTTATTAAAGTACCCAGATACACTGAAATCTGGAAAAAAGCAAGAGGCGTTTCCCAGCATTAAGCCTCCCGCGCAGGCGGAAGCTCCGCAGCAGCGCAGCACTAGCTCTTCTTCCGCTTGCTCTTGGGAAGCAGCTGATCGTTGTCTTGCGCTCGGGGCTGGCGTGACTTTCTCTTGTTAGCTCGCAGGTCCAGAAAACTGCTGCTGGAAAAAAAGAAAAAGGAAAATAGGGTTTTGAATATTTCACCTTCACTGGAGGCTGCCTTAAAGCGCTGTAAGCGGTACGTGGGCACACACACGAGCGTGTTACTGCTGATGGCGAAGAGAAATACAGCCCCCGCGAACTGCCCCGTTCACCCCGAGCCCGCAGGACGGGGCGTCGCGGGGCCTCTCCCGTCACCAGGGACCGGTTTGGACGGGGAAGGAGCAGCAACGACCTTTCAAATTCCTTGTCCATAAATGAGAAGAGGCCCTGGCACTGACGAAACCCCATTACATTATATCAGAAAAGGTCAACCTGAAAGCGAGCCCTCCTGCGCGGCACAGCCACCCAGGGCAAGGACGAGGGGTTTTGGCCACGGTTACCCAAGAAGGAAAGCGCGTGGGACTCCCGTCTTCAAACAGGCTCTCTTTGCCAGAGGCTCTTCTCATTTATGGACAAAGAATTTTCCACTGGAAACTCAAAGAAGTGTTTTCTTTTTAGTCATAGAGTTAATTTTAAAGAAAAAAAATTGTTAAACTAGCCATATTTAAATTAAGCAGCTAATTTCCATCATTCAGCCTCAGAGCTTAAAATTCCACGTAGTGTTGACATGAAAGATATTGCTCATCCACCAATAGCTATTACTAATTAAACAGTCCTTACAAATGCACTCTTTTTTTTACCATTTGCTAGGATGAATCCATCTTGCAGGGATTATTCATTTGGCTTAAACTGGTAATTCACAATGGAAAATAACAATGGAAAACTCTCCAATGCCAAAGTCCGCATCCCTGCTGACTGCCACGAGACATCCACTAGCAGGGATGAACGGGAAGAGCTCGCATCTCCACGCTCAGTTTGGCGCCAGGGTGGAGGCAGAGCTCCTGCAGCTCCGAGACCCTCAGCCACGTCCCAGAGGACCAGCGCCAATCCCGGCACAATGGGATCCAGGCTGCGCCTCTAGAGCCGGCGGGAGGATTGAACGCACGCACCTGCAGAGCACAGGGAGGAGACGATGCATATCCATGCCCTACCCGACCCGGCGCAGCCCTCGGCGCCGCCGGCCGGACCAGTGGGATCGCTGTACTGCGGATGGATGGCGAGGGCCTTTCCCAGCCTCACCCTCCACCCCCTGCATTCACGCGGCGGCGAGCACCGCTGCAGGGCGACGGGCAGAGCTGTGGCCGTCCGTAATGTCTTGCATTTGCTTTGGCACAGCATCGCTCCCTCTCTTAGATCAGTATTCTCCTTTCTCCAGGAAATAAACCCCTAAACTTGACTATCTGTGTAAACCCAGATAAGAGTATCTCAAAGTACTTCCAAATGTCCTTGTAGCTTATGATGGCAAAGTAAACTCTCTGTGGCAGCCTTCATCTCATACCAAATACCCTGCTGACAATAATGATATTTGAGTTTGAAGTGCTTGAGGACAACTGCTTTTTATTTTTACTTCCATAAATACTTTTACAATCCCGCCACTACTTATAAGTATTTCACTTTATAGAGGACCTTACAGATACGACTTTCTACTGCCCTTTTATTACATCCAGATTTTGTTCCGGAATGAAGTATCTCCCATTTTCTACTTTTGTTTTGCTGAATTTAAGATAGGATGCAAACATCAGGAAAAAAATTAACATTGAACTAAATAAGGACTTCATCAATTATTTTCCATAGAAATTAATAATATTTTAAAAAGGAAACTGAAAAAAAAATGGGGAAGTTAATTACAACTTTTACTAACCTAAAGCTTTGTAACTACCAGTAACCCAGAGAAGATACTGGTCACAGAAACCTGTTCCAAGAAATCAGTGATTGGAATCAATCTAAACACCCACCCTGCAAATACTCTGCCCTTTGTCCCAACCGGGCCCGTTCACACCACTGACAGCGCCTGGGGGAGCTGGGAGAGCGCTTCAGTGCGATGCCTGCGCGAGGCTGGGGGCTCCAACCAGCGACGCAGCCCCAGTACCCAAAGGGCACCCCACGCCAGCCAGACACCATGGGGATGCCCCAGAGACACTGTCATTACATATTTCATTACAGTTTTCATACTTACCGAGCCCTTCAGAAATAAACCAATAACTAATTCTTGGTAAGTAACATTTTAAGTTGGCCAAAGAGACAGAATCTGTGCCCAGTACCAGGACCGGTGACTCCAGAGGAGCCTACAACCAGTTTGCGCCTCAAATATCAGTATAGAATAAAATCCAGCCAGTAACACACCTGAGGAAACACACACTGCACGGGAATCGCTCCACTGAAGCAGTGTGACGTTTCACTAGAGAGAAAGGTAATAAAGTCCAAGAATAAGCTGCTTAATGAGGTTCCACTGCATTATGGGGAACTTGTGGGGGATGCAACACATTCAAAAGGCTGAAAAAGGGAAATACGGGGAGGGGGAGCAGAGAGGCACAAACCAGACCAAAACATTTGTTTTTCATACAGCGCTCCCCAGGAAGGTCAGCTATCGCAATCTCCGTTGGAACACTGTGTATACGGCACATTGTTTTCCCCCCATCGTTCCCTCGTCCTCCAAAGGAGGTCAGAAAAGAAAACCAACTAGAGGGATTAGAGGTGTAAAGGAACATGACTTTACAGAAACTGGTTTTGTTTCCTCTGGGAAAGAGAAGACTGAGGAGAAATGGCGATAGTCTTCCAAAGTGTAAAACCCACTTCTCTCCTAACCAGGCTTCTACGCATCACTCACTTTTCAGCAAAGAAATAACCGTCCTTTTGATGACGGTGCTAATGAAACAAATAAACACCAGGAGACTGTGGAACCCTCACCACCGGGCATCTGCATCGACCCATTAAACAAGGACCCAGCAGCCCCTTTCCCACCACAGCAGGTACGGGATTTATGGAGACACCAGACAAATGACTGGAAGCCTAGTAATTTAACAAAGCCCATTTGAGTTCCCAAACTCCATCTGATATTATTCTTACTATAGTTACGAGGAATACAAATGACTGCACCTGCAAAACTTTAGAATGAAAAATATTTTCTTATTCATCTGACACCTCTATGAGTTTGTCTTGACCTGAACTTAGGCCTGCCAGATGTCAGCTAACGCCTTCACACAAGAACACACATCTCCTGCAAGTCTGGCAAAAACCAAGAATTGCCAGTACCAACTACTCCAGAAAGCACAGTATAGAGCCCCAGATGACACAGAAAATCAATGCTTTGTCTTCTAAAATCAATCTCCAGCTACTTTTCCCTACGCGCTCACCACCCCGGAGGTGAGAGGATGCTGCAGGCTGCAGGCACGGGCTCCTCGCGCTGCCACGGCTCCTCTTTGGCAGCAGCCGCCTCCAGCGCTCCCATGGAGCGGAGTCCCCTGCTGAGGGAGCAGCCCCCCACCTGGCGCTCTCTCCCGAAGTGTAAAGGGTACAAAAGAAAACACAAAATTCACTAAAAAAAAAAAAAAAAATCTCTTTTGATTACAAAATACATGATCACATTCACAAACACGTGATCGGGAGATTTGTGTTTCTCCCCAAAACATGACTCAGCAGCCTGATGCTGTCATCTGCAGACACAAAAACGGGTTAAACAAGCAATTTTTGCCTGGAGACTTTGTTTAATAAGGCAATTTCTGAACGCAGGGTCCATGTCAGTCTAATATTAAATGCTTATCAAGCCACAAACCTGTAAAGTCGCAGGCACTGGTACAACCCCGTAAGCCAGCAACACACTGAAGCCAACAGCACTATCTGCATACAGAGCTGTGTCCCGCAGCGGCTCACTCGTCATGCCGAGTTTCATGCCTCACCTATTAACACTTACCTGCACAAAGACACTTGCTCAGAGTCAGGAACTTAATCTATACTTGAAGGATTAAAACCTTACTCTCTTTCTGAATTTGAATTTAAAACCACTTGTCTGCCAATAAAAATTCAAGTCACCAGCAGCAGAGACTAATAAACCAGTGTGGTTCCTGGGGACAAGCAGGCAATGGCTGGGTGCGCCTATTCCGCGGGGGCAATGGGAGGCAGAGACTGTGGAAAACCAGCCTTGGCTGAAATGGCTGAAGGACTTGCTCCGTGGAGCCAGGCAGGGCTGAAGTAAATGCATCCTTCGGAAAGCAGCCAGTCAACCGTCACGGACCACGTCTCTCCCTAAACCAGCCCTGGTCGATGTAGTGTGATCTTGCTAATGTGGGACTGCCGCTTACACAGTCTCCAGAAAATTAAGAGTTAAAGGTGACTTTGACGGAGTTAAGTATGTTCTTCGGCCAAAGAAAAAGGAAGTTGCCTATTTTAATAATTCTAACAACAGAAGAACAAAGAATTTAACTCCGAACTGTCTTACCCTGGAATATGTGTGGAAAATGTCTCTCCACTGCATGGTTGAAAAGACACGCTGAACTAGGAGGACAAAAATGAACGCGTTCTGATCTTTGATACACTGTCCATATCTGAAAGCTTTCTTCTTAAGAATCGAGGGAGCATTGGGAAGCCTCCAAACTCCGCACAGCATTGCCAGGCACTTCGGAAAGTCCGAGCACCCGCAACAGAGGCAGGTACCCGCCGGTACGCCGTACCTGCTGCAGGGACGCCGGCACCGTGCGGCAAGTGGCCAGACCCGACCGGGACACTCCTCTGTAAGGGGGAGGGACCAGCTGCAGGGCGAGGAGCCCCCCGCGGCAAGGAGGCCCTGTGGCAAGGAGCCCTGCAAGCCAGGAAGCTTCTGGGAACCCCAGGGCCTCTCCACACGCATCTCCCGGTACAGTAAGGACATAAGAGTCATTACTTCAGGGTGTTTAAAATAGATTCAACTTCGGTTTACGTTCATTTTAATTAGGCTAAGAACATTTTGGTACTCTTAGACTGTGAGCCACTGGTCGCATGGCACGGTGCCACCAATATTAAAAACGCAGAGCAAATGTACTTGACCTTCTACAGAAATGTGCCCGCGTTAGCATTTGGTGCGACAGATCCCTTCCCATGCCATGCGGTGCATTTTATAATAATGAGGTTTGCTTCTCCAAGGATAAGGAGATCCCAACTACACACTACAGGGTCGTTTGTCCCCATCTCGGGTCAAGTCAGGCACGGACAATGCGACGGCATTTCTAGCAGCCTGCCTCACCTCGGGGCTGAAGTGAACTTGGTTCTCACAGCATCAAGGTACGCTTCGAGGCAGGCGGGGATCTTGAATTGCAACAGAGCACAATTAATGACTAACTGTCCTTTTGGTAAAAAGTCAAAAGTCCTTTGTTTTGTTTTGGGTTTGGTTGTTGGTTTTTTTTTCCCTCCACACAACAAAGTCATTTAGGAAATACATCCAGCAGGTACCATTTCTGAAATTTCATTAAAAGCTCTACAGAAAAGCTGCAACTGTATTTAGGAGTGAAACTGAGCTATGACTGAATGGTAAAGTCACTATAAAAGCCACCCATCAATCCCCACATTAATTTTGAGGCATTCAGATCTGGTACTGCCCAAAGAACTGACCCAGGTGCGCAGTTAATGGGGTGTCATCAACCACCTATTTGCCATCCGCACCAGGGAACCGTGAGACTTTGAGTAAGTGCCCCCAAAGAGGTGCCCGAGAGCTGAAATGCTGCCTCAATTTCATCAGGTACCGAGTAATACAAACTTATGTCATCCCAATAACGTTACTCCACAGCAAGTGGATTTGTTGCTTAACAGACAATGAGAAAAGCAAGAAAAAAAATCCCTTTTGAAAGCTCAGAGAGCATCGAATTGTGTTTAAGTCAATTGCCGGAAAGGAATGAAGTTTTGCAAAAAATATGCTCCAAACTGCCACTAAAATATCCCTACACTGCTCCATTTTTGCACTTTCACAAATAAATAGCAAGGATGTCATATACAAATGAAAGACGACTCTAGGGAATTTATGTAATATCTCAATTTTCATTAAAAGCTACAAAAAAATAGACAATTTATTCTAAATGCAGAATATGTATGTTTATTGCTTCTTTATTAGATCTGTCATGTAAATTAAAATGCTCAACAAATCACCGTTCTCACTGAAAAAGGCACAATATCCTGGTTCAGGACTTCATCTGTTCACACAAGTCTCTCGCTCTCTGCTAAGACATAACTGCACCGAGAGATGCTGTTACGGCCAGAGCCCCTTCAGCTGCTCACCCGGACAGATGAGAAGGCTTTGTTTGGAAACCAAAGCTATAGATTTGCGCTGAGACTCAACCATCCCATCTCCCTCTTGCCATTTTTTCATCTGCTTAGGGAAAACAAAGAGTCAGCGCGAGTTTTAAGCTTGTTTTACATGGTCTAATTCTCTTTCAGAGACCTTCAGTCCATAATTGTATGAAACCTGTAACTCTGCTGCTAACACTGGCAAACACTAAAAAATAAAATGGTGATAAAAAAGCCTGTGGGAGGATCCAGTCCCGCCCGTGTCACCCCACCACGGCACCGCAGAGACCATCCTGGGTTAGGGACAGGAACATGGAGCTGAGTTTTCCCCCTGCCAGGTGCCTGGCACCCGTGCACCGCCTGGACACGCCGCAGGGGACACCAGCTCGCCGCTCCCGCTGGGGAGGGGAGAGGGGGGATAAAAACACTGATCTTCCTTCCTGCTCCCAGGAACGCACTCCCTGAATAAAGTAAATTCAAATTATCAAGCCGTGCTGTCACTACTCAGCAAAGAGCAGCCCGTTCATATCTCCTCCACTGAAGCTTCAACTTGAATTTAACCCTTCCAGAGACACAAGAAACCCCAAATCCAAACTGTGGAAAAGCGTAAAATAGGAAGATATTCTTTAGAAGGACTCAAAATCACATTTGACAAAAAGGAGTCATTTACATACAGAAAAATAATTTTCTCCATTTCAGTTCACAAAATGATCCTGCTTTTACGGATCATGCTCTGGGGCAATACTGGCTTGCCTTTAGTACGGAAAAGTAAGTGCAATAATAAGGATTTGCATCTAAAATACTAAGAGAGCATAAAGAAACGTATTCTCCCCGATCACAGCTGTAACTAAATGAAGACCCCTTGCCCTGGTCTTGCTCTGCAGAGCCTCAGCCAGTTTCGTGCCTAGACCTGTCACCAGCAGGTGGGGACGTCCCCACCGCCAAAGGGAGACCGTGTGGGGCAGCACACAGCAACGCTGTGACAGGTTCCGTCCCCACGCCCTAGTATCAAATAATGTCAATTGGGATTTCCAGGTACTAAAAGATGTAACAGCCCAGAGATGGACTATTTCAAAGTATTTTCATCAGTACAAAGCGTGCATTTGAGCCCCAGCGACACGCAGACCAGCGCTGCGCCTTTCACGCTTCCGCAGGGAAGGTGGAAAGCTGATGGAAAGTCCCCTCCAGGACAGGGATTCAGGCTGTTCCTTAGCTCCGGGCCTTTGTTCTACACGGAAAAACCTCACTTCTGGTAATCCCACCCACCGGCAAACGTTTCATGTGCTCCAGAGGCACGACGGCAGTATAACTCAATGCCAATAGTTTCAGTATCTGGAAAGCTGAACTGTAACACCACACGGGGCAAAGGCAAACGACATCCAAACTACCAGCCTGGCGAACGCGCCACTGCACACACAGCACCCAGCAGCAGGTGCGCCTTCCCCCCACCCCCGGCTTTGTTTGGTTTTGAGACTTTGCAAAATACAACTACCCTTGAAAAACAAATTACTTGGGACAGAGAATGAGGCAGAAATCTCATTTAGTTTTAGGCTAGCTTTACTGTTTTAAATTCTGCCCATTTCTAGCGTCGATGCCTACAAGCTTCCACAGCAGAATGGTAATTACCTTATGTTCAAAAGCGTATTAAAACACAAAGCCAAAAACTGGAGCTTCTATATCACTTGGTTCTCTCACTTGGAAATATCTGATTGTTAACTCTTACAAAAATAAAGTGAGAGAAATGGTATCTTTCTGGCATAACCCAACTCGCATAAGATCTGGGCTGGTGCTGAGACAGAGCCGCTGCCTGTCCGTGCCGTGCCGGAGGTGCCTGCCCGTGGTAGGGCTGGCAAAGCCCAGCCCTGGCTCGCTCCCACCCGCGCCGCCTGGCACCCTGCAGGACACAGTTCTGCAACAGAAAGAATAGCTTTCAGCAGAGTTGTAGATCTGCTGTACTTAACATTCTTCTGCACTTACCCAACCTGGCCTAACTTTGTTACCATTCCACTTAAACAAACCCACCAAATGACTGAGGAGTTTCTGTGTGAAGGGAATTATCAAAGGAACAAATGATTTTGCTGTGGATATGTATCATAACTAATGCTAACATCCAATACTGCTAGGTAGAAACACTCCATTAACGAGCTCCAGCGCTGTTTTCATTATTGACATTCCCATTTCTTCTTCCACCAAGGAACACGTTTTTCCAACTCATGCAAGAAGCCACAGATGCCAAGCCCTGAGGGCACAGCGTATTCTCTCCTGCACTGCAGAAAACAATGCTGCCAGTTGGCATCGCCAGAATGGAGTTCGGGGAGCACACAAAAAGAATAGACAGTAATTTGATTGCACCGTCACCAAAATATTGCAAGCCACTATCTGCTGATAAAGAAACTGGAGTCCACCACCTGCAAGTTTGGGGATGGCAGGCTCCAAAGATACGGAAAATACAGCTGGGAAGGCGAAGACTGTTGGCCTTGCCATGCACTTTTACAACATTTCGCAAAAATATTTTTAAACTGGATGATGTTTTTAACACGTATGGTAGACTAGCTACTACCTGCAACATTAAAACTAGATGTAATACATAGAAGCCATATACTCCAGGCGTTACACAGACAAGTAAAATCTCATGAGAATTATATTAAATATCCTCATACAGGAAGCACAGAATCACCAAACCCAAAGTTTTCCCTCAATAAAAGGGGCTGCGAGGAATTCTTATAGAAAATACTGAAGAAGTACATAGTCCCCACGGTAATTAATTCCCATTCTACCATTGTTTTAAAAATGTATACCTCTTGTTACCATTCCTCATGCTGGTGCTGCTGCAGAACAATTCACCCCATGGCTGTTACCCCTCGGCCTGCTCCCGAGCCCTGCCGGCACGGGGCACCGCAACCCCGCGGGGTACAACTTCCAGCCCCATCCTCCCCACCACGCCACAGCGGGCATCTACATACTCAAAAGCTGAACCGATTGGGTGCATCTTTATGCCAATGTTTGCACCCTAGTAAAGGTGACTGGCTTTAAAAGCAAAAGCACACAAGCTCATCACACCAACATCGGCCATGCCACCCTTGCACCTTCACACGCATCAGCTGAAGTAATTTTAATGGGTACAGTTTGGAAAACTGGAAGCAGTTCCAGCCAGAGGATTTTAGGTTGCTATGGAGTCCCGGTTTGTCATGGATAAAGCAGGATGCTACGCCAGCCATGGGA
Organism: Chroicocephalus ridibundus; assembly: GCF_963924245.1. NCBI lineage: Eukaryota > Metazoa > Chordata > Aves > Charadriiformes > Laridae > Chroicocephalus > Chroicocephalus ridibundus. The sequence goes on along the minus strand of NC_086293.1, from coordinate 9,471,712 downwards.
ACAGCCATTCACATGGTGCTCTGCCGCCAGCCTCGTGAACTGCCTTCACGCAGCCCATCGCTTCTGAGTTCTTAGGTGCCCATCCTCATCTCCTCGCGGCTGCCCAGTACCGTCCCTCCCGCCCCTGGGTTCCCACCAAGTGAGTCGGGGCAGCTCTGGTAGCAGCGGCTTCGCCGGGTGCGTACTGCCACGGACAGAGATGCAGTGTGCGAGACCTGCTCTCGCACAGCTGGCGGGGCTGCTCTCAGCTGCCTTGGCTTCTCCGCTCACGTCTCTCACTCCTCTGCAAACACAAGAAGATGCACTCAAAAAACCCACCCGTTTTCTCCATCTCTTGCTGTGCATTTTCACGCCTCAAGCATCAAGAGAATGCGGGAAGCTGCAGGACGCTGGCCGGCTCCCTCGCCTGCAAGCCCTCCAGCTCCGGTAGCCACATTCCACCTTTCCTGGTTTGATCACAGTTCAGAGCCACAAATCCTGATGGATTGGCTTTTATTCAGGAGCCCAGTTCCTCGTGATCCAACTCACTGAGATATACTACTTCACAGGTTAATTGGTTATTACCCAATGAGGTGGTTACCAGGGACTTCAGATGATCCCTGACACCTATTTATCACACCTATGTCAAACTTAAATCTTGTAGCAGATCTAAAAACATCTGTGAAAGACAGCTGTGGCTGCTGCTCTCTGGTACCTGGCAGCAGCACCAGATCGTCACCAGGGGAGGGAGACCAGCATCTGCAACGTGTACAACCAAGTATTTCATACTTCACTGCCCGTCTCAACCAGTCACTTGCAGAACTACAAAACAAAGTGCGCTTGTGAGCGCCCTCCCAGTAAAGGCGGCTCACCTTCCCAAAGCGATGCCTCTCTCCACAAGAAAGGCTTTACGATTCCTCTCTGTTTTCCCAGTGGCGAACTCCAACACTGACCTCTGACGCCACTGTAATCAAGGCCTTACCAGTGCTTCCATTAAAGCTCCTTAACATCCTTTAGATTATCTAAGCACACACTTTAAAAGTTTCAAATGTTACTTTTTTCATTGATTATGAATTTTAAGAGCTGTCACGATCTATTGACCACGTACGTATGTATGTAACGGATAACAGAGAAAATTGTGTCATAAATAGTCTTTAAAAAGCAGACGAAGAGAATTAAATGCAACATGGCTCTCATCGCGCCCCTAAGACCAACCACCAAAGTGGACGTGATATTCCAAGCGATCCCAGATGGAGCCAGTTTCAGCTGCAAGGGCGGACTGTACTACTTGTGCAGACTCCACCAGCCTTCATTCCTGTTTCTTTGTATAATCACTACAAAGCTTTTCAGCTGATCTAACATTGCATTATCCCAAATTTCACTATAACTGCACACCTTCAACACCCCCGCATATCCCGTATTTCCTCTCCACCTCCATGTGTTTCATTCGGTTACTTCAGGAATGCCTGGATGGTTTCTTAGTATGTCTTTGTACAACACCTTGCACAGCTAAACCCAAATATTACCACGATATAATAGAAGGGGATATTTAGTTTTAAGAAATAAAGTGTTAAGATTTTAAAAACAAGACAGTGTTCTTCTCTCTTCAAACTGAAGTAAGTCCAAAAAGACGCTGCAATTCCAGCATGTTCAACTTGACAGAGATGTAGGTGGGACTGACAACAATGTGACTTTAAATACAATAGAAGATCAGACTGTCTTAATTTTCCATAAAAATCAGTTAGATTAGACCAATGATTTTCAACTACTCATCTGCAGATCCTTGGAGCACCCAGGTATTATTTTCCAAGGATCCAAAACCACTGACCAAATTGTATCTCCCACTACTGGGGAGATCCACCCAGAACCTGATGTTTCAGAGACATCCGCCTCTCCTGCAGCAAACGCCTGGGATGCCACAAACTGGAAACTCCTGACCAAAATCGGTCACAAGGACTTCTCCACGCATATATTCCACTTACTTGTCAGAAGATGTTGAACATGTCTCAGGCTCTTGCAGATCTCTCAAAATGTCTGAGCTGGAGCTGAAGGGGAAAATAAAACAGATGTAAATTATTTTAGCAATACCTACAGCAAAGCAGGGCTCCACTCGGCAAAGGCGGTGAATCCACACTGGCAAGGAGAAGCCATTTCAACCAACGGGAAATAATTTCTACCAACAGCACAGTCCAGAAAGTTCTGGCTCTGCATCACGTAATTTTCAGAGTTACTGCTGGGTCCTGTTTTCATTATTTACCATACAATTCTCTGTTCGTGGCTGCCTGTTGGTAACTACAATACCTTTATATTCACACGCACCAGACGATTTCTCTGGAGAGGATCTGCAAGATACTTTGGTGGGTAAAGTACAACATTTCAAAGAGCAAAGGCACTTTCAACCTCAAAACTCAAAGTTTAGGTATAAGCTTACATTTTTGCCACAACCAAATCAACATCCAAGAAAAAAACGTTAACGTTGAAATTGTTAGCGACAAAAATCCAAACTGCACGACTGTCAGCACGTCCAGGTAAAAGCCAAGTGAAACGCGCTTTTCTGGACACACAGTAACTCATCACATGAGCAGAGGGGACCCGTTTTGAGCTCCTTGAAGCCAGTCTTCCTTGTCAAACCTTCCGAGGAAAAGGCACGACCCCGAAGGCAGACAGAAGCATACACTACGCAGCGTCAACCTGCTGCCATCTGCCCCTGAAGGAACGTTTTGGCTCTGTCATCTGATCACATGTTCTGAAAAGAACACAACTGACCACTGAAAGACTTATTTCATAAAGCTATTTATTTCTTAATTAAAATAACTAATTTAAATCTTCAATAGATGCTTTTCTCAGACAAAGGAGAAAAAAAAAAAAGCATCTCAGTGCCTTGGAAACTGCAAAGGGAGGTGAATGAGGATTGAATCAAGCCCGATGCGTCACAACTTTTTTCTTAACCTGCTTGAAAAGATTATTTAGCTTTTCATCTTCACACATAATTTTACATTCTAATGGGACAAGGAAAATAAACTATTTCTTTCTTAAGTCAGTATTTATACACTTACTATAGAGAACGCATCAGGTCAACCTCAGTACCAGTGCTGGGCAGGTGAAAAGCTTCAATGTAAAGGATTTAAGATGGTAACTCCAAATAAATAAATAAAGACGAACAACCCTACATCATGAGTTTTCGGCAATAAGCTTAACTCTGCCAACCTGGCTCACAAGGGGCTCGCGCCGGTCCCGTCAGTGCTCAGCAAGCCTCCAAGCCCTGGCAGCAACGAGCGCCCAGCATGCCATCCCAGACTGCTCTGGTGAGAGCGAGCACGTCCACACGCGCAGTCTTCACGGGTTAATTTGTTTCTATACAAAATTTAAATGTACTTTAAAGCTTCTCCAGTAGTGAAGAGATCCATAACACTAGAGGCTAAGCACCCCTCTGCAAGGCTGCAGAGGGGCTGCCTTATCCCCGCTCCCCCCGCAGAAAGGGGGGGTTCCCCAGCTCCTGCGGGACCCACCAAAGGGATCTCCTCCGGGCACCCACACGGCACGGCTGGAGCGAATGTGTTTGCTACATTCCTATGTGTTTTACAGTAGTCACAGAGGCTACTTAAATCAGGGCATTATTAAATTCAGCTATCGCTACTGCGTCAACATGGGAAGAATCCACGCGGCTGTAGACAGACGCACAAACGTACATAGACACGTATTTCATTAACTCCAAGTATGAGCTCAGTGATGTCTGTCAGACCCCTTCACGTCCTCAAAGTTAAAAAAAAACCCAAACCACACAGATGTCTTCAGCCTACATTTGAAATAAGAAGAAAATTTTGTCAAATTCCAATAAAATCCCAATTAAGCAAACACAACAGTCTGGTCAATTATTGATAAATAACTTCTATTGCACATTCAGGCTCTGCGATATAAACCATTGCAAAGTTCTCAAGTACATGCCAAATTGCAGGGTGGCAGAAATCAAATAACACATTGGAAAATGTTGTTTTCTGGAAACTATCTTTCAAAAAGACGTCTGGCAGCTCCAACAGTCTATACATTATTGCAGAAATCGCATAACAAACTATGTCACACAAACAGTTGGGAGGTTTTAGTGTAAACCCAGGGACAGCACTTGGACACCAGCTCTCTTGGATTTACTTTAAAGCTTTTAGAGGAAATTATTCCCCTGTTTGTTAGAAAATAGCAGGCAGATTTTCAAGAACAGGAGTCAGCAGTTAACCGAAGCACTTAATATTTATAACATACTGCATCATTAGAGAGAAGATAATAATTCAAACACGAGAAGGAATTTAAACTGAAATAACGTCATTGTGCAGCCGAGGAGGCTCAGGGTGCAGAGAGTGCCTTGGGCACACCCCGGCCACTGCCAGCGAGCCCGATGTGATGCGATGGGTACATGTATGCCAGGCAGCCAGCAGAAGTGCTCAGCCACACGGTTTGTCACCACCACCGGGGCGCTTCTGACCGCGCACATGCTTTTGGCAGCTCCCGGTGTCCTGCCCTGGGCCAGCACAGCCTGACCGCGGCTCTCCGTGCGCACGGCTGATCCCCCATCGCCGGGCTCTCTCCCAGAGATGCGGCCAACGCGTCCTGCAGCGCAACACGAGCATTGCCTCCAGCGCCTGCCCTCAGCCGGGATGCAGCCCCAGGGATCCCCCATGCCCCACGGAATGTGTGACACGTGCCTGGCCCTAGGGCACACCGGGACGGGGAATCATGTGCAAACACTTTTTTTTTTTTTTTTACCTTTTCTTATATAAATTAATAAATGGCAGGCAACTCTTTATAAGGTAGCAGGATTGTTTTCCTCCATTACCATTTTGTCCCCTCCTGTTGCCTGTTCTCCCCTCTGAAGTGAGACTCATCAGACGTTACTGTGGTGATAACTATAGAACCACCAACAGCATTTCAAGGGCGAAAAACACCAGACTAGATTAGAGGAACTTTTAACACATGCGCATTCAGCGAGAAAGATAAATAGGAAAAAGATACCAAAAATATACGCAAAGCACTGGTGCCATATGGAGAAAATTACTTTGAAACAAAATGGATTTAGAAGCTTTGCGTGCCATTTTAGAAACTCTTCAATAGTTCCCCAGGAGCTTTCATGAGCTGACGAATAAATCTGTCAAATTACAAACATTACTCAACAGAGCGGTTTTAATATGGAAACAAAAGACACCTGAAACCAAAAGCTGTGACTGCATTTACAGGGAAAAAGGGTTTATCCCTGCATGAATTACCAATACCGGTGCCCAGGGTACCTGGAAGCGGAGCAGGCACAGCCCAAACCAGCCCCATGGGCGAGTGCCGGGGTGGCGAGGAAGCCCTGGGACACGGCCCGCGGGAGGCAGAGGGTCACCGGCTCATCCCAGCTGCTCCTCAGAGCACGCGCTGAGCAGGGCTCCGTCTCGGTAACGCGTCTGTCTGCTGGATCCCCACAACCCACCGCGCTCCCTCCGTACCGACCTGCCTCTTCCCGCAGCCGGCACTCGGGCAGCCGTTCACATTTCTTATTTCAGCACCAAATCTAATATGAAACGGTCAAATGAAAAACACGACAAAACACACTGCAAAAACAACAGTGGATGGGGAAAGTTTTGACGTCCAGCAGTTTTTTTTACCCTCAAAATCATAAGTCCATCAAAAACTCATTTTTGGTTCACAAACTGGATGCCCAAGGAATAAGTTATTATCATACTTCTAAATCCTACCCTGATGTTCCAGTTACATTTTTTTAAAGCAAAAAGGGGGTGGAGGACAAGGGGCTATTTGTGTGCTTTTAGTCCCCTAAAATAGAAAAAGAACAGGTTTGATGCCTGAACATGATGTACTTCCTTGCCTTGAAAATGTAGCGTTATTATCATTTATCACCAACTGCGTAACAAGCAAAACAATAAAAGTGAAAAAATTTGGCTAACACTCAGAACAACAATGCAAGCGCATAATTTGCATGTGTAATTCAGAGTCCGTGCCTACCAAATTATCTTAAAACTTGAGCACAAAATGTCCTCAAGTGAGTGAGTTACCACCTCGGCCCAGCGGTGCAGAGGGAGCGGGCTATCAGCTCAGGAGCGATCAGTGCCCCAGCAAACCCGATCAACCCTTACGCTGTAATTGCCGCGAGAGACCGAGGACTGATGTAGGTAACGGGACGAAACCAAGCTGCAGCGCTGCCAACCTCCCAGCTGCAGCTAAAATGCCCTTTGTTTCAGAATTTCTTCAAACAGTCCACTGTTCCAAGCCAGTCACTCAATGAAATGCTTCCCTGCATCGAGTCTCTCTTAAACATCAATTGCTTTTACAAAGACTGAGAAATTGCTTGATCTGGAGTTGAAGTAATTATATACCTTTTTTCCACACGCAGGGCGGGGTGGGGGAGGTGGGGGAATAAAAATAAATAGAAGCTTGCAAATAAAAAAAAAGCCTCCTTAAATATAAACAACTTTTCAAGTAAGCAAAAGAAAGTTTGACCACCAAGGGAATTCGCATTTTAAAATAATTCTTTTTTTCCCCCCCTGAAGAAAGCTCCTAAGCTGCTCTTATCATTGAATGAATTCACTTAAACTGAAGAAAATGAATTAAATAAAAAAAGAAACAGCTACCTCATTACGTATGTTGTTTCTCTAAATCTTAGCCTAAGGGGCCAAAAGAGATCACAGAATTGAGAATAGTTTTGTTAATTTCGTCGGCGTTTTCTGCCTTTTCAGTACCCCGCAGGTATCTACCTGCACCGGGGCCAGACAAAGCAAAACACGTCTTCACACTTCATTCAGGCTCCAAATCCAAGGCAATTTCCCACAAGAGGTTTTCTGTCCTTTTCTTTAATAAAGGTCATTACTCTATCCTAAGATTTTACACATCAGTTCCAGATGAGCAAATTTTTGTAGCAAAACCATTAAAGCTCTGAACCGGACCTGCTCCACGCTGGCAGAGCAGGCGACAGGGTGGGAGGAGGTTTCCTTTCCTGCACTTAGTCCCATCTCCAGGTTGAGGAAAGGGCAGCTCCAATGACTCCAGCCATTCCCCAACTCTTCTGCAGGATTAGTTTCCTCAGGCCACTTATAGACAATCAACCAAGAGTAAACTATTCCTTTCTTGACCATCATTTGGATGTGACCCCCCCCAAACTTCCCCCCCGCCCCAGATAAACACACCACCTTAAAATAGCGAGAAAAAAGCTGACGTAAGTGTGAATAACATGTCTCGTTCTAAAAATGAAGGGAGCAAATGCCTCTTTGAATTTGTTTATTTTAAGGCAGATTAAGTTCCTTCTTGGCTTCGTGGTGAACAGCCAGTGTCCTTTAATCAGTCCATCTCGCTGGGCATTATGTACTTCGCTCTGGCACGTGCATTGTGCATTTCTTTCCTCGGTGCTGGCAGGAGAAACGAGCTCCAGGCTGTCTCGTTTCACCAATGTCATTTGAAGGTGAAAGCCCGGTTGCAAGGAGTGAGGGAAAATGGTTTTCTCCACCGTGCAATCCTGCTTCCACCTTGACCTGCCCGGGACAAACAGCAGGAGCTTGCTGCTGGAGTGGCCACCAGTCCTACATGACATCCAACATTCGCTGTTTACCACAACGTCTTCCCTGGCTCCCCAGCACCTCCTCTCCACACCACGCACCCCTGGCACCACCGAGCATGGCGTCGTCTGCCCGGCTTTGGAGGACAGCAGGTTTGCCAGCTTGGGGCCTTCCCCCGGGCTCCCCATGGGAGGGCTCTCATCTATACTAACCATTACGGAGCTTCCACTGTTTCACTGGTTTTCCTGACTTTTTCCAGGCTTTCTGGGCTTTCAGTGGCCTCCTCTGCAGCTCGGGAGCATGCCTTTGACGCTTTCCTTCAGAAAAGGAAAAGATCTGCTGGATCTTTCTTAGGAATCTGCAACAGTTGGGACATCTAGGCTGAAGCAGGAGAGAGTTCTGGGGTACTATCACTTCTGTTTTCAGGGCTCAAGGATGTCCCAACCCCATGGCTGTCGAGTAGGGACTGATGTCCTCCTGGATACAGGCCATGAATAACCACTTTCCCCCATACACATCTGGGGTCATCCACTGTTACTGTTTGAAATGACTTGTCCAGGACTCTCCCCACCATGTCTCACACTTCTTGGCCATTTGTTACAGCTCCCAGTTTGTGGAAGAAAGGTATGAATCAACAACATAGCAGAGAAGTATCGTCATCCTTCCATGATGAACCAACCCACATTTGAGGCCAAAAATCAAAGATAAAACACTCCTGTCTAACACTGTAATATACATCATCTCTGAGCCAATGTAGTTCAAGATTTATTAAGTCAAAAACGTACTGAAGAACTGAAAAATGCAGTTATTCCTCCGATCAACACATTTTCATATACCTTCTCATGTGACAGTGACGGCCAGCTGCAGGATCAGGACAACGCTTTCTTTAAACTCTGCCAGCAACTGACAGGGAAGAGCCTGCAAAGCTTTTTCAGCCGCTCCGTCCTGTCAACGGTCTCTCCGACAAACCCGCATCTCCTGAGAGGTTTCCAAAGGATTGCTGCCATCCAGTGAACTCCAGACTAACTGAAGCACGGCTCCCTATTTCTGCCTCCTCTTCAGCTGATGAACTAAAGCCCAAATTCTGCAAAGCACATAAATCCCAGACTGAGTGACCAGCTAAATCCAGATCATAGATCCTGATCAATAGCTCCTAAACTTAATGCCAAAAAGCCCCATTTACTGCAAATGAGGCCCCTTGCCTGGGCACGAATCTCACCTGGCAGACGCTGCAGTCACCCCATGTATTCCAACGGCAGAGAGATTTATACAAGCTGCAGATATAGCACTTCTCCACCAGGATTTCAAAATTAAGTCACTGTGTTTCAGCGTACACCTCAATATCTCAGACGAGGCCAACAATATATATTATCTACTGCTGCAAGTCTTCCACTCCAGTCATCAAGAGCAAACGCTTTCTTCTAACACAAAGTTTTAAAGAGAAATAAGTTGATTAAAAACCAGGATATTATCCCCATTATATAAAATACTTTTAATAGAATATTTCCTCTACACAGTTCATAACCGCAACACTTATCACTGTCCCACCTAGTTTCATTTCCAATTTTCTTATTGTTTAAGTAGTTGCGTAAAATTTGGCTTCAGTCCCAGAAAGTATAAGAATGCAATGGGACTATTTATATGGAGCACTAAAGTTCTATGAAAGCTTTATGTATGACTTCATAGCTTTGAAAAATTATCCTTTAGAAGTCATGGCTTTGTTTATCTGTTATCCACATATTGGTGGGATCATCAATTTATGAAGAGACCAACATGTTTGAGCCAATGCTATAACCTCCATGCATGGCCTGTATTTTTTTTCCAACAGGTGTAAAATTTTCACATTTTCTCAATGAAAGCATCAACTTTTGAATAATATCAGTACATCAGTGATTATTGTACAATGTATGAGTTTCTAATATTGACCAACTGCGCTCTCAGGAAACATTGATGTGAGATTGACAAAAGACAGAAGGTCTTATGAAGGAGAAAACATAGGAATCATTAATTTATTTGCAGCATCTTTTTACAGAGCAACCCTCTAACTTCAAGATTGTTGTTATATTCCTTAGGCTGCTCAAAATCCTAATTTTCTTTTAATCCATCATACATCAGCCTTCCATTTAGAAGTGCACTCTTCATAAAAACACAGTGTGCCGATTTGGACTTACAAATATATTTCAAGTTTTGACGTTTCAATGTGAAAAACATTTACCCTTGTCAAAGGATATCCTCTTATTATCAGAAATAAAATACAAGCCTCAGAAAGTCATTGCTTGGTACAATAGCACAATGCTACTTAAACCCTCAACAACTAAATCATTCTTTTTTGATTTGTGCTATATTTATTGCATGACAATTAACAAAACATTAACCCCATAGTAACCAGAGAGTGACAAAACATTTCACTATTTCATGCAGTTTATAGAACTACACCTACTTCTTATAATCTCTGAATATCTTGCCGTAATTCAGGTCCGGTTTGATTACGCCGAAGCGTGTCCGCAGGGGACGGAGCAGGTGCCAGCTCCGCGCGGAGCTGTGCAGCCCCGGGCAGGGCAGGACCTGCCAGAGCACCAGGGCCAAACACAGCATCGCACCGGGACACCCGCCCTGCTGGCGAGCCCAGCACCGAGCAGCTACGCGAACAGCAAAGAAGAAAAGCACATTGAATTCTTTTTCATAAGCGTTCCCCCACACTAGTATTTGGAGAGGGGATGATCCCTGTAACCTTTGTTTTGTTTCCCAGAAAACTGCAGCAGAGCATTCTTCAGAGAGGTACCGTTTGGCAGGAGGAACACTGCGGTTAAACGAGAGGGGCTTCACAAGGCAGCGGGTGTCAGGAGCTAAGCTTTCCCTCCGTTCTCCTTGCTGTATTCACCTCTCTTTGAGCAGAGCAAGAAAACAGGGGTTTGGCTGTAAAGGATGAGAATCTACAGTGTGCGATGCCCAAGGCACACTCCCGAGCCCAACTGCCGATCACTGGAGTTTAATACACAACAGAACACGGTGAAAAAAAAAAAAAAATAAAAAATTACCATCCGAAGAACCCTACCACTTTGTTGAACTTCTTGACCAGCGCAGTAGCTAGCTTTTAAGGTTACACAAACTGCCCTATATTTAAATAAAAATAAATAAAAAAAACACACCACACATACAAACCAGGGGATATGCACAAAGTAGGAAAGCAAAGAGAAAATCCCGGAGAGATTCTGAAAAAACAATCCTGTGCAGACTCTAGTAATCCTGTTCCTCTTCCACAGGGGTTGAATTTAAGAGTAAACCACAGGGAGCTATTAAGCATGTTTTTTTAAAAAGGAGGTCCAAATATCTGTGATGCATACCCACCGGTCTGTGCAACCGAGAGGTTCTGTGTGTGATTCAAGAAGTCTATGGAAATATTTCATTTGGACAGGGGGAATGCATAAAAAGAAGGAATAAACAACTCTGCCTTAAGCCAGACATAATGCAAACAAATGCACACTTTCCAACAAAACCTGCCAACTTGGTTCATGAAAGCACACTCACATCATCAGTAACTGCCACATGCTAATATGCGCTAGCAAACTTCCTTGCAGACTCTTAGACACCCTTTCATCCAGACTTTAAGTTTATATACACAAGCCTGCAGACAGAAAAAGGTAAAGAATGAAAGTTTAACTTTGATGTTAGAGGCCATGGGGAGAATCATTCATAATATCATTCACACACCAAACTGGCAGCGAAACAGAGATTTAATGATACCTTGGATGAGCTAATACAAGCCCTTTCTACCTCCCAAGAACTCACTCTGTAAGATTAAAATACCAAATTTTCCAAGGTCCTTAATGCCAAAATGTTAATTTGCAATCAAAAAAATAAATTAAGTAAAATTGGGAAGAACAGGAACATCTCATGTAAATTCTGGATGAGGAACCAAGCTGAAGGCATTTATTTTGTGGGACTGAAATAACAATCAGAGCTCTCGGGCAACCACAACAGCGGGCACGGTGAGAGTGAAGCAGCTCCATCCATCATCCGCGGCCCTGTCAAACGTGACATGGTGCACAAACCTGCGAGAGTCGGCCTTGCCATAGCCTGGGGGCTCTGCCAGGGATCCTGCCCCGGGGGGGCTCTGCCACACAAACCGATGGAGGCTCCCTGCTGCCACGTGCGTCCCCAGCACCTCCTGACAGCAGCGGAGCAGCCACGGCCAAGCTGCAGACTGGAAAGCTGAGGCTTCAGGCACATAAAACCAGTCTCTGGAACAAAGCCACAGGGCCAGCTTCTTCCCTTCTAAGTAAGCGCTGAAGAGCTGTTTTCCCTGGCCCGTTCCATCCCTCAGCACAGACCCCGAGTGCAGCAGCTTCAAGAAGAGACGGTCCCCACCCAGACCAGTGTGAGCAGCGAGAGCCTTTTCGGAGGTGCATCTCCCCCTCCAGTCTAGGGCTTGGCTCCTGGTCCATTTCTGAAAGGGCTTCAGTGCTTGAAACGTGTGTGCGGGGGGGGGGGGGGGGGACCATCTCCAGAGGGTCCTACTGAGATCTGTGGATTCTGCTCTGAAGACCACAGACCTGAAACTAATATACTCTAATATCGGGCATTACAATGTGCAAGTCTCTTCATGAGTCCAAGGCACTGGACCCTATTTTAAAAGTAAAGAAATTACCAAGATAACAGTTACCTCTATCACGGGGAAGGAAAAACTACCATCACTTGCAGGACACCCTGAGAAACTTAGATAAAACTAGTACACATCAGTAATCTTAATAGGTTTGTTACACATTAAACAGCAAATACGATGATATGTTACGTTTATCAATTTTACAGTAACAATTCAGGCAGAAGGACACATACAGTGAAGAAGGGAAAGACCACCAGGAGGGGAAGGTCTTTATTGGTACATAACGCAAGTCTGAAGCCAAACAAAAATGTAACAATATGTTGAAACAGCAACAACGACCTTTTCTGCCTCTGCATAAGTGATCTGCCCCAACAGCATATTGCTATTTACAGACAAGTATTTACTATAAGCTCCCATTTAGTCAGACAGTTATTCTGTGTTTGTTTTCAATGACTTTTTCACCTTTCCTCCAGAAACTGGGGCCACAGCTATCAGTATTGCAGTAGGATATTCATCTAAGTATTCATCATCATCTTTTGATGCTTGCTCAGTAGTAGGTAGCAGATTATGATCCATGAAGTAAATATCTTAAACAGATACAGACGCTACCTTCAGAAACTAGACAGATCTTATCAGCCATAACAGGTGAGTCTCCTTCCAATAAAGTTATCACTGAACTATCAAAAGCATAGAATTTTACATTATTAATAAAGCGTTCCTCAATCCTTCGTTTTCTGAAGCCAAATAAGGCAATTTCAGGAAGCAAAACTAAATGCATGACGAAAGAAAAGTGAATGGCTGTCAGGACTTCAAGGTTCAGTGGCATTCTACCACTGACTGCAAATAATGGGTCATTTAAACTCTATTTCCTACAGCAATACTCAGCTTAAAGAGCTACTAAAAGACTTAGGCTGTATCAGGTTTTGGACCTCTCTAAATAAAACCTCAAAGAGAAGGGAAGGTGACGCAGTGGAAGAGAAACACCAAACATTCTCCTGGTTCCACAGACATTCCACTCACTGTTTCTGTCTCAAAAGGAAGATTTACACTATCACCCCTCTATCCAGTCATTACAAAACCATCAAGTGAATTCTAAATGTGTATCAGCTCCATCCCTTGAGCAACTGAACAGCCAGAAACATGGAGAATGAATCAGTAACCGCAGCTCAGGAACCCATCTTCTGAAGCGGGAGATAGATATATAGAGAGATAGAGAGACAGAGAGACAGACAGACATATATTGCTCAAGGTCACTGGCAAAGTTTTTCCTGGGAGAAGAGACTCTTCTTCACTAACCTGCTTGCAGACTCAGACAGCAGTGAGAACGCAGGAGAGCCTGATCTCTGGCCTTCCTCCAAGGAACGAGATTCCCTCCCTTCGCCATCAGGCGCTTCTGGCTGGGGTAGCTGGGCCTTTCCAAGGACGATAGCTGCGTCGTGCTCTTCCGTATGTTCTACCAAGAAGAAAGGCAGAGATTAGCAAGAATGACAGAGAAAAATACCATTCTTTTAAGAAAAAATGAAGTTTTAAAATATTTAAATACCAATGCCTCATTCCCACTTATTTGCTTCCCGAAACTCTCACAGTTTCAAAGGTTTAACTTCTTTTCGGCGTAGTAAAAAAACCCTCCACCCTCTAAGAACCAGAGACTGGAACAGGAACGTTTCATTGTTATGAGTTTCAAACATGAACAAGGAGAGAAATAAAGGGTAAGGATGTTTGTCACGTTTCAGAAGATGAGACTTTCTTTCAGAAATTAGCAAACACTTAATGAGACAGCACTGTTCTCCACTTCTTGCTACCAATTCACTCCATCCACTGCGCGAGACAGCTTGATCGCTTTAAAGTTTTACAGATCAAGTTAACAGGTTTGTTTTCAACAGGGGAAGCATTACAATTTACTTCCTTACGCATTTAAGAAAGACAGTGTCAATCTAGATAACTGGCATTTTCATTTTTTGATAGCAAAAATCATTTCTAGTCAACACATATCAGACACAAATTGTAAAACCGTTCCGTTATTTTTGTGTCAAATGATTTTATCTATGAGAAGATGAGCAGTGCTGTGAAAAGATACCTTCTACCTCTCTAAAGAAAAAGCAAACATAGACTAGGAAGTATGGTATGCAAAGACAAACTTCCCTTACACCATACCCACAAATATTTTCAAATGAGTTATTTATCTAGAAAGTTGCACAGGACCATTAGAACCCTACTGAGGCTTATCTCGCTAACAACCCTTACTACGGCCATTCAGAGAAGTGCCCTGCCCACCCTCACGAGCCAGGCCACGTTCCTGCTCCAACCTGGGACTCTTCTATCCCAGCAGAAACGATCTTGACAGAAATGGCCGAGCAGAACTAGAATTAGAGCGTGGAAGAGCTATGCAGTCTTTGAATTTGTCTACAGTTTGCCCTTTCTCTTCTGCTAAAATGTGTTATTAAATATCAGGAGCACATTTTTGTCTGTTGAAAACAACCGGCAGATAACAGTGAGTCAGTCGTCTAATTAATGACATATAACTCCGAAATTAATCAGTTAAAAATAGCAAAGGTCCTGTGCAATACGACAACCCAGAAGAGGTGTATGACAAATATTTAGCAAACTCTCATGATGCTCCCCCTTAGGCAAAGCAAAAACCTATGTTTAAAATTTATAAAAACATAAAGACCGGAAAACGAACATTTTAAGTTAAAAGATGCAAAACGAGACAATGTAAATCAGGAAGGGAAGATTAAAACATCACCAAAAACAGAGTAAGATTTTCAGAGAGGTTTAAGTTACAGCAAACAACATTACAGTGGAGGGCAATGGGGGATACAAAGGGGTTGGGGTTTGTTTTTTTTTTTTAAAAAAAAAAAAGTACATTTGAATTCTGTAGAATGCCACTGCTTCCATGAGAATCCAAATAAAGGGTTAAGGAATGCATAGGAATGCATACAAGCCTTTGCTCTTAGCAGTTGTGCTTTCAAATGGCAAGTCATCAGCCCGCTGCTGGTCGTCTTCCTTTCACGTGTTATCATTTCCAGTTTAATAAAAAGGTAATTGCTGTTAACAAGGAACACTGAGGAAACAGGCTTTAGGCATTTGTTCCTTCACCCATAAATCTTCCTCTTGATTTGTTTGTTTTTTCTAATGGCTTACAAACATTCAACCAGGTGCAGACATTTGATATAAAACGAGAAACTGAAATTTCAAAGATTATTGAATGCTCAGTGCACAAAAAGCCCCTTGCAGGTTTGTGAGAAGCAGACAAGGGGGTATCGGGTATTTCAGTCACCACGATACAGGTTGATACACCTGATATAACTTATTTTCTACCTGAGCACTCTTTTGGAAAAACTATATGGCTTTACTTCAGCTTCTCAGAGCACAAAGCTCCCCAGAGGCCAGGCACCCAGTACCTCACAGTAGTCGACCTCTCCAGGGAGCATCGCTAGAAATTAATATTTCAAAGTCTGTGATCCCATTATCTAATAACCCATTGCTTCTGTCTCTGCTACAGAAGAGGAACATCACCATAAATTACGTCAAACAAGATAAACTTTATCCTTGAGATTCCTTAATTTTTACCCTTCACATGGAAAGGATTATGCACTGCTTCAAGGCCTGCATGAAACGATAAGGATAAAATTCATACTATTATATTGGTATTTTCATTTATTTTTATTCTTAAGAACTCTGCTAGAAGAGACAGCCAAAGATTAATTCCATTCAGCTAAGGAAGAGCGGGGATTTGTGAAAGCTGATACAAACTACACTGCCATGTTTTCCCAAGGATACAGGCAACAGCACATCCAATTCTGGTCTATGGAATTCTCTCCAAAATTCAGTATGTTGAATTCATTAAAACTCCGCAGGTTATATTAGGTTGAGGAATCCTCTTCTAAATCACACATTCAAAGATATATGTACACTGACAAAGCAACCAGTAACATAAACCAAAGGAAGCTGCACAAGCGCACAGGGAACAAGTTAAAAGCACACACGGGTATTTCTTGGATGCCGTGGGCAGTGAGGATAACAAACATATGCTGGATGCTGTTCCTAACTCATAAAGAACCGAGTAACTGCAGTTGTGCACTCCCACTTTTCACTATGTGAAGTATATAAATACGAAATGAAGTGAGTTAAAGGCAACATACTGTATGAACAGTCCTAAGTAAGCCAAAGTATTTTATTGTTTCAACCTCAGGACAAATAAACGCTTGTTCCAATCCACACAAACGTTCTGCAGTTCCCAATTACCGACTTCCCATCATATTGATAATACAGAAAAGCTGAAACCCAGCAATACCCACAATCACCTTCATTTCCAACTTGCAGATTGTCCGTGCCCACTCTCAGCAGCTGCAGTAGATCTGACTAGAAGCTGAGATCCCACTTCAACCAGGTAATTAAAATATGCACCCAAATCAAGCACATCTATACACAATCCACTAAAATTAAACAAATCATGTATTTATCATGGGTTGTGCTTATGTGTCACACTAAAATCAATGAGAGTCAGTCTTTTTAGGGTCTGTTTGATTTTTGTGCCTGTTTTCCCCCGAAGGACTGTGGGAGAAGAACAATGGGAGGAAAGAACATTTCTTTGGGAATCCCCCACTCATTAGCGTGGATCAAAGAGCGGGACTACATGAAAACAACACTACTAACCTGTGGCCGCTGGCGATTCTTTGACAGTGACTTCTTCTTTGTTTTGAGCACTTTCTGTTTTCCTCTTACCACTTTTCTTCCACCGATTATTTACTTGATCCACCAAAAATAGAAATTCACTTCTGTGTTTGTTTCCTGCAATGCAAGGGTGCGTTACTGATCTCTGCCACCGGCCTCTTAAGCTATGCCATGGAAAGTGAAAAGGATGTGAACAGAAATAAACACAAAACACGGAACTAAAAACATTTTTGTTACAGCAGATGAAAACCAACTCATCACTGCAATATATTCCATATTCTATTAATGATCCAAACCTGTGTTTATGCTTTCACAGAGTTACCCAGTAGCCAAGAACACTTGCACGGAACTGTGTTTGTTTCTTCTTTGTATTATCTTTCTTTTCCCCCTAAACTTGTTCAGTATTGCAGTTACCATTGTGACAACATCTAATATTGTAGTCAGGGCACCAAGCCTGTCAGAGTTGAAGGAGCATCTGGACGATGCTCTTCCTCATACACTGCAGCTCCAGGTACCCTGCAAGGAACGCTCTGCTAGAGAGAAAAGTCTCACAACTATGCTGTGAATTGCTTTAAAGTTACTTTGGGTTTTTCCCCCTGTTCCTGCAGTAAAGCAATGTCGAAAGCCTTTGCGTCATGCTTATTATCCTGTTTTGATTCAGGTCCGCTAAATCACAGTTAACTGCTCTTTAGCATTCTCTTTGCACTTCCAGTCACTTCGTATGTTTTAAGCAATCCTCTGGTATTCAGTCAAAGCAATGTTGGGTTTTAATCTAGATACTTCAAATTCTTTACTCAGAGGCTGGGAAAATACTCAGGATTACCTAACCCTCACTAGACACGAAGGGAACACTGTTGTTTTCCCTACAGAACACACCAACTTCTACTGAAACAGCGTATTTGAGTGCAGCTCCCCAGAGCTGGTACAGCCTGAAAGCCCATCAGCCCTACGCATGGCTTCATCCCGATGCGTTACAGCAAAGGAAGCAACTGGGGATTTCCTTTATTTGGAAGGACTTTCAACAAAATCACTCTGAGAAGCAGATTTGTGTGTATAACACACACCGGGGTGCACACGCAGTGCCGACAGCAAGGGCTGACTGATGACAGCAAAGCACATGTCCTGCTGAATTGGGTACTTGGGCATCAACTTCCAGCCCAGCTGAAACAAACAACTCCCTCATTACTTTTCTGGTTTGTTTCTTTGCTTTTGTTGTCTTTTTTCCAATCAGTCGCTGAATCACCTTCTTTCTCCTCCGCAGGGTGGGGAGAGGCAGGAACAACCCGACCCTCCCGGCAGGCGCTCCCCGGGTTCCCCCCACCCGCAGCTCCCTGTCCCCCCCGCGCTCCCCCGCGGCCCTGCACCTTCTCCCCCTCCTGCATCCCGCACCCCATCCCACCCAGCCCTGGCTCCCCCGCGCACAGCACTGACCCCCTCCCGCACCGCGACGCCTTCCCTCGGCGTCCTGCGCGGGCACCCCGGGGGACGGGGTAGTCCAGCGCCCCGAGAGGGACAGCCCTGGCCGAGCGCTGCAGGGGGCACGGCACGTTAAAATCAAGGCTCTACATCCCGCTGCAGTTGCAGGAAGGGGAAAAGCCAAGAGAAAATCCTATTGAGTTCTGCCCCGCAAAAAGAAGAGGATTTAAACCAACTCCCTCTCCCTGCGCAGCTGAAACCGCCACATAAGGTCAACAACTCCTTTAATAAAAAGAAAGTTCTTGTCCCAGCTGCTCGTGTTTGCGCCGCGACACATCCATTACATAATCGCTTTGGCGCTTCAGTTTTTCCAGTATTACTATTTTTTTGTTGTTTTGTTTTATGGTGTAACTCCAAAGCTTTTCAAGTAAAAAAAGAAGCGTCCTAGCACAGCAAGGCACTATCCAGAGAGCCTGTAAATCACCCCTGCGCTGAAACGACATACCACGCACATTTCATACAACTACAGGCATCTCAGTAATAAAACAACCGCAGATACAATTACAAATATTTAAAACGCAAAACATAAATCAGTAAGCCTCTGACTAACATTGCAAATTAAAAGATTTATAAAATGAAAGAGCAACAGAATAAATGTTTTCTGAACGCATGTATTTCTTTTCCTGTAGACGTTTTTCACTCTTTAACTAGAGGCCTGATCATGAAAAAAGCAGGACGAGGGTGACACGGGGCTGACAGTGTCACCGAGCTCTGCAGGAGCAGCAGGAGCTGCTGCAGGGGACAGTGTACTTAATTGCACCTCCCAGGCACAGCTCTGGCGGATGCTCAAGCAGAGTTCCAGCCAGCGTATAATCCAGCAAGCCAAAATATTAATTGCTATTTCAAAAACACTTCACACACCAAAAAAAAAAAAAAAAAAGGCAAAAAAAATACCAACAATGTAATTTGCAATTTACCAAGAGCATAGGAAATTGTAAAAATGATAAGAAGGAAAAAAAAAAAAAAAAACACCAAGAAAAAAGGGTTTCATCACAGCTCTTCTATCTTGCTTTTCAGCAAGGCTATTACATAGCTCCAGTGTGTTGTGTGTTTCATATGAAATACAGAACAAAAAGTATATGGTTGGGTTTTTATTCAGAACTTATGCCAGAGTTAATTAATTCAGCTATGAATTAGGGACCTAGGGTGCAAATGTTAGACATTAAAAAGGAAAAAAAAAAATCTTCTTCATTGTGTAATAAAGCTTTTTAAAGTCCATCTGTGCTACAGTAAAAAAAAGGCATTTGATAAAAGTTCTTTTAGTCTCTAACTGTCCTCTAAATTTAATGTACAATTCTTTTTTCATGCTCATGATTTCTTCCCTATTGCTTTTGTAAGAAATAATTTGCTGACACTAGTTATCATTTGCCTCTTTGGTCATCACTTTTTATTAGTTTTAAAGCCATATGTTCCCATTTAAATATTTTTCTATTGTCTCTTTTTTTCCTCTCTTTTTTTTTTTTTATATTTTAGATATTCAATTGAGCTGCCTGAGGCTAATTTATTCACTTGGTGATCTTGATAATTTTGAAACCATATCCTTTTAACAGTGTAAACTCAATAAAATACCTGGGTTTGGAAAATTGAGACGGCACTTATTATCTTCTTGTTCTAAAGTGCACACAGCAGAGGAAGAAAAGGAAGGACGGGCACCGCCAACCCCTGGGCACCGGCAGCAGCGCGGTGCTGGAAGGGCTGTTTCGCTCCCCATTCCCACAGCAGGACTGTCTGCAGGGCTGCAACACCAACACAACCAGGGATCCAGCTGCACGAGGAATTTGGGCACGTCCAACATTTAAAAGCAGCGAAGTGGGGTTTTGTACAGGAGGAGCTCCCCGGTGACAGCCCCGCACCCGAGCGGCACGTCCCCTCGGCAGCCCCTTGGCTCCTGGGCTGCTCCACGCCAGCCCCACCACCCCCAGCGGGTCCAGGTCCACAGGGAGCAGGATCGGGATCGGGGCAGCCGCACTCCCGGCAGAGGCAAGCGCAGGCTCCGTCCTGGGCACTGCTCTCTGCGGATGCAGCGCAGCACCCACTGCTACATACGGCGCAGTGCTCTGCTCCACGGGCCGCCGGCAGTCACCCAACTCGGGATTTGCTCTTCACACAGCTACTAAAGCCTTGTGGGGGCAACAGCCAGTTTGGGATTAATACTTTTTAAATTATTTTACTTTTTTTTTCCCCCCCCTGCATTGCATTGCTAGAGATTTCTGTGTGGCAAGAGAGTAACTATTAACCAGTTACTTGGAATTAGAGAAGCTTAGGTTCAAAACCACAAACAGTGTGTGTACACTTAAAAAAAAAAAAACAAAAAAAAAAAAAACATTCTCAGCAACAAAAAGCAAGGGAAAAACTTGCTAAAGATTTAGGCCCTTATTTAGCCTTCACAGAAACCCAACTAAAATCAACAAGGCTAAATCTAGCTGCATTATGGAATAATTTATATGCCTGAAGCAAGGCAAGGGAAGACAGGAAATATGACCATATTGCAGATTTAAATACACCCTTAACATAATCAGAACAAGTTGTCCCTTCGCTGCTCTGCTCCTCGGATGAAGGCAGACCAGTCCGATGCGCACTGACTCTCGTTCTAGCCTGACATGGCTAACGAGCACGTCTGAGCGGGCAAGCAGAGCGCAGGTGAGGCAAAATGAGTGGGAAACAACAGGAAAGAATTTGTGAATAATAAAACACCACCAGGGAGCTAAGTACAAAGTAATGCTTTGTGTGTACAAACACACAAAGAAGGGTCAGGAAATCATCTGTAAAAAGCAGTTTACGTTAGCCATTTCTCCACTAAATTACTATAGCAGGATGCAAGCCCTGCAATCTTCAACTCCCACAGGCGTGTGTGCTGCTAAACTAACCACAAAGGTGGTTAGATGGTTCCAGGGAGAGAGAAAACCCTGGTCCTGAGTTTAAGCACACAGTAAGGATAAACACAGTTTAAAATACTGTGCTTTCCCAGGGTCAAGTTAAGCAGGAATCAGTTCTCTGTTGGGGAAAAAAAAAAAAAAAAAAACACAAACCCACAAAACAAACAACAAGGAAACCAAAAAAGACCACCCCACCCCCCCAAAGGAAAACCACCACAAAATTGTATCATTGAGCTATAGCTCTCGCTGCAATATTTTTCTTAATTTTTGTCTCTTCTTTCCCTTAAATATCTATACCAGTTACACTTCCTGAAACAAATGGTGTTACGCTGCCACGGCAGGAGCAGGTTTAATAACCAACACAAACAGAGGGGACTCGGTGTAAAAGATTAAACAAACCGTAACAACAAAACCAGAAAAAAACCCACCCAGTTTGCACTGAATCCCGGTTGCCTGCACGGGGTGGGGGGGGAAGAGGTCAACCAAAGGAGCAGAGTATTCTTTTTCAAAGATCGCTTCAAAATGAGGGGGCTGGACCGGAGGGGAAGTGAAAAAGGATGCAGGGAGGAGACAGGAACGCGCGAGTGCTTGTGGAGAGGGGTATGAAGGACGGGAGCCAATGCGAGCAGCACCGTGAAACCCTGGATGATTCAAGAACCACAGTATACAAGTAAAATATAGAAAAAGCATTTTTGGCTGAGTTAAAACATACTTTTTAGCAGTAAGGGCCACTTTGACAACTGTAGAAGTCTAAAAAACACAGGGTTGAGAAAACATGCAGCCATAAAATATTTTAGAAATACCATATAAAATAGAAACTACATCGCTTGTTAGTTGCTTGCACATACAATGGACACGCTCTATGTATGTAATTTGCTTGTACATATAATACACACGGATTCACGTGCTGCAAGCCCAAGTTTAGAACTGGCAAAATAATTAACCAATTTACATGAACCTGAGTAATTCAGATTATTCTCACAGAATGTGCCAAAATATCTGGGGGCAAGGAAGGGTGAAATCTGTCAAGCAAAGCACAATCAGCTTCCCCCGCAGTCACAACTGCTCTTCTGTCCTTCAAAACTGGCACCATAAGAACTGCGGAAGAGCCTTATGCAGAGCGGGACACTGAACCAGGGCTCCCTGCCACGGGACAGCCAGCAGCCCGGGGGCTCGAGGGGACACAGCCAGCATGCACGGCAGCTCTGCGGGGGCTCGGGGAGGCCTTCCAGACAAGTTCTGCTCCTTAGTTCTGCCTTAGGGCTCCCAGCAAAACCGTGCAGCTGCGCATCACACATCCAGCGCGGGAGACAGAAAACCCCTACTTTGCTGTCCTTGATGTCCATCACAGACAGGAGGACCATCAAGAAGGTAAGTACAAAGCGCATGAACGGAGCTGTGCCAAGGAGGCCATCAGCTTCCATCTCCGTCTTATCCAGCCCTGGCATGAGTGTTGTCAAACGTCAGTACTGAACAGAGACTGAGTTTTGAAGAGGAAGTTTCAGCCCAAAGAAAGAACTTCAGTTTTGATTTATTAAATGGGTTGCAGGGGAAGCACACACGCATGAAAAGCGCCACTTTTGTGTGTATATTTTGGAACAAAGGAAGGGAAGGCGAATTTAAAAGCAAAATGAAGCGAAACTCGCATATTACTTACGATAATCAGTGTGGATCTCATCTATTTCTTCCTCTGTCTGGTCCTTTGTGAAGGTCAAGCTCTACAGAAATCACACAGATGTTTATTTACAGAAACAAAAAGATGATGAAGTTGCATACTTTAAAACCAGAGACTTAAAACTGGAAGAAGAATCAGCTGTCTGCTTTTCCCCCCACCAGCTCTTGCCACCTCAGCCGCAGACAGTAATATATATTTAAAATATGTACAGCGACATAGGCAGTGTTAGGTTAATGGTTGGACTCGATGATCTTAAAGGTC
Source organism: Chroicocephalus ridibundus (assembly GCF_963924245.1). Lineage (NCBI taxonomy): Eukaryota > Metazoa > Chordata > Aves > Charadriiformes > Laridae > Chroicocephalus > Chroicocephalus ridibundus. The sequence continues at coordinate 9,448,633 of NC_086293.1, read as the reverse complement.
CCTTCCGACCTCAACGATTCTATGATTCTGTACATGCTGTCTTGCTTTGCTTTCCCAAAGTTAAGAGGGCTAAGCCAAGCCACCCCATGTAACACCCAGCATGTGTGGACCATAAACTATTTCCTAATGCTGGGCAACAAACATGCTCCAAAAGTCACAAAAGTATCATATGTCATGGGAAAAGAACAGGCACTATTGCTGATACGGAAGCAAGGAATTTGCTAGCTAAATCCTAGAGAATTCTAGGAAGCAAAATACTCCCCACACTGCCATGGAGGGTCAAAACCCTCCAATATGACCAAGGGGAACATTTCTCAAGAATTTTTATTGCAATCAAACAAACAAAAAAAAAATGCTCCTACTTAAATGGTTTGGGCATACGAACATCAGCAGTGCAGGAAAAACTGCCCATGGCAAATGAGTGGCATGAGAAAATAGTGTTGATTTTAAGATGGCATATGAGAATTCCAACACACAACCTGGGAATCTGGGAATTCCCATAATAAAGTGATAGACAAACATGTTCAGTGCCCTCTCGACAATTTCTCCTAGCCATCCCCCTCTGAGAGCAAAGATAATTAACTTACATTTTCACCGGTTTTGTTCATTTCAAGCTGAACCCGAATCTTCTCATTCTTTTCCAGCTCTTTAACAACCTCTGCAACTGTTTGAAAATACAGGAAAGGGAGCTGCTAAATGAAAAGATGTAACAGCATGATTTAAATTTAAATCACAAAGAGACAAACCAGCATTAGCTCTCCAACAGTGAAAACTCAGACTCCAGTCTCGGGCGAATCCACATGGCATGGTTTTACACCAGTGAAGCGGTTGTTGGTGCAGAGGCAGCGCTCTGAGCGGCAGTGCCCGGGCTCGGCAGCCGCAGGCCTCGGCCGAGCTGCCCGCAGCTGGTCCCAGCCACCTCCCGGGACGTCACTCTCATTTCCTTCGTATTAAATTCATGGGAAAATATAGCCTTTTCCAATCATATTTGAATCTTTCTCTACCACACTATAGTGTTTCTGTGGCACGCAGGCATGTTTTTTTTATAAAAAGAGTTTCCATTTTATAATATAACTTTAAGTGGAAGATAAAAGAACGACATCTGCTGTTTCTCTTATTTTTACCTCCAAGGACGGCCTTCCAAGGCAACACAGAACTGTCTGCAGACTTATGGCCAAAACCCCTAGTCCAAAGATGAATTACAACCTACTCCAGCAATTAGGTCAGACACCTCAAAAGCATATGAACAGACATAGCTGTGTTTTGTTAACATTTAACTAAAACTACAGCTATGCAAGGCCCTGTAGGGTTTATTTTGACACTTTTACAAATCTGTTTCTACACTTAATCATTTTCACAGAGCTGCTAGGTATTTCTTAAAACAAACACTTTCACTAGACAGTACAGTAGCCAGAGAACAAAAGCTTATTAATCTGTGAAGGAATAAAACCTGTTCAAAACTGGTTTAAGAAAATCCAGGAATTTGGCACCTCTGCTTCCTCAGAAGCTCAGCTCTGCAGCTTATGTAGTGACCTTAGGTTCACTGCTACCGCCCAAAATGCATGTCTGCATCTTAAGTGTGTGAGTTTAATAATTCATCCTTTACAAATAGGGACTGAGCCAGAACTCAGTAAAAGTTTAGCTAGTCCGCCCTAAATAATGCAGAAGTACATCATGAAACCCTTCATCTAGCCAGCACGCATGAAGGTCGCAGACGCTTGGTGCTACCTCATCACCAGCGGCACGTGAAGGATTGCTCCAAGAGCCCAGTACCCACCACTGCGTGAAAGACTATAGGAGACCCGCCTGCTCCCACAGCGTCCGTTCTATCGCACCTCCAGTGGACACGGGGCTCCAGTCGAACCAGCACACTCCTCACACCAACAGCAGGGCCACCCCGGCCCCACCACCCTTCCTCTCCCCCCACCGCAGCTACCGCGGCTGCCAACAGCCCACAGGCACTGTGCTGCAAAACTGCTCCGCTCCTCCTCAGCCATGGGACACGGGGGGCACACCTCCTCCACCTGCCGCCGCTTTACGGCTGCTGCTGGCAACTCACAGAGGGGCTTCGACAGCGTCTAATTACATTTCCAAGATTAACATAAATCATAGCCTGATTGAAACTCAGATACAAGTGCTGTTCTCACAGACTTAAACAACAAACCTCCTAAACTTCTATCATTGCTGAAGTCAAACACCATCTCAGTTCTGTGTGCTGGTTCCCATCCCAGAGACTTTCTGAAGTCCTAGAAAACAATTTTTGAAGGCATTTATGTTTATTTTCCAAAGTACTTAGGCACAAACTGAGCAGTGACACTTGGCACCTAAATCACTTGGGCACTTCACCTTCTGCTGGGGGTAAAAGGGGTGCAAGCGAGCGGCTGCGTGGTTCTAGTTGCCGGCTGGGTTTGAACAGCACCACCTTAGTCAACATCTTAAAATGGTTAAAGGAGCAAAATGAAAAAGCGAATAGTGTTGGCTACAAACTCGCTTTTCTCATACACTTGCTCTCACAATCCAAGCCAAGAGCTGGCAAGTAAAATCAAGATTTCAAAAAGCAGGAGCCTAAAGTTTGGCTGCTAAATTCAGATTTATAGTCCTCAGTGACGGACTTTATTTTTCAAAAAGCACCACATCTGGTGGTTCTGCCTGTTTAATAAAGGAGTTGAACACAGCCCTGCCCACTCCCTCGGTTCCCAACAGTCCCACTCCCAGCAGGACTGGTCCAAATACTTTCTGAGCCCTTCAATACACACAAAACATTCAAAATTGTTAACAACTTCTGGAAGAAATGGCAATACTGTGCTTCAGGACTAAAGCCTCTCTGAACACATGGAATTAAGGAGCTCAAGCTGAGGATGAGGAACAGCATTTCTCACCGCTCCATCTCTGAGGTGCCCAGAGCAGCTCTCGCCAGCAGCAGGACTGACCCCCGCTGCAGACCGGCAGGCAGCTCCAGCCCCAAACCAGTGCAGAAAATACAATACCAGCTATATCAGAGTTTCCAGGACACTGACGGCTTTGCAGCTCCCAGGAGAGTAATATCAGAACACGATCCTGTTAGAAATTCTGTTAAAAGGACTGTTTGCCTTAAGCTTCTAAGCAAATAAAAAAATAATATAACTATAAATCCGGTGTCTATCTCACCCACGCACGCCGGTGTGTTTGTGCTGTTACTCGTACCACTTGCAGAACTGAACGGCGAGATGACAAATGACACATCTTTAAAAAAAGATGCGTGTTTTCATCTTGTGTAAAATAGAACATAACAAGATGAGCTGGGACAATTCTCCCTCTAGCTCAATACATGCTATTCAAAATTTTAAAAAATGGCCACTCTGCCTGCAAAGCCTGGCAGCACAACCCCCCTCCGCTGCTCCCAGCTCCAACCCTGGCATTTCCAAGCATTAAGCCTGAGCACATGCAGCACCAGACTGCTGTTCAGAGGAGGTTTATACTGCACTCACGTTAGAGACTAAAACACGTTCTCCTTATCCCATACAGGTGTTTAGTGCTATAGTATACAGTCTGAGTTTAATTGTATAAAATTGCTGCCAAACACCTAAATTGATATAAACTGCAGCAAAACATTAACGCTTTCTTATTAATTCATTCTACCCTTACCTATTATCTCCAAAAAGAAATTTAATTCTGAAATGAAATCCAATAAAAATATAAAAGTCTCAGTGCACAGAAGGAAGAGAACAAATTCCAAACAAAAGATAAATTAATAATCCATTCATTTGCTAAGAACCTCAGGTATTTCCAATTTTTTTAAGTAAAAGCCTTGGAGTCTAATTTGGAGACACTCATTATTTTTTCAGAACACGGTTAGTAAACCAGGAAGTATCAAAGAACTTCAACACATTCTTGCTGAATACTTCCAGAGTATAGCAACACGTTTCTGGTTTTCCTTAAGTTTCCTTTTTTTACATTAATCTTGATTTGTATAAGATAAGTTCTTCCAGCTCCAGTTTTACCAAATATTCAAGCCAGCCTTATTCCTACCCTGAGAACTAAGAGAAGGAGAAACGCATACAAAGAGTTCGCGATGGTAACAGCTTTCCTAGAATTTCTAACTTACCCGATTTGGGATTTAGAGAATCACATTGAGCGTTATACATGTGCACAAATTCTTGGTGTCTTTTAATGAGCTGCTGCCGGGTCCCGTGGGTAGACAGTCCATGTTCCTTTAGTTTCTTCCTCAAATCACGATCAGAGAGCAAGTTGTAAACAACTTTAGACATAGGCTTCCTTTTGTGAGCAGAACTGCCAAAGGAAAATTAAACAAGCTTTTTTTAATAAATACTGCTATGAAAACCAAAGTACTTACATTTTTACAGGGCGTTTCTGGGTAATAAATACTTGAAAGAATTATTTTAGTCATGACAGACACACAACCAATTACACAGGGTATCACAGATGCAACAGCAACAGCTCTAGGAAGCCAGAATACTTTTTCCATGTGCCACAAAGAATAATTCAAGTGTGCAGAAACCAATAGGTCTAGTCTGGTCTTCTTTAGGAAAAGATGCAAACACGACTCGTGTGACAAGTACTGCAGCTCAGTTTGTAATATCTACAGCAAAGGCTTCAGAATCACATCAGCAAACACAGTATTGTACATCTTCATTAGGATGAAGCCTACATTTGCTCTGAATTCAAAAGGAAGTTCACATGAATTCAGATTGCTGAAACACAGGTTTTCGACCCAAGCACTGGCCATGTCTTACCTCAATGGGTTGGTGAAGTTTTAAGGCATTAAAACTGCAAGCCAAAACTTGCATTAGGAGATTTTTCAGCTTTGTGGAAAAATGACTTTGAGAAAGATCATAGAGTCATGGAATGGTTTGGGTGGGAAGGGACCTTAAAGCCCACCCAGTGCCACCCCCTGCCCTGGGCAGGGACACCTCCCACCAGACCAGGCTGCTCCAAGCCCCGTCCAACCTGGCCTTGAACCCCTCCAGGGATGGGGCAGCCACAGCTTCTCTGGGCAACCTGGGCCAGGGGCTCACCACCCTCACAGCAGAGAATTTCTTCCTCAGATCTCATCTAAATCTCCCCTCTTCCAGTGTGAAACCATTCCCCCTCATCCCATGGCTCCCCTCCCTGATCCAGAGTCCCTCCCCAGCTTTCCTGGAGCCCCTTTAGGGACTGGAAGGGGCTCCAAGGTCTCCCTGGAGCCTTCTCTTCTCCAGGCTGAACCCCCCCAGCTCTCTCAGCCTGTCCTCCCAGCAGAGGGGCTCCAGCCCTCCCAGCATCTCCGTGGCCTCCTCTGGCCCCACTCCAACAGCTCCGTGTCCTTCTGCTGTTGGTGCCCCAGAGCTGGAGGCAGCCCTGCAGGGGGGTCTCCCCAGAGCAGAGCAGAGGGGCAGAATCCCCCCCTCGCCCTGCTGCCCACGCTGCTGGGGATGCAGCCCAGGGTTTGCAGGGGGTTTCTGGGCTGCCAGCGCCCATTACCAGCTCATGTTGAGCTTCTCATCCACCAGCACCCCCAGGTCTTTCTGCTCAGGGCTGCTCTCCAGCCATTCTCCACCCAGCCTGGATTTGTGCTTGGGATTGCCATGACCCAGGTGCAGGACCTCGCACTTGGCCTTGTTGAACTTCCATGGGGTCGACACAGGCCCACCTCTCCAGCCTGCCCAGGTCCCTCTGGATGGCATGCCTTCCATACACAATACAGTCATACGTACCTGAAAGCAAATCTGTAGTTCCCATTTAACAGAAGGGTAGTTTGGCAACACACAAAGTGCCATTAAAAAGAATTAATAGTGCTCACAGATGAATAACATCTAAAACCAAAATGTACTCCTTCACACCGCCTTATGTCAGAAGAATTCAACATTCCTGGCATAGCTAGGGAAAACATCTTAATTACAGGAAAACGCCATAGAAAATTCAAGTCCTACTACAATTTTTGTCATCTAAAATTAGCAGAACAGTTTCTTTTTGCACAAATTAGCTCAGTCTTCTCTACACCTGCTGGTGAAATACACGAGCCAACAAAAGTACTGCAATCCGTCTACTGCCTTGCTCGTCTTCAACTTAAATTATTTATTAGTTACAGAAGAACAGCATTTAGTTAGATGCTTTTCTTCCTGCAGCAAAATACAAGTTCAGCTGCACTGCTCTGAATTACGGAGAAGTTAACTTTCTGTTGTGAAAGCAAGAGACTTATTGGAAAACTGTATTCAGCACTTTCGACTTACTATGTTGAAAATAAATTTTAAAGTTTAAAAAAAAAAAAGCTTTCTATGTATTATAATTCACCAGCAGCACGACGCAGGAGAGCAATGACAGCTTTGCGAGCAGACAGCTACAGGAAAACAGTTCACAACAGTTTTGAATCATAATGTTGGTGTGGGTTTTTTTCCCATCCTTGAGAAATGCAGTGTTCTTTGTGAACATACACTTACCTGTTGTAATTACTCCTGTGCAGGTTTGGGGGACTAAATTATCAGTTCCGCTGAAATACTGCTCAACTGTTAACATAGCATGCCATGTGCTCCTAATTTGGGAATAAAAAGAGCTAAAATTCCTCAGAGAAGAACTAGAGATGTGTTGTTACTGAAACCCAAACAACACTGCCATAAAATAAATACATTGCCAAAAAGCCAGCACTTCACAGACAATAGCCGGTCCCTAAGGAGAAGTATCTTGCATGATACTTTCTTAAGATCAAGCAGTCTAGATAAAATAAGCAAAGTTTAAAATTCTGTTAGGGACATGGGCTGGAGACCAAAGAAAGATCTGGCTTTTATTTTCATTCATTGAGAACAGAGAAAACACTAAAACCATCCCCAATAAAAATTAAAATGTAACATCAGATTTCAATATTAATTTACTATTTATTCATCTTCAAAGTCCTTTAGCTTACAAATTGCATTCTAAGCATGACTGGGCAAAAGAAGAGCTTTAACATAAAATTACTTTGTAATTGAAGGCTCAGAGGAACTGGAAATGCAAGCTTGCAGTAAAACCGCATGCAGAGAGTCCCTCACAGTTCTTAAATCTGAGCAGTTAAAAACAATCGTGGCCTAAATTTATGCTAGTAAGTAAAATAAACGGAAATTACACTTCTGATGTGAATGTGGCGACCGTGACGAATTCTAGGGTGGAGGCAAAATGTCAAAGGCATGCATTAATCTTATGGAAATTGAGATCTTAAAGAAACAACCTTGACTGTGGCAATTTGAAAAGAACCACAGCGAGCAGAGTAAGGTGCAATTTTTATTTTTTAACTTGACAGCCAGTGAAGAAATTGTCTTTTGGCCCATCTGGATTGGGGGAAGCAATTCATTCACCAAGTGAAAAATGGGAATAAGTGTTATCTGAATAGAATTTTAATGCTAGTGAGCAGAAATGCGACGAGAATAAGGTACAGATTAAGTTTTACTCCCTGCGTTGAATTCTTTAAAACATTGTCCAGTGTTTTCTTGCCACTAAAAGCCAACAAGTAATTCTGCTGGCAATCCACTTACTTTCTTGAGAGGGGAACATCACCGTTATCGTATTTATACGGTGATTTTAGAGGAATCTATACAGCAGGTAACCAAGAAACAAACAATCCACTGTATTATAACCCATCAACTTATAGTTCTTATTTCAGCAGTGCAGAAAAATGGCTACATGCATATAGAAGTTCTCAAAGTTGTTTCTTACCTTCTGAGGCTGTCCTTCTTCTCATCTCTGGTCAAGCAGCTATCCAGATGTTTGTTTATATATTGCTCTGGAATAGCAACCTCACAAACAGGACAATCCACTGAAAAGCAAGGGAGAAGGAATTCACTAGCATGTATATTGCAGCAAAGAGCAAATGTTTTCATCTGAAACAGTAACTGTTGATTGAAGAAAATGAAAATCCAGAATTTCACCTTTTTTTTTTTTTTTAAAACATCTGGCATGTCTATCCATAATCTTCATTTTCCATTTCCATTTTCATTCCAGAACATTTATTTCCCTCTCTATGTAATATCAGAATGGTTCTCATCTTCCCCGCATCAGATGGAATGAGATCTCTAATAAAAACCTGGAATAACATACATACTACACAGAAACCTAGGGGCTAATATAAACATAAGCATATTTCCATGCTAATGGCTTTCACTTTTGCAGTATTTCACTGCTAAATAAAGGAAGCGGCTTCATTTTGGTAAAACAGTATAGCACAAACTTTATTCCTATGAACATAATGTTCCCAGTCTCGGGCTCTCAAGAGGCCTGTGAATGCACGCGCTAACCCTGCCACGCAGGGATCCTACGCCCCAGCCATGCCTATACTCATCGCTCAGTACAGATAACCAGATCGCGTGACGTGGGCTCAGAGGCTCACAAATGCCCCACAGCACGGTCCCACTCAACTCAGAATTCTTCCTGCATCGTATTTGCAAGAAGCACCTATAAACATTACCTGTAGAGACAGTCGAAAAACACAGACTGAAAATATTTGTCTTTAGCAATCACATTATGTCAAAAACTAAAGGCTAACTTTAAAGGAACAGTATGAGAAAGCGATTTTTTAACTGACATGCTCTGTATTAGTATGAAGGAAGTCCGTTTTCATTTAAAAGACAAAACAAGAAAGAACCTACGAAAAACTCTGTGAAATGTTGTGGGAATTGAGGGAGTTATCTGGTAACACTGCTTTGCAGTTCCTGACTCCCATGACATCATATTCCAGTCAAAGGTTAAAAAAAAAAAGTTGGGACCATAACATAACACAATAGTTCTGAGCAGTCTATTATTGTATTTGAAGTTAACATTTTAATTCTTAACACAGGAACAAATAATACTCGCTAAACCCACTTCAGCACTGCCTCATTTCAAGTCTTTCTTTTATACTGTTTGACCAACTACTTTGCATTTGTGGAAATAATTTCAATGTGATGCATGCCTGAGGATTTAAAAAGGTCATAAAATGGTAAGCAAGTGAAAAATTCATTTGCTCAAGAATAAATGAGTGCTAAAATTTCATATGAGTTTTAAATTACTAACGTGAGCAAGTTTTATGCATCAGACTAAGAAATGTAACTTCTGGCTAAGTTGATGCCATTTTCCTGTGGCAACTTCTCTGGCTGTATTACATCTTTAAGCAGTATTTACCCAGCTAATGAACAAATAAGAACTTCAGAGTTCCAGCTGAATAAACTGTTAATCAAAAGAACAGATAAATATGAACTAGGAAGAATCAGTGCTGGACTGATTCTACAGTGTTGTACCGTCTTTTATTTTAATTTCGGCTTTTAATTGGGTCAATAGGATGGCTGCTACCATGTCAAAACTAAGAGGATTCTGTCACTTTATTGTAGTTGATTAGTATAAATGGGCATTTTCATGCTTCAAAATAAATTAATTATAACACTGTAGAGTTACAGAGGAATAAAGCAGATTACTTTCTTCTGGAGAGTGTATGAATAGGAATATTAACAAAACTGAAACCATGATCATTTTGATTGTGGGTGCACCCCTCAAATAACAAACGCATTATAAAATACCTTGCTTCTGATTAGTTAAGGATATGAGAGCAGAATGAATGTCGATGTTGTCTGTCTAGTCATTAAGGGGAAGGAGAAGAGAGAATGATTTCATTTTTTACTGAGTAAGCCTGTTGTGCAACTATTGTTTTTCAGAGCTGTTACTCAAAGCAAAGGAATCTGTAAGTGCTGAACTCCATTTAATTACCTGGCATCAGCCCAGGCTTCCTCATCAAGCATACGCTTGTAACAGAGCCGTCCCACCAAAGCAGTATCTGAATGAAGCGTTGCCCAGTTCAGTGGGAAGCAGCTGAACGTGCCAATGCTGATCAGAACCACGCAGAGAAATGAGAGGAGTGCCACATACTGAAGGGACTCTAATGCACACAGCCAACCACAGCCACGGACTTGGGGAAGAGAACAGGACAAAACCAAAAATTAAGCATCTCACCTTTCTTGACTCCTTTTACCACAGACGTAGAAGGCTTTTCATGAGTTTTGGTGCACTCGGGACTCTCTTGTGATCCCACTTCACTCTCTTTACCATCAACCTCTGCAGAACTGCTGTAAAGGTTATGGTGTTCCTCAGTTTTGAAAATCTTCCGATCTGTTCCTGCCAGGCCGTCTGCCTTTGTTGAGGTGCAAACTTTTTCCTTTTTCAAGAATCTGTCAATCATTGGCACCTCTTCTTTTAAAACTGGACAAGAAACAGGACTCCTACTGTGGCTTTTGCCAGCTGAGTGCCTGCTACCGGCCAATGGAGATGAAATCCGTGGAGCATCCGAGACCAGCTGGAAGAGTTGTTGTCTAGAAGCATCCAGAAGACAACATGCGGTTAGGTACACTGGACAGTATTAGCTTGTTCTTTGAAAAGAAACCAGAATGAAAACAGATCGAGCTTTTTTCTCCATTCCGTCCTCCCTCTCCTCCTCACTTGCACGCAGTGCTTGAGGAGCTCACACCACCCAGGAGCACAACCCCTGAGCCTCACCACGCTCTACAGAATCTTTCTCATCTTCAAACAAAATAAATTACATTTTGCAAGTGTAATAAAACGCCTCTGAGAACATCAAATGGAACAGAGTAAAGAACAAAAGGTTTTCCCCCTTACTTGAAGATGGTAGGGGACCATTTTCGAGCCAGAGTACTTCAATCACTGTGTCATAGAGCTGTGACAGAGGCTCCTGAAAGCAAAGAGCTTCGCAGAAAGCGCTGCCATGTTCCTCCTGTCCCTCCTCACCGTGGGTCTCCTCAGCACAGCTGCTCACTGCCACTCAGCTGGAGAGAACCCCACCAGGAGATACCCACATGCTCGTCAGCTCTTGAGATTTAGTGTCAGGTAACCTGAACGATTTCAGTCACCTTCCATCAATGATCAGCCAAAGAGCACAAACCCTCCATTCTTTTCTCATCTAAATTAAGGGGAAAACATAACCGCCCTCAAGAACAGCCCCCTTCAGTCTCCACTGGAACACTTACCACCCAGCTGTGCGTGCTTTAACCCCACCCATACTCCCTACCATCCGCAGCGACAGCAAACGTTAAGATGCGAGTTAAACAGAAGTCTCTCTTCAAAGCAATAAACTTGCATTTTATCGGTAGGAACACAGTAGCAGCAGAAGGTTCATTCTCCTGCCTGTCTCATTAGTACTTTTAGCTTTGAGCTAATATGAAGAATATATTATAAAGTCACAGTTGTTCTGCTCGGGCAATGGCTTAAGATCTTAGAGACATGTTTTATTCCTACCCTCACCCCAGGGGTTTTTGCAGAACCCTGTTTATTTTACCACGTATTTTACACAGATCGATCTAAGATAAATTAAGCCAGAGGCTGCATTCTTGGCAGGGAGACTGCATAGCGACACAGCAGCTAGCCTGCCCGCATACCTCGTGGTTCGCTTTCATGCCTGCGTCACTGCAGGTGGAGGGAAGGCTTTCCCAGCTAACATCAACGACAGACAATACATGTCCCACTCTCACCCACTTCTACTTTGACAAGAGTCCTCCACGTCCTGAGGGTCACAACAAAATTAGTAACATCCACCCAAAACCAGCCAGCAGAAGTACACATGCAGTCATTAGCTCATTCGCTTTTCATTCACTGCTCCATCATCCCTGGGCAGCCTGCACACCCTCCCCTTGTCGGGCTCTCCGAGAGTGCCAAGCCTGCCCCAGGACTCGCTACCATTCTCACAACCACCACCTGCTGGGCCCCAGCCTGCTGCATCATCAGGAGTCCTACCCCCACCCCCCCCCAAAAAAAAAAAACTCAATTGCAGAAAAAAAATTACCATCTACAAGCTCTGAAAAACTAGGACTGCTTACAAAAAATGGAAAATCTTACAGGGAAAGGAGCATCTCCCTAACAACAACTGGAGGAGATGGGTTCCCCTCTTAGAGATACTCTGTCCCCACTTGCTAAGTGGGGTAGGGAGGACCTTCCCTTCACTTCTTTTTAGAGCAGGATAACACAAAAAGAAGGGATGGGAATAGGGTTAGCTTTTGAGGATGCTAAGGAGCCTAAGAGCCCCTACATCAAAAGGCACAGTATACCCCCACGTGCCCCAATCCATGCTGTGCTGAAGATTGTTCAGCATTGGGTAACCACTTGGAAAACTCTGCAGTCTTTTAAAATAAAGATTTCTCATGTCTGAGAAGAACAACTAATTGAGAACTGTCTATATGCATCAATTTGTTTTTCAGAGACACGTAAGTCACAAGGTGACCCCACAATGATACTCGTTTAAGTTAGGTTCCTGGTGAACAAGCGGAACACCCAGCTCAGCACACCGAACACTGCAGTGGTTATATTCAGGCTGGATCCAGAAGCCCGATGTGGAGTTTGAGTTTCCTGGATTACTGGATGCAATGACCACACCCGTCAGTGGCAGTTCACGTCTGTCCTGTCCCAAGACACTAACTTTCTGCTGCGCAAACAAGTGCAATTAAGTGTGGCAGCAAAACTATGTTTGTCTGTCTACTTATGCCTAGATATGGACTGGAAGTTTTGAAGGAGGTTAATTCCCCGTCTGACACAGACACAGAGTGGTCAAGCTACTGTTGGCGCAGGATCAACTGGACGGGGAGCTCAGGAGCAAGTTACTGGGAACATAAACTGAGCGCCTTCAGGCAGCCCTGCTCCTGCTCCACAGCTGCTGGTTATGAGAGGTGTATTTCATCCAGAAGCACCAGAAGGGTCTGACAGTGTGATCTACTCAGCACGGCCATTAGCAGCAATAATCGGCAGACAAAGCATCACATTTTACTGCAGATAAACGCACAGAATTCTTCAACTTAAAGGTAACAAACTATAGCCTCAGACGACTTGTCACATCTCAGATGGTCATTTCTACAATCAGGTTCAAAAGCAAACAAATTAGTTGCCTTTTATTCTTAATACACTTAGGCAAAGTTTAATCCTCAAAAAGATGCAGCTGGGTGTTCAACCAAAGATGTACTTTTTAAAAAATTTTTTTCCCCCTTTTTGAAGAAGGAATTGATCTTTTGGCTATGTAAAAAAAAGTCTGTTTCGTCAGGCTCCCCAGGTTTTCACACAGGCAGCCTTCCACGGAAGTAGCTAATCAAAGTCAACACACAATTCTTTTGGCTATTAAGCAACCAATTTTACACAAAAGCCCAGCATCCTGTGATGCAGCATGGCTCAGAAAACATAAAGCAGATCCATAAATGCAATCATCTGGCATCATATCACAGTTTAGCTTTCCCATAAAATAAAGAATGATACAGCCCCAAAAGGCAAAAATATCTGAACAATTAAGCAGTTGGCTATATTCATTGCCTTCACCTAGAGAACGCAACTGATCTCCCTCATCTTTTCATTGTATTTTCTATAGCTTTTGAGAGCTCCTCCTCTTGTCAAAGTAACACGTTCTACTGTTTGTAACTACCAACTACATCTGTTTATTTTTCTACAACATATATTCACTAGCTAAAATGGATTTCCCAATGTGTTCATACGAGCTGGCAACACTCCTCAAAGTCAAACTTCACATCAGTTTATCTTTTCACCAGTGTTATCTTTTGCTCAACATTTCTTTCTCAGGAAGCATCACGACAGTACAGCTTATGGTACCTCAAATTCCCCGACGCAGAGACTTTGGCAGTCTGATTCGTCCCTCCAAACACAGGGCCTGGACCCGAGACAGACTGCCAGACCCCAGTGAGGGGCAGCTGAGCAATTCCGATGCCGGCTGAAGGGAGAGCTGGCAGGAGGGGTGCAGCTCCATGGCTGGCAGAAGCAGGCGGCAGCCACGCAGCAGAAGGCTCAGAGTGCAAAGCTCGGCATTTTTGCAGTGAATCCTGTACGAAAGGACAGGCTTCTGAACTCATGAGAGCTGCTCCAGAGCTGACAAGACAGACTACCCAAATAGAAGACTATCTCACTTCAAATGCAACTTGTTAATACTTGCATGAAGGCAGCCAGAATAGAGAAATCGGCTGAAGAGAAATTCCAGATTCTGCAATAACAGCTGTCTCAATAAAATATGGTCTGATATAAAACAAAGAGAGAAACCGGAAAAACAGTACAAAAACCAAAACCTGTCCTAACAATAAGCTGATAATAAAGGTTGCTTTAATTACGCCATTGGTCCACAAATAATCAAACAAAGTTCTTCCTTGTATTAAAGGATTAAAACTCATGAATAGACTTTCTGAAGGGAACTGATATTGGCACAGAATCAATGGAAAGAACAGGAGGACAAGAACATTAAAACTTGTTTCCAGAACACACATGAAATCTCTGTATGCCTTTTTTTTTTTTGGTGGGAAAATACAGAAAATGCTAGTACTAAATTCAAAAAAGGAGAGAAAAGTCCCAGACTGTCTTTTCCCAAAATGCGGTATTTTGGGCCTGCTGAGTGGCTTCACTGACTGCGTGATGACATCTAGTGGCCCTGACGGACCTGCGCCCCACCGAGCAGCACCCCACACCCCGGCACCCCAGGGAGGGAAGAGCCAGAGCACCGCCAGCACCCCTCCCACAGCCCTGGGCTCTCCCACGGTACCTTTATCAACTGCCACTCCCTCAACACCAGAGCCAATTACTCCAATTTCTCCTTATTCACAGGAATTCTGATAGTTGTGATTGGAGTGACCCGGACAAGCATGACTGCCCTGGAAGATTCACCTGGCATCCAAAGACAAGAGAAAGCGAGCAGTTGATGGAGAAGTCCACCCCCAACCATCACCAGACTGTCCAGCTCACCTAGAACCTGATTCTACTCGTAAATGTCAGGACAACACAATTTTCAAAAGTCTGTGTTTTGCAAGCAGTTTTCAACATTATCTAATGTTAAGAATTTAACAGAGAGTACTATCAGTTCTGAAAGGTTTTAGCAGATACAATTTTACCTTCCTGGCACAAACGCAGTAAATGCATCACAGCTGACAAAACTGTTTAAGAGCAGAAGCAGCACCTTTAAAAGCTGAAAGATGAATCAACAGGCACTGTTACGTCCACTACCCAAATCCTCCTCCGAGACCCAGCCTCTTTAATCACTGGCCTGGGGTAGGACAGGGAGTTACCCTTCTTTTAGTTTAACTAAAAATGGATGGTCACCTTTATACACTGCGTACAGCATACTCTCTCTGCCAGGCATGTTTTAATAACAGTATAAACATCTCACAAAATTTTTTGTTCTTCAGCTCTGCAAGACTCACCAAAAAAATTTCACTGCCCTCCATCAAGATCCTGGTTCCCATTTTATCGTCTGTTTACTTCTCCCTTGCTGAAGCAGCTATGAAGCAGAGGAAGTAGGTGGGAATCTAGTGCTTCCACATAAATAAATTCCAAGGAGGAGATGGGGTTGTGAATCTTCCCAGGAACAGCTCACACAGGACAGTCCTAACTGTCCTGCAGTCCTCCTGGAAGTTTAATCAGTGTATTAGAAATGACAGTACCTGCTCTCTCAAGCACTCGGAGTAGATGTGTTTATTCCTCTGACTCACTAGCTATCAAGTAACTCTGATTAGGAAGCTAAGATATAAACCTGAAAGTTAAAACATATTTTTCTTCCCTATGTATGAAAAAAACCACAGATCATTTTCAGCAAGGATTAGTTTTCTACTTATGCAAGTATAATTTTAGGTTTTATTGCTAAATTTTCTAACTATGTGATGCAGAAACGGACAATTTCCATCAAAATAATCGCTTTATTAGAGGACAAAGAAATTAATTTCAAACCACCGAAACTTTAAACTTGTTGGTTTTGAAGACACTGGCCTCATTGCAACTGATAAAAAATATTGTTCATAGAGGAAAGATGGCACAAAGAGCGCTCCCCCTCCTGCTCTCCTCACCTGCCCTGAGTGATGAATGCTGCCTGCAAAGCGCGGCAGGAGCAGCAGAGAGAACGCTGAGCAAAGGCTGCTCTCACCCTGCCAGGAGCCTCCTGCAGCTCCGCAGCCTCGGGTCTCCTGAGCACAAGGGCAGGGACACGTGAATTCAGACCTGCTAAAGCCTATTCAAACCACTCCTCTACCCTTCCACGCAGAATATAACATTAATGGGCCACAGCGAACAGCACAACATCTTCATTTTTCCTGGGAAACGTCAGAGTCCACCACTTCTACTGGGAGGAAGCAGGATTCCCACGACAGCACTCACCGAGCACTGATGATCACGAAGGCTCTAATTCCGCAAACACTTGTGCCCAGGCTAAATGCTGAGCTAAATGGGGTCGGCACTCAGGTCTATTCAGAATGATTTCCATTCCGTGCACACACTGACCTTGGCACACAGCTTTTACTTTGCTAAGTACCACCAACATTAACATTTTCTTTCCCTACGGGCCTGACTTAAGAAATGCGTTTGCATTTTGTGAAATATTGAAAAGATTTAAGGCCTAATTTTCATAAGCGCCAAACTACCTGAGGCTCAAAGTCAGGGCAGGATGGACTTGAAGAGCTCAGCACATTTCAAAAATCAACCCCTGGACTTTGGATTTGGTTTGGGAAGGGCCAAAAGGAAACTTGGGGAAGGAGGGGGGAGACAGAAGATTTGTCCCATGTCAGCATCACCAGGGCAGAAACCAACAATGCTCCTGTGAGCTTTCAAGGCCAGGCTGGACGGGGCTTGGAGCAACCTGGTCTAGTGGAAGGTGTCCCTGCCCAGGACAGGGGATGTGGAACTAGATGATCTTTAAGGTCCCTTCCAGCCTAAACCGTTCTATGATTCTATGATTTACCAATACTCGTATCACATAAGACTCTCCAGGTGAGTAGTGTTCCCCTTGATCTCAGGGCCAGCTGCAGAATAAACGCAATCCCAGGCCGAGAGGCATGAACACAGGGCGCCCAGCATCTGAGGCAATGTGAGATTTACTCACTGTCTATATTCCTCTTACGAGCCTGTCTCATTAAAGAGAGTTGTTGGGCCTTGCTTACCAGGATCCAGAAAGAGCCCTGTGCTGGCTGTGTCCTAGCTTACCCCCCAGCCAGTGCAGAACAGGACACCACAGTTTGTGTCTAACTTTATTGATCTAACTTTATGTTGAGAAATTGATCGAACTCCAAGTCACAAAAGGAAAAGATTATTAAACTACTCTGACCGGTAAGATTTATACTGATCCATTAAAGCAGTCAAAAAAAATTAACGTTTAAGATTCAATATCATAATGGATCCAAGTCAGCACTACTTGTTCCCTACAAAATTAGACATTACCAAAAAAAAAAAAAAAAAAAAAAATAGTAATCCATTTATTACTAGGAAATACCAAAGCTAAAATAATGGAACTGTAGAATTTCAATTCTTCAAATAAAATCAATTCAATCTAATAGTGGTCATACAGAAGATGAGATCTTCATCACAGAGAAACTCTCTCAAGAAACAAAGCGATCAACTGAACTATGCTTCCTGTCACTTACGAAGCCAAGAATCTCACTGACTTCAAGCTCCAAGTTCCTTTAAGAGAAAAAGAGGATAGTGTATTTGTTTCCCATAGACATAGGAATACCCACAAAATACCTAGCAAATCACTGAACTGCTTCTAATCAAAAGAAAACAGACAGATAATACAAGAAATTGCATATATCTACTGTGGTAAGTGTTTACCAAGTTATGCTTATTCTGTTGTTCCCGTCTTTCAAAGGGATGAGAAGATCAAAAATGAATTAAAAATGAATGGAAAAGTAGATAAGAAATCCAGGTGAAAGCACATTACTCCATTACTTCCCTTATCCAGGAAAACTCACATTTGTGGTCCCTCAATACCTACATTTTTCCCATCCAATGACTTCACCAAGAGAATTCTCTTGCAAGTGAGCCATTTCCACTGGACAAAATCCTTCTGTTCAGGATTTCCCCTGCACACGTAGGAAGGATCTTAGAAAATCTTTATCACCATTATTTTCCCTGTAGAATCCTGACACATCTGCTTGACTTCCTACGTGCTGGAAGAGGCTGTAACTCACACGGCAGCTAACCAGAAGCAAAACAAAATAAGCTTACCCAACCTCCACACATCACCTGAGTGGACAGTAACCTCCAGCCAGAAAAGCACAAACGTTTGTCTTTGACAACACTTCTGTGACACCACATATTTTTTCCCCCACTCAGTCCTCTCCCTGCCCCTCTGCAAGGACTCCTAGCCTGCTCACACACAGTCAGTCCCACCTGCCTTGCCAGCTGCCAAACCAGAGAGAGTATTCATAAAATTACAGTATACCTTGCAGAATTAAAGCTCTTCACTAGTTCATCTAATGCCCGGTTGTTTTTCAGGTCCGATTCGGAGACTGCCTATTAGAAAAGGAAAGAAAGAAAAAGAAAAAAAAAAATAACACAATAGACATTCAAGTGCAGTGAAAATGAGTACCCAGAAAATGTTCAAGTGATCAATAATTTGTTTCTTGGATCAATGCCTCAGCTACCCCCTGCTAAATTGCTATGTGAATGAAGATGCATACCTCTTTTTTCCTGAAAAAATTTTTTTCCTGAAAAATACCTCAAACTAAAATAACTGCCTGAGAACTCTAAGTCTGGAAAATGGCACGTAATAGATGAAAATGAAGGATAAAGCTAAAGCAACAAAATCCAGTGTACCCAATCTTCCACAATGCTTTATTGTAGCACAGTTCTAATTATCTTGAAAACCAAACCAAGGGTCCCATGAATGTGATAAGAACCTCAAGCAACAAGGCATGAAAACGGATGAGGGGAAATGTTAATCTTCTGATTATGGAATGAAAATATGAATTATGAGATGGCTTTCTCCATTCAATTCATTCTTTTTAAACAATTTCTGATTTTTATCTCTCTGGCTGTCTCTCTCTGCTCTTTTTTACAAAGCTTTTATTAGTCTTCCTCATATCAATACCTGTGATTTTTAAGAAGGCAGTAGTAAAATGTACTCCACCAAGTAGTCTGCACTTGTTTGAATGTTTAAAAACTGGCAAAGCTACAAACAGATCTGTTTTCCAGACTTGAAAAATCTAGACCGGTTCACGCTTTAGAAACACAGAAGAATATTACTTCTATTTTGACAATATTCCTGAAGAGCCATTCATTGTTTTTAGGCAGCCTACCATTTTTAGGAGTTCAATAAAGCCCAGTGGGCTTAAGATGAAAAGTTAGATTAAAGTTTAGAATAAATTGGATTATGTGTTTCTTAATGAAAAAAGGCCTTCAAGTCAGATTGTAATAATCACCCACCTGCAGCGCAGGCCAAACTTTCCTCTAGTGCTTTTCACACTTAACCTAATTCTCATGGCAAACGCCTCCTCTCCCTGGTGCATAACACGGTCCTCTCGTCCCCAGAAAGGCTTCCCCGTACAGTCAGTGAGTTTTAGGACTAGGCGGTCTGCAGACACTTCTAAAAACTCCTTGAAAGATGAAGTGAGGCCACTCAATCACGGAAAATTTAAGTGCTTAAATTTCAGCACTCATATTTTAAATGACGGTGTGTTTTAACAAATTAAGAGGCAATGTTAAATCTTTCGCAACAGATTGTATACACAGCTCTGAGCCAAAACCTAGGTTTGATCTTCCATCTACTTCTGCCGGTGCTGACAGAAGAGTAGCTCTGAAACAGGAGAATTCCAGTTGTAAGAGCACCACGCTTCGCCCAAAGAGCTGCTCACCAAAAAGAAAGGTGGTAATATACGACTAGAATTATTTAGCATAGTCCAAAGGGAGTGAGGCTCCTGAGATTTGCCAAAAAAAAAAAACCAAACAAACAAAAAAACAAGCTGAGGAAGAGAAAACCACTTACCACACAGCATGTTGGGCACTGAGTTTTGTAGGACAAAAACTTGCGTATACAAAGTGAGCAATCTGGAAAAAGGAAATACATAATTTTTAAAAGGCATACTTCCAAATGCACTTTAGCATCCTTATTAGTATATTTTCTTTTTGTACAATATATGCAAGCTATTCCACAATACGCAAATTGAAAATACATAGTTTTTCCATAGAATTAAAGATTGCCATTGTAGCAAAAAAAATAAAAATCCGTATTTTATGCAAGCATCTTTCAACATTTAATCTCAGTCCCTCTGTCAAAAGCAGATGTTTACATTTGTTTCTTTAACGCAAGACAAGAAAACCTTAGTCTGCTACCACCACGAAAAGTGGTGTGCTTGCACTGCTCACTCCCCCAGCACTGGGTTGGTTTTTTTGACATGTCTACTGTAGGATCACTTTCATCTTCCTGCATAGCCCCAGACAAACTCTCTATCCTCTCTTTTTCCCAGGTGTTTCTTTCCCTTTCCAAAACAATACCAACCTGTTGTTGAGGGAAAAAGCTAAAAAGGATGGGAAACAGCACTGGAATGCTGAGAGACAGCTTAAATGTTTCCCAGGAAAAGCAAGTTGTATCATAGAATGGTTTGGGTTGGAAGGGACCTTAAAGCCCACCCAGTGCCACCCCCTGCCCTGGGCAGGGACACCTCCCACCAGACCAGGCTGCTCCAAGCCCCCTCCAACCTGGCCTTGAACCCCTCCAGGGATGGGGCAGCCACAGCTTCTCTGGGTAACCTGGGCCAGGGGCTCACCACCCTCACAGCAAAGAATTTCTTCCTCAGATCTCATCTAAATCTCCCCTCCTTCAGTTTAAACCCATTCCCCCTCCTCCTGTCACTCCACTCCCTGATGACAAGTCCCTCCCCAGCTTTCCTGGAGCCCCCTTTCAGGATGCTTCAATAGACTCTTTGGTGAAATATGCCATGAGCTTCATTTTGTGGCAGTAAATTCCCAAAGTTATTCTACTTTCTCTACTTGTCTATGAGATTTCATAACCACTTCAAGACAGAAAAAGTTTCATCACTCTCCAGCAAAACAAACATTCACTTACTAGATCATTACTGGTCAGAGTCTCAGCGCTTATCACACTTGGCAACAGGTACATAACGTATATTTCAAAGACCCTCTATGAAGGGGTCTAAAAAGCAGCAGGAGCATTAATGCACTAATTCAACACTTAAAACTGCAAATCTATCTAAATACTCAAAAATTACATTATATAGTAAGATGTGATATGGGGGAGGAGAAATCCATAAAAAAAATTTTAACCGGGTGAATATGAATCAACTTGCAGATCTAGCCTCCCAACATCCGACAGCCAGTCACCTTCAGTAAGCGATGGGACTGACCGATGTTCGCAGCCATCACTGCTCGGAGCCAGGGCAGCTGAAGCGTGTTCAGGGATGATAAATCACATAAGCTCTTAGCCTTAAAGTTTGTGCCTAGGGCTGGCTCTGGGCCATGCAGAGAAGACGATGGCCTCACAATTCTCTGTCCCCAGTCCCTTCTCTCCCACTCGCCTCCTCTTCCTATGGGAGAAAGCCCCACCGCGGCCCAGGTCTCACCCTGCCATTCCTGGGGGAACAAATCAGTGTCTGTCTACTGTAGATGGCACAAACACCAAGAATTAAGTGGTGTCACAAAGTTCGCTTCCATCTGCACAGACAGACCATACTCACCTGTAAAACCGCATCTACCAAACTAGTTATAAGACTCATCAACAGCACTGTATTTCAGTAGAGAGAAAAGAAAATCTCAAAGTATTAATTTAATCTGAGAACCAACATTGGATGCTTAACGACAATGACAGAGTGAAAGCATAAAAAAATCACTGCCAGCAAATAGCAGTCTCTATTGACTTTAAACTGGAAGTAGCGAGGTTGTGAGAAGAAAGAGGAATAAAACAAGCCTGGCATGAGAAAAGTCAGTAATGCCACAACTTACACACCACACATCAAAGACCACAGCTGTTTTTTTAAGTGAGTGAGCAATTCTGAAACCTGCTTAGCTGGAAGCATAGTAGTCATTACAATACAGATTTAAAGAATGGAAAATCCTGGGTGACAAAAAAGAGCTCCCCCCAACAGCTACAGCCAGTTTCTATGAATAAGTCAAACAGACCCAGGTGCCCCCACCCACCTTCCGAGCTGCGCTGGCCCAGAGCAGGGCTTGCGCGGCTGTGCTCGTGCCGAGCTGTGCCTGCAGTAAGGGCGCCCACTCCAGCTGCTGCTTCACCGGGGCCAGCCCTGACAGCGGAGGCAGCCAAATGCAGAGCTGAGAGACCCTCAACCACCGCCTGCCACCAGCCCTGGCTGGTCCCAGCTGCCTGGGCTCCTCAGGAGAGCAGCATATTAACACCCCCATGCCAGCGGCTTTGCCCACGGGAAGCAGACCTGGCAGCGATAAACTCTTACACTATCTTGGCTTGAATAGAATGAGTTTGTCCTCTTGGACTGAAAGTATCAGAAATCTCAGGGCCGCAATTCCCTCTGCCCCCAGTGAGATGTTCGTATCACAGGAGATGCCATCTTCAGACGCTTTTAGTATGTGAAAGAAACGTGAACGGCACATCTATTCTGCATCTAGAGATAACATCTGAAGAACACAAAGACAACCAAGTAGAAAGTATTTCAAGAAATCTTGATTTACTGTAGAAAACTTAAGGTTGCTGCAATTTGCGGGGAGAAATTAAATGTGTAATCTGATAAAAA
The DNA here is from genome assembly GCF_963924245.1 of Chroicocephalus ridibundus. Classification (NCBI taxonomy): domain Eukaryota; kingdom Metazoa; phylum Chordata; class Aves; order Charadriiformes; family Laridae; genus Chroicocephalus; species Chroicocephalus ridibundus. The sequence continues at coordinate 9,426,191 of NC_086293.1, read as the reverse complement.
AAAAAAGAAGGGAGACAGATTGTTTCTGAAGTTAAGGGCCTCTGAACCCAGCCGTATCACAGGCAGGCTGGAACACCAGCTACTCCAGAGAATTTCCAATGTGCCCCACCATAAATATGCTGTTTTCAATGGTGATAGTTTTGCCAAGCCAAACTACATTTCATTGCCAAACTACAATGTCCTCCTTAATGTACGGAAAAGGAAGTACTATAGTTTCTGAAAAAAACAATTATAAGCATTTATTTTAACGTGAGAAAAGGCGATGTACTTCGCCCTAATCTGACTTTCAGTAAACTGCTCCGCTGCCACGTTCCAGCAGATATCAGCCTGGGGCAGACAGAGCAGCGTGGAAAATTTTACCTCATAACACTTAATGCTCTCTGCCATACAGCTTTGCATTTTGTTCCGCCCTCAAGATGTTATGAAAGATATTTAGATGAAGAAATGTAGGAATAGGTGGCGTTTAAGTGCATTAATCCAGACAACACATGTTTGTGTTGTCAGAAGGTTGCGACCATAACTGCACGAGGAAAGGTTGCTGACTGCTTATCAGCTTTCATCCAAAAGAGCTCCTGAGAGGCAAAGGGCCTCACTGGCTAAGCTGCGAGTAGAGAAGCTACATGTTCTCTAATTGAAATAAAGGATCGGTAACCTCTGCTCTACATGCCAGTGAATAATAAATGGTCAAATGATGACTTGTCTCTGAAACTCTAAACTCTTTCGAAGGCATCTTTCAGTAGTTTTCTGTCATTCAGCTAAGGCGCAAGCCAGCCCATAGGGCCCCCACAAGGTCATTCTCCAATCTTGCATTTCCTGGGAAAGATGTATGAAGACCAAACCATTCACTCAAAATTTGAGTGCACCTTCTTCAGCCCTACCTGTCTGCCTTAATCTGCCAACTGAATGACAAGTCAGGCTTAAACGGAGTTGCAGGCCACGACACACTCCCATCACAGCCACCTGGAACGTAAGGCAAGCTGCACTTGCATGAAATACGTTAATTCTAAATTCCACACAGTCACAGGACAGAGGGAAGAATGACCTCACCGCCCCTTTATTGACCCACTTACCTTGGCTCCTGCTCAAGCAATTTGTATTACAACTCAAGTAAATTTAAACTGCAACCACCAAGGCAACAGTGATGTATTGAACTGACCCGCCATAAGATACATTAATGACGGAACAGGAGGCACAGACTTACAACGAAAAGGACGGACCAGTTTTGCGGTCAGCACTACGCGGTCAGCACTCCCGCAGCAAGTACGGGATGGGACGAGTCCCGCAAGAGCAAGCGACGGGCGGGCAGCCCTGCCAGCGTGCCGAGCAGCCGCGCTCCCGCCGCCCTACTTACAGTTATGCGAACACTGAGGGATGATCATGGCGATGCTGAAGTAATCAAAGCAGATCCCACACCGCAACAGGTCATCCACTGCCTGCAACGGGAAGCCGGGGTCACCGAACGGCCCGCGGTGGGACACGGTACGCGGCCGGCTCGCTCGCTCGCTGTCGCTGATGTCCCCGCACAGCGCGGGTTAGGAAATCCCCCGCAGCAGGCGAGGGCGGATTCAGCGTCCGGGCGCTCGCCCGCAGCCCCACAGGAGCGGCGGCCGCCCTAGGGCAGCTCGGGCCCGCCGGGGCACGGCCAGGCCCGGAGGAGCGGGCCGGGCCCTCGCCCGCCGCCACGGAGAGCAGCGGTGAGCAGCGCGGGCTGTGGGGCCAGGGCGGCTCCGCCCGGGGCCGGGACACCCCGCGGGACGCTGCCCCGCTGACGCCCCGACCGCCATCTCACCCTCCCTCCCGCCGCGCCGGCTGCAGGCCCCGCCGCGCCTCACGCACCTTCAGCGGGAACAAGCTGGCCGGCCACAGCGGCTCGGACACCGGCAGCGCCAGGGCCATGGCGGCCCGGCCCGGCTCTCGCCTCACGCCCGACCTGACCCGCAGCGAGTCCGAATCCCCCGCGCTGAGCCCTGCGCGCCGGCACCGGGCCGCGCTTCCGGCGGCGCGGCGGCCGCCGGGAGCTGTAGTCCGGGCCGCGGGGCCGGGGCCGCCCGGGGAGGGGTCCGGCCGGCGCCCCCTTCGTCTCCACCGGAGCTGCTCGCTTATCGGCGTGCGCCCGGGCCGTTCCGTTAATCCCAACAGCCCCTGTCCCCCGTAACCGCCCTCCCGGGGCAGCCCGGCCCCGCCGAGCGGGCGGCCCGAGCAGGGGCAGGCCGAGCCCGCCGGGCCCGTGGCCCCTCGCTCCCCGGAGGAGGGAGGAAGGCGAGGGCCTCGGCATGGACCCTGGCGCCGCCGCCCCACGCGGGTGGCACCGGCAGCGGGTGACAGCGGCTGTCCTCGGCCTCGGGGCGCGGCGCGGGGGACACGGCCCCTCCCCAGGGCAGGAGCTTCCCCCTGAGCCTGAGGGGCCTTGTGAAGCGGTGAGCTCCTCCTGTCACACCTGGAATATGTTCAGTTTCATTTTCTAATTAAACGCCTTGGGAAAATTTAAAATCCTATGGGTGACTATTAACTGATTTTTCAGCACCAAATGCATTACCTACTGGGCATTTTCAATACTTTCCCCTTTTTAATGCACCCGTGGAAGTCACCTCGTAGCACGGACATCCGCAAAGCAGCTGGGGACGGCAGTGCTTTCTGTGCATTTCTGTAATGGCACTGATTCCGAGGCATTCCTCGTGTTCGTTGATCTCCCACGGACAGCCCATGGATGCCATAAAATTGTCAACTGCGGTGGTGGGTTGTTTGCTCAGGTGACAAATGAGATGTGATCCCATAAGCTAGATGTGAGAGTCTTCACCCGTATCTTCCAGGACACGCTCATTTAAAAAACATCTAAGACTGTGCCAATGAGATTTGGAGAAACAGTCCCCTACGTAACTTCCCCTCTGCAGTTAACCTGCTCCCCCGCCTCCCTGTCACGGCTGGTGCTGTTTGCGTCTCTCAGTACAGGTGCGCGTCAGCCCTTTGCTATGGGAACGACCTTCTGCTCAGCGTGCACAGGGCTGTGCTGGGTTGCCGTGGAAATGGGCATCATCGCCATCACCGCTGTCCTGGGCACAGCCAGACCCGGCTCTTTGATTTCCACAGAGGGGACATCACAAAACCCAGGCTAAAAATACATGGTCTTATGGATGAAAAACAAACACAAAAAAAAATATGGCAGGTGATCATGGCTGAGTACTGCCGATGTGGTTTCAGAAGGTTTAATAACTGCCAGGCAGTTTTGGGGAACTTAGCACATAGCCAAAGTCACGTAGGATAAAAATGCAAAACAAATTGCACTGTGTGGGTGCAATCCAAATTTCAGAAGCCAGGCATTTACTGAGACCTGCACCAAGGCTCCGCCGCCGCTGCTCAGGTAGTGCCCACGGCACACGGTGCACACCGAACAATGTCAGTCCCCTTGCAGGCACTCCACTCTGCTCTGCACGCAGCTACAAATATTCCTGCTGGAATTAAATTTGTTGTAGCAGAGTTTTTTACACACACGGACACACAGTGCATACACTTAACTATTTTATATATTAGTCTGCAGAACAATAATGCCTCACTTTGCCTCCTTCATTTCACAGGTTTGTTTTAAGCACGGCACTTCTGTAGCTGCTGGTGACTCAAATGTGCTGTTATCCAAAAACCATGCACACGCATGCTTGATTTTTCCTGTAAGATGAGTTTTTGTAACAGTGTCATTTCCATGGTTTTACTCCTAATTTGTGGTAGTCTGATTTTCGAATCAGTTAAAATAAAGTCAAGCTCTGTGAACTGGCACTCAGTAATTCACAGATATATATATACATAAAAGGCACTCCATGACCCACAAGGTGGAGAAGGTCAGAAGAAACACTCATAATGGTCTCTGCTGGCCTTATGCATTATGACTCTCTGAATTTATATATTTGAATGGATCTGATTACTGTCTGACGCTTGCCAAAAGAGCTAGAATTTACAGAATAATTTCATTGCCAATTAAGCACCCATTCTTTTCACCTTAAGGAATCCATTTCTTCTGCTTTCTCTGCAAGCTGTGAAAATTTAATGTACCAGTCTCTTACGGTTCTTTTTCAATTTTCTGTTCTTTCTCTTCCCTTCTGCATTCTACAGATCTCGTTCCAGGTTCACACACTTTCTGACATGAGCTTATTGCTTGGCAATTAACTCATCCTCCCCAGGAATGGACACGAGGGTTTCATTACTACAGCAACATGTTTATTTTTTATTTCGGTAGCCTGATGAATAGCAAAGGGCAATGAGTTTACGCCCAAGCACCATCCACACAGGCTGCTGCTGATTAAAAAGCAACTTAAACTATTTCCACGGTAAAAGCACTGTAGCAAAAAAAACTTGGAAAACCTGTGCTTTCACCTGAATCCTTCTCCATCATACCAAAAAAGAGAGCATGCACCCTCTTAGGCAGCGTGGCCAAATTACCCCTTATCTGGCAGGAGGGATGAGCTCAGGGCCGCGGGTCGCTCCGTCTCACGGGCAGCGTTTAGCAGAGCCGTCCTGCAGTGCCTCTGCTCGGCAGTGGCCCTCTGCCAGGGATCTGGAGAGACACGATGCGGGGTGGCAAGGACAGAGCTGGGGGCCGTCTCAGCCGGGGTCTCACCCTGGGGAGGGGCAGTCCTCCATTAGACGCAGCACAGGACATTTCAGTGGGAGCTCTGTCTGGCAGAGCCCCCCAGCCTTGGTGGCAAAAAGAGCGTGGTTACTGGCGAGCATTTTTCCTGCAGGACACGGCTCTCCCGGCGAGGGCACAGGCACTGGGAAGCCTCTCCCACCCCTCCAGCTGTACTGGGCTGCGGGAGGATCTGGTCAGGCAAAAGGCTCCCGCCTGCTCCAGCATGATGTGCCCCAGGGAGCAGATTTAAACCCCGGGCTCCCGCAGAGTGAGGACAGTTATCCTTCTCTGTAGGAATGCTTCCCGCTGCTTTATTGGCACTTTGGACTTTGGTGCAGCAGTACTGAACGGGTTTATTTTGCTGATCTGCCAAGTTACAACTTGTTATTATACACAGAACAGCAGAACGGGGAACATATACACTCCTCCCAACCCTCTCAAATATTCACTTAAATTAAAATACCAATAGCTACCAACCTGCATTTCTGTGAGCTTGTTGCCCTGTTCTGTTAGCGGAGAGAAACGTATGGAAAAGCTTAGCAGGAGGTGGAGTAGCCCGACACGAAGCAAATCTCCAAAAGCTACTTATTTTCGTATGTACTGTTGAGACAAAGAAAATATTTAAGTGGAGTTTTACATAGTTCCCAGCTGGTTGCGCACAACTTAATAATGTAAAAAGCGCTTGTTCCCACATGGTGCTCCAGTGCTCCGTACAGAACTGCTGTTTTTCTCTGTGCACCGACAGGCAAACGGCTCATCTTCAGCTGCCCTTAGTAGCTTGCTCTTAAAACAAAACACACCAAGATCTGCCTCTCGTGTGTATGTGTCACGGGACATACTCTGTGATAGAAATACACGTGCACCATGGAAACAAGCCTCTGGAACACGAGCATGTAGATTGGATGAAAATCTGCAAAAGAACATACTGTACTTCAAAAAAAAAAAAAAAACCAAACCCAAACCATAGAACATTTTGAATTGATTGTTTCTAAATATTTTCAGAGATTCCTTAACATTTAAAGCAGTGGAAAGTTTCTCATCACGCCATTCCCAGCTAAAAAGACGAGCCTAAATACCATGAGTAAGATTGTTCAAAAACATTTAACATCGACCTAACTCTGCCCTTATGTTAAAGTTGGCAGTAATTTATTGATTTCTACATGACTAAAGTTAGTCTGATGTTGAGAATTTTAGAACAAAAAAATTCCACCATGAAGTACTAACTCTTGAGACGGGATGATGCAGAGTCCCTGTCAAAGCAATCCATTCAACAGCAATCTGAACTAAATATTCCCTGCGCCAACCAAAATAACAGCGTTTCAGATGTGCCGTCTGCCAGCGCAGATAGCCTGAGCAGCCCATCAGGCCAACACAAGTTAACCAAGACAAGGTTTGGCCCAGAAATGTAGCTACGACCCAGCGCTTGTCCAAAGAGCTTTCCTCGTTCTTTCCTGGACTGTCCCGAAGGCACCGGACAAATGCCTGCGGCAGCATGGCAGAGGGGCAGCATGTAACAGCCTGGGGGGCAGCCGTGGGCTCAGCACCGCAGCGGGAGCTTACTCTGTAGTGTCAGAGGTTACTTACGTGACAGCCGGCACATCAACTGGCATCATCTTTTCCTAATGAATAGTTTTAGCTATAAAACGATACTACCTGAACGTATCAGTGATTTACATTTTGTCTTGTTTCTACTTCCAAAGTTTTGTAAGCAGTCGAGATTATGTGCTACAAATATATAAATATCTATTTTAATCAATACGTACAACCTTTGTCATTTAGCAAGTCATGGGGGTTCAAACACAGGGGGTTTACACGGAGTCGTTGCTGGAGGTAGAGGGGTGAATTTTCAATGTCCAGTTAGGCGTTTCTACCCTAGTTTTATGCTTTAAGTAAAACGTAATCTAGCTGTGACATTTACTGCATTAGTAACTGGTAGCACTAAACACGTTTTTTTTCCACGTCAGGAATCTGTTTGCAGGCTCCTTCCCTCTAAATCAGACCTTTCAGGACGCCAGAAGCAATAGAAATCTCATCATTTCCCCACCCCCAGCGAAGGCTGGGTGCAGCGGAGCCCAGGCAGCGGGTCCTGGGGGCAGCGGGGCAGGTGAGGAGCCGCAGGAAGGCGCCCAGGAGCAAGCTCGGGGTGAACAAAGCACAGGAGGGACTCACCGCTCACCGTCTCATTTTTGATGATATTTGGCGATACAGCATCAGCAGTTAGCAGAGTAACTCTGGCTGAGAGCCGCAGTGCTATTTCAGACCCTCCCTTTCGAAGCACGCTACCAGCGCTTCTTAAAAGGTCTGCTGTTAGAGTTTTGTATGGAAAGAAGTACGTAAAGCTGGGATCAAAAGTCTCTCTAGAGTGTACTCAATTTGTCTGCCTTAATCTTCTCATAATAGTCACTATTACCCAGATCGTCATTTAAGAACTGCTATTGACTATTAGAAAAAAAATGCAGACAGACTTCTCAGGCATGAAGCTGACGAGAACAGTTCAAATGAGACATATAAATTACTTCACTGAAAAGTTCACTCTGGAAGTATGGTATTATTTCACAAAGCTAAATCCCTCTCTTCTCCCACATACCACAGTAGGGTACTCAGCGTTAGCACTGGCCTGGGATGGGGTAGGAACACAACTCCCGCGGGCACAGCCACGCTCGGTGCTTCCTGCGCGTGTTCCCGGGGCATACAGTCGCTTTTCTGTGACCTGCCCAGGAGCTGGTGCAGACCACAGTGTGCTAGCACCTCAAGAGACCAGGATGTAAATATTTGAAGGACTGCGCCAATATCGGTGTATTTATCCTCTTAATATTCCTACAACAGAGAGAGCATTTTCCGTTTTCACAGGCAGGAAAACTGGGACATTCCGATGCTCACTGTCAGCATCTAATTCCTAGCAAATGTCTAGCACTTGTGCCAAAGTTCTCTTTTCCGAGACAGAAAGAGCTAGCAGAAGCAGGAAATTTTATTCTTTTTCCCCTTCTTATTTCAGAGTCTGAAACGGTTCATTAAAAATAACAGCATTAGTCTAACAAGATTATGCAGAATTGCTTTCTTTCCTGTCCTTTTCAGGGACAGGAGGCACTGACGAAAGTTCACATTTTTGCTTCGAGGATTTTTCATGGTACTGAGCTTTAGTACTCGGCCCAGACGTTGCCCGTCAGCCAGCGATGCCAAGTGCTGCTCGGCTGACAGCAGCTGATGGGATCAGAGACCGGAGGGGGCATGGAACGAGTCAGTGTGGGCGGGCGGCATTCGGCAGTGCCGGGATGGCCACCACCACAAGGAAAGGACCGGCTGTCCAGTGTGTGCGCCGTTTAACTGCTGGGTATTTTAGCTAAGAACAGCATGTAGTGAAGCACAGCATGCAGTAAAATGTGCCTACATTGGTATAAAAGACCTTGCTCAAGCTTTTTTTAAATTAAAGAAAGCAAAGGTAAAAAACAAAAGCAAGTAAATACATAAATAGCAAATCCAGAGGTCGACGTACATTAGCGTGAATTTGAGGTGCTTTGTCCTTAGTGAACACAAAATGAGCTCATGCGGTGCTTTTCACCTGGGAAAAACACGGGTTTGTAGCACGATGGTGGCACAAGCAGCCGAATCCGGGACCGCCTGAGCGGCGTGGGGGAGTCAGCCCCGCGGCAGTGGACGTTCAGCTCCCAGGAGCTCGTTGTGCTGGACAGGAACGAGCCAGGAACGTTTCCCATTATCAGCGTTTCTGGCAAACGCTTGTCCTTTCAGCACAGGACAAGGGAATGAAAAGGCACAAGCCACAGAAAGGCCTCCAGCTCCGCAGGCATTTCTCATAGGTGCACCTCCTGTTTTTAAACAAGCAGTAGATGAAATGCCTTCTGAAAGTAATGGAAGACTTGCAACGAGATAATGTGTTAGACCAAAAATTACAAGCCTTTTCACTCAATGTTTACAGCCTCTAACTGTTGATTAAATAGTTTAGTTCTTCCTATACCACCCGCTTGGCAAGGGGCATTGACCAAACAGGCTGTTTAGCATGGCAGAGGCGGAGAAGGGGCTGTTCTGCAGGGCAAGGTAATGCTGCCGTCTGCTCCTGCCATCCATCTGATGTCCTCTAAATGGTGTAATTAAGCTTTGAAGTAGTGGGGCAGAACGGAAAGTTAAGCTTTGTGAATGTTACGTACTCGTTTCCTTGCAGTGGCTGTCAGGAAATACTTCCGTCCCACATCTTTGATGCTATTTGGTTCAGTGGACTAACCTGACCAAAAAAAATCACTGTTCTGGGTGCTTCGCCCTCAGGGAGCTGCACAAGCAGAGTCCAGGCACCTCTGACACTCCTGGGGCATTTCATTCTGTGTTTCCATCCTTTCCTCGGAGAGCTGAGAGCTGGGCAAGCTAGAGCATCGCGAGCAAACAGAACCACCAGAGCACAACGACAGGCACGGCACTGTCTGAAGCACACGGCATTGAGGGCGTTTTGCACAGTGAGGCACTTCACAAAGGCGATGGCATTGCGCAGAGAGATGTTTTATGGCTGCTTTTACACAATCCGGTTTAAACCGCGATTCATCTTTAGTGGCAGTTTACGATTGATGATCGGCATCACGGGGGCCCTGTGAGACTCTCGTGCATGTTGCAGCCTCTGTCCCTCCCCCAAAGCATTGCTGCTGCCGTTTGTGGCTGGGCACCACGTTCCCTGGCAGGTGACGGCGCTGGCTCTGTTCAGCTGAAGCTCTCTGGGGAGTTTGTGTCTGTTCCCAGTTCTCAAACCCACTCGTTGAACTTCAGACAAGGACCACCCCTGTCCCTCACCTTCCTTCTCTGTTAGCCTGATCAGGAGCTTCACGTGGCTGCTGTAAAGCTTCTAACACCTGCAGCTGTGAATGTGAATGACTCCTTTAGCGTTTACAATTGCCATTTTTGCCATGCTTGAATGTCCAACCAGAATAAAACCATTGCATTATACATTTCATACATTGCCCTCCCTGCTGTAACATCTCTTTGAGAGGTCAAAAATATGACCTTCAAAGTCAAGGTAAGGAGCAAGTTATATGATATGGATCATTACCCAAATATAGGTTACTCACACTGATCACAAATAAATGAATCCCTTCCCTTCATACGACACAAAGGCCCAAAATCTAGGAAAATTCTTTTTAATTATACCTCACCTTTTCTTTGCAGGACAAGCAGGCCAATTAAATGACAATGCAAGGAGAAACGCTCTTTTCCAGTGCAGAAGAAGCCGGAGCGGGCAGCGGTGGGGGCCGTGTTGGGGCTGCAGCAGCCCCTGCTCTGGGAGGGTGGGGAGCTGCAGCAGCCCCCGTGCCTGCCGGGCTGCCTCCTCTCCGCCGGGCAGGGACCTGCTCTGCTCCTGCAGGTACCAGCAGGGGCTCTGCTGGAGTAAACGTGCTGGTGGGAGCGTCCCTGGCACACGGGAGGAGTGTGTGCGATGGCTTAGATGGACACCTCTCCTCCTGCCGCCCTGCTCCCTAGGCGGATCCTCCACCCTCGCCAGAGCTGCCCTGACGCAAACGGGGACCCTCAGGCTCCATCCTGCGCCTCGGACTGGGTGAGAACCTCCCGCGCACCTCAGCACAGCATCACACCTCCCCGACTTCATCAGGCCAAGCATCCATTACCAAATGGGATTTAAATGCACTGTTAATTAGACTCCGATGTTTGCAGCCTATTGTCACCTTGGCTTTGATGAAACAGGGAAGCCTGCGTCTGCTGAACGGGGAAACCACGAACTATTTGAAGAGCCATTACAAAAATAGACCTCAGCAGCCATGGAATAAGCTTTCATCAGATACAGAGTGCCTTCCACTCAAAGCCCGGGCTTAACTTCTATGTCTTAACCAACCTCTGCAATTAGATTAATTGTGCTGTCAGGGAAGATGCTCACGGGGAGGACTTCACACTTCACAGGGGTGGAGTGTCAGAGCAGCAGGCGGGGGGGGGGGGGGGGTCAGCCCTGCAGCATCTGTTAGTTTTTTCAACGTGTATAAATCACTGGGACATTCAAAGACATCAGACGGCAGAGGCTGATTCAGAGGCGCTATTGTTTCTTCATGTCATCAGCTGTTGGCCAAAAGCCTCCACTTTAATGACGGTCGCACCACCCCACCGCCGTTTTCTTGGCGAGCAAAGTGCAGCAGCCTCACAGGCAGCGAGCGGCCAACGATACCGAGAGCTTCGGGCACTGCCTTCTGAGTACAGACGACAACAGGGAAATGCCCATAACCTTTCATTAGTCAAAATGTTCCCAGACCATGTGCTGAAAAGTGTTTATCCCCCGCAGCAGAGGTTACACCGACAGGTAACGCCGAAGTGCAGCCAGCTCCCTTCTGCTGTTCTTTGTCTGTGCGCAGGTCCACAAGCATCTGCATCTGCTCACTTCACACAGAAATGTCTTAAAAGCACAAACAAAATCCTTTAATCTTTTTTTTTTTTTTTTTTTTTTTTTTTTAAGTCTACTTCAAGGTTTTTAGGTCAATGTAAATCAGTGGAAAAAAATCTTTGAGTCTTACAGAGCAACATGGAAACTTCCATGAAGAAGCTGTTAGAGTTAGCGGCTGAAGGAGCCAGAAATAATGTTTAAACTTTCTCTTGAACTGTTTTGAGATGGACACGCTGAGTAAAATCACTCTGGGCATTTCATAATAAACCGATGCTGATCGAGTTAGACCTGACCTGAGGGCAGCATGAAATGCCAGGGGCTGCTTGACAGGCAGCTCGGGGAGAGGATGGACCCGACGCAGCCCTGACTCGAGACAGGGACACAAATTCAAATAAAAAGCCATCGATGAATTAGCCTTTGCTGATTTTGGCCTTCTGCCACAGCAGATGCATGTTGACGTTAGAGCGCCGCTGTTCTAGCACATGCTGATACCTCCCATTTGGACACTGATGCTGATCCAACAAATGTTATGAAAATCACAAGCAATCTCACTAGCTCCGAGTTACTCCAACATAAAAACTATCAAACTGATAAGCTGTGCACAGCTAGACGCATTGGTAGGTCTGTAATGTTTTCCATCCAATTTGATCACGTCCAACAGCTTATTCTTTTGCCAGCTTTTTGGTTTAGAGTCTCTGTTTGGCTGCTTGGTTCTGAGCCTGGGTGCAATTCCTCCCCCCCCCGAAAAACCTGAACAGAGTTAATTCAGCTACTTATAGAAAAACAAGGACGCTGCATGCTTTTAAGATACAGTACCAGCAAAAAGACCCCATAATTAACATCCAAGTACCAGGAAAGGCAGCGCTAAGACCCTTTGTTTCTCAGCATGAGACTACTTTACTTTCCAGGGCTAAATTCCTTTTAGTGATTTCCTATGCAGTTATTCCACATCTCTGGGTGTGCACAACATTCAGCGCGCTGTATTCACCCCCAGCCAGAGCTGCAATTAAGGTAACAGACAGGAGCTATCAAACAGGAAACAACATTTTGCATTCCCACGCAGAGGAAAATTGGGTAAAATAGGTGAAATACGAAGGCAAAAATGTCAATACATTAATTGAAGTGTTTCTCAGTTGGTATTTCAGCTCTCGTGCACAGATTTAGCCTTTTTCAACTGAAGCACTTGGGAGCGGGGTTTGGATACAAATAGCTCCTAGCCTCTTGTGCCGTGCCTTTGCTGACTTGCCACCAAAATGCTCATCACTAAGACTTTTTTCTTTTGCTAAAGAAAACGTTTGGTTTGTTCTGCTGCTGCATTTATCATTTCACTGACGCCCTCCCCTGTTGCTGAATATGAAGCAGCTCTCAGCCTGCTGGGGTGGCACAGCTCCTTCTGCTCCATCGCCAGCCCCCGGGGGAGCTGCTCCCCCCGGCCAGGGACAAGTATCCCCGTGGACACTGAGAGCGGCACCAGGCAGGGGCAGGCAACGAATGCAGCGGTGCATTGGGCTGTGACTACACCCAGGGGTCAGATTTACAGAAGAACCCGTAAATCCCCAAGGTAACATCCACAGGAGTCAATCTCCACCACGCAGCTGTGTTTAAATGCTTACAGCAACAGCGTTTAAATACTTACAGCGACCACAAGAACATCCCCTCTGCCTTGGAAACGTGGAGCAGAGCAGCATTTCATCTACCTCAGTCTTACGGTGACCAAAATACGATGCTCTGGAGGAAGATAAGACCACATCTAAAATGCTGTATTGGGTGAACGCACCAGAGGGGGAGAGAATCTCATTTCCTGCACTTGACTTGGCACGAGCCAGGATTTCTGCTCCACAGAAGGTGGTGGCTGCTGCCAGGACAGCCTGTGTCACAGGGCTACAGAGCTCACACCCAGGGATGCGGATGCAGGTACAGCAGCATCGCCAGCACCTGCTTAAAAAGAGCTTATCTAGGAAGAAACAACAATTTGGATAATTGAAAACACACTTGATTAGCACACAGAGAGGGGCACTAAAGAGCCTTGGCTGGGTTCTTGCCTTCCTCTTTCATCAGCCAAAATTCCAGAAGGATCGCGGTGCCCCATGCTCCAGCGAGGCAGCCAGGCCATGCTCAGCATGGAAACCGTCCCCGAGCCACCGCTCTGGGAGCAGGATGTCGCTCCTGGCACACGGAGCAGGAGGGGGGGCTCGGGGAGAGGCTCGGTGTCACCTCACTGACCGGCTGAGGGTCAGAGGTGTGTGTCTGTGTCCTGGTCTCCTTCGGTGTCCGGTGGGCCGAGCAGTCACCTTTCTAATGCAATTAAAATACTTCAAAAGATACATGAAGTGAAATACATGACTTTGAAAGGAAAAGCCTTGAAATTAAATCTAAACAAACCTCTAGCCCCAATCCCTTCTGCTCAGTAGGTGTTTGTGGAATTACAGAAAGGTTAAGTTCCCCGAGAGAGCTGTTTAAATGACGACTGTAGAAGGCAACACTCCGTGCCATATCTTTCTGGACTGTTTAACCACAGCAGCTCTGAACAGCTTGCTTTGCCGTGTCAGTGGGGAAAGCGGTTCTTTTGCCATTTCCCCACATAAGCCAGAAATCTCTTCATCAAAAAATCTTCATAAGGAGATCTTTGTCTTAACAGTAAACCGCTTGATTTGGAATGTAATACAGCAAAGTGATCAACTACTTTGTTTTCTACGAGATTTATCTTGTAATCTTCCAGGGCAGCGCTCTCTCTAGCTCCGGCCCTGCTGGTCGCCCAGCAAACGTCCATCCGAATGGATGAAATAACGGCAGCCGCGCAGCCGAGGCTGCGAGTCAGGACTGAAACTCAAGGGGCTCCCCCCTGATCTGCAAAGTATTCCGCATAAATCTTTTCCAAGCTGCTCTGGCTTTTGGGGCTTATATTTCCCTTTCCCCGAAAGCAGTTCAAAGAACAAAGTGGGGCGGATAAAGGAGTCGAACAGTGGGCAGGAGTTGGCAGCGAGGCCACTTTGAGAATACATCGGTCCCCACACCCGCTCCATCATGCATTTGTTTATTTTCCCACCATTAATTACTCAGAAGTGCAAGAGGGGGTGAGTATCTTTTCACCGGGCTCTGCCCCGCTCAAGCACTTCCCAGCGTTGGTTTCATTAGGAATACAGTTTTTGCCATCCAGCCCTACAGCCGGTTACGGAGCTTCCGCCCGGAGCTTCCCGCGGCAGGACCCCGACCCACTGGCACCACAGCCCTCTGTCCCAGCTCGCCTGCTTGGTAGCCACCGCCGGCGGCCCCAGCGCCGACAGCGACGTCTCGCCAAGATGCTGATGAGTCTTCGGCAGCCAGGGAAGATATATTGCCCTGAATCACGGCTTTGCTTACTGTGCCTCCGCAAAGACTCTCGCTGCTCCTCGTGCTGCTGTATGTGTCACCTACGACGCATTTGTCTCCTCGTTGTACCAGGTTAACTGCTGCTCATCAAATAAACGGGTTGTAAAATAGCTAGAAGAAGAGAACTATGAACAGGCAATTTTGGCTCCCAGTCAACGTAGCCTTTTTATGCCTGGATTTATGTATTAGCGGTGAAACTAAACAGGGAAAGAACGAGCCGTTTATAACCAGAGCACCTGCAGAAAAACCAGCTCCAGTGAGACGCGCGCAGGGAGAAGCGAGCCCATTTCTGGACGGTGATAAATGGAGATCTGAACTCAGCCTGCAAAGAACACTCTTTTCCTGCCCAGGGTAGAGCTGACATTTCGAGGTTGTTTCCAGATCCAAATTCGGTGGGACCGAAAGGTACAGCTAGGGGGGAAAAACTACAGTTTTTAAAAAGGGTTGGTTCAGATTAACTAGAAATTGCCACAATAATTTAAAGCTCTTCTACTGCTGCCCCCTCTGGTTTGCCTTTTGCCCTTCCTGTAATTCAGTCTTCCAAATAACTCTTGCAATAAGAAGTGAGGACACTTCATTTTGATAAGTTCAAAATAAAGTCATTTCCTAATTCAGTGTCCAATGAAAGTGAGTCCCCTTCCTATAAAACATAACACATGTTTAATACTCTCTTCCATACCAAAAATTTCACTGAAAATTTTCAGTCAGCTTTATCTGAAAAATCAGGATACATGAACTTCTGTGATATCTGCCCTCCTTTAGTTTGCAATTTACTCAGACCTCTCTGATAATTAATTATCTATGAATGAACAAGCAGAAGCAAATACATTCATACACTAACGTATGACCTAATTGTGAAGTGCTATAATTGATGTTGATGTCCCCTGGCTTTATGTGCTCTTATCTCATTGTAGGAAAAAACTCTTCCGTACATTGATAATTTTATGAACCGTAGGTGCTGGCCGGCCCTGGTATTTCTGCTCGGCGCTTGCAAGGGCACCCTCAGCCCAGCATCACCGCGTCCCACGAGCCTTCCTGGGAAAAAGCCGGTTAAAAACAGAAAGAAAAGAGAAATTGTTGGAAGTTCATATTTCTGAGCCTCAGGAAGCGTTATAAACAGAGGAGATGAAAGAAACACAAAGTCCTGCCAGAGGCACCAGCGAAGGGAATTGCATCGTCCCTCCGAGGCTTTGGCAAAGAGGCTGCAAGCTTTTTAACGGCACCATCAACAGGCTTTCCTTCCCTGCTTATTTGGGCATCTTCTGGGCAACTGGATGACCAAGAGCCTTTGTCACCCCTTTTCCCATCAAAACCCTGGCCAGATCCTTTTAACTGAAGCCTCCCAGTACGAATTCCGATACAGTCCCAGAATCATCTGTTTTCTCCTCCGCTCTCGTGTTGTCTGGGGCTCCCAGAAATCATTTAACAGGCAAAAAGAGCTTCTTGTTGTCATTGCCAGCCATTAAGCATAGCTAACTCTTGAATCCTTTTTTCTCGTTAGTACCTTTCTGTGTTATTTCTTTCTGCATTATTACCTTTCTCATCTATAAACCCTAAACCGCACATTTGTTCCCCATCTGTACGACTGGGCCGGGCAGCCCCCCCGCAGCCGTGGCACTCTGCGGTGCTCACTGCCAGCTGCTGCCCTGCTTACAATTACTGGGGAAAAAAAAGAAAGAAATATAAAAATGATATTAAATAAAAATCTATTGGAAACATAAATCAGTGACGGTTCAGTGTGGCAGATGGTCACAGAGGTCGTGCCCAAGTTTTCTTGTTCGTTTAATAATTTCACTATAAATTTGCACCTGCTAAACTGGGTTTCCTCCTCTGCGTGACTATAGGGTAAGAAAAATTGCATTTTTTACTTAAGCCGGTTTTCTCCATATTGCTCAGAGCTTCTCGCTAAAAGGAAAAGCTGATCCTGTGGCTGCTCCACACCAGCCAACTGCACCAGCCTCCAAGAAACCATTCGGTTCCTTCCTGCAGAGCAGAACCTGAAGGCACACAGCTCCTGTGTTACTGCTGGCTGTCACTTACATCGGTATAGAGGCTTCCTTGCTGAATTTCACCGAATATGGAAACTTTATATAGGAGTCATCCTTCTCCCAGCTCTGCAATTCAGCTGACTCTGGGGAGAAATAGAGTAATTGCTTACAAGTGGTGTACGAGTATTTAATGGTGCGGGATGAACGGGAAGAGTGGTGATGACTGGGATTCGCAAAGCTCTTCTCCGGCCAACTGCCAACCAGCCGCACAGGAGGAGGAGTGGGGGGTGTCAATCTGGATTAAACCAGGAGTAGGAAAAGGGTTGGGGGGGGGGGTTTGCTTTGCTGTGCACAAACCACCGGGCACCCACTGGGTGGGTGAAGGCTCCACTGCCCCGGGAGCACCTTGGAAAGAGCAGCGGGTGCCCCACGGCACGGCACCAGGAGGAAGAGGAGGAGGAGGAGAACCAGCAGGAGCCGGCAGCCCCGGGGCAGGGCAGGGAGCTGAGCAGAGTGTCCGGTGCCCCGTGTGAAGCCCCTGAAACACGGAATCAGCAGGGACCAGCCCCACAGACTGTTCTGTAATTTTTTTCCCCGCCAATGCCATCTGGGTCATTTGAAATGAATTCACACCTAATTTAGGGCTGATAAAAACTGTTTCTGGGTGAAGTTATCATTTGCTAAAGAGACCCGAGCCCAGAAAACCCTCACATATGTTTTTCTAACACTTCTTCAGTAAGTACTTGAAACTCTGGTCCTAAATACACCCGGGTCACTGCGGATGCCGGAGTCCTCAGAAATGAGGCCAAACCAGGTGGTTTCAGCCAGTCCAGTAGCCCCAGCTCTAGAGGAGAGGAATTACCATCACAACGTGGAAAATTTCTTCATCGTCTTTTGCAGCAAAGCCGTTCGTGTTGCTGCTGACCCCCGTGGCTCCGCAGAGGGCTGGCTGTGCGGGGGGGGCACGGGGCTCAGATCCAAGCCCCAGGTGTCACGGCCACAAGCCTGAACTTCCCATGGAGAAAGTAAGAATGTCTTCAAGCACAAATCCCCAGCCTGGGACATCCTTTATAATGAAATGGGCTCTACTTCCACATTTGCAACGAGATGTAAACAGCTCGTGTTTCCGACAGCTCGGCCGTTCATCGTGGCTAAATTTGCACATTTGTATTTTGAATAAAGCGGCTCTTGGCCGCTCTCCCCGGCTCAGTAATGAGATTTTCCGCCCGTCAGCCGTCCTGCACCCTCAGTGGCTGACATGTTTTCTAGATTGCATAATTTATTGTGGCTAATCAGCCTCGCTACTGCCGCTTCTTTTCTCATACATCAGCTCACTGGTAGTAGTCCGAAAGTGCTCTTTGCTATAAAACACTTCGTTATTGAACTGAAAGTCTCTTCTGGCAAAATGAGCTACCGAGACAAAGAAAAATGGGAAAGCAGGTTCCTCCTCCTCAGCAATACTTCCTGATATTTTCTTTTTCCTCGTATAACTTTGAGGAAGAACTGGTGCATTTGACTGATTTTGTGGAAACCTCATCTCTTTATGCTGTTCCAGAAAAAGCCGAAAGTCTTTTTCCCATCCCCGCTCCCAGCTCTGGGGTTTCAGCCCAAACCCCTCCTGTGACTGACGCCCCCAGGCCCAGCACGAGCACTCGGGCAGAGACCAGCATGGGGCTGGGGGGGAACTGGTGTGTGGGGGTTGTGTCCAACCGGGAACCCTTGAGATGGTCCTGGCCAACACCAGCGATTCACAGGGCTTCCCTCAGCTTAACGGTATGCAGCAAAATTTGTGATTTCTTCCACTATTCATACTTACAGTGAACAACACAGTTAGGAGGTGCAGGTGAATAACTGCAAAAGAGACTAAAAGCCACATTAACTGGAGCCTGGTAAACAATATTGCCCACTGTCCCGCTTTCAGAGGAAAACCGATTAGACTGACTCTGTTCTTTTTACTACTAAAATTTCATTTGGCGTAAATCACAATTCTCCGGCCAACATCTAATGGGCTAAAGGCAGAGGGACGGCAGGCGGCAGCCGCTGAAGAAAAATGGCAAGAGAGTCGCTGAAGTTAGCACTGAGCAGCTGGGAGAAGGTGGAGTCCCTTCCATACAGGTGGATTTATGGTGCTGGATGGTAGGATACATCCTGTGGTGCCTTCTCTGGCACGGGGAGGCTCTGAGAATTCCATCGCCTGCACACGGGCTGATGGGTTCTGCTCGCTCTCTGCAAGCCCTTCGTTTGCCTTTGGTTTCCACAGGTGTGCAAGCTGAAAGCAGACATTTTAATAAGCTCCAGCTTGCAGAGATGCCTCCCAAGAGCCTGTTCTGATCAGAAACAGAGAAAACAGGAGCAGGATGGTATGGCATTTATTCATTTACGACACATCTTACTAAGCAGAAGGGACTTGTTTCTCCAGGGTCCCATCTCTCAGCCCCTGCAAACCAAACCCAGCCTGATTTTCCCGCAGCCACAGCACAAAAATCCATTCCCCTCCCTGGAATACCTTCTGCAGCCCCACCACGGGCACAGAGGAGCGCTGGAGCCGCTCGGGGAGGGAGGGTGTCACCAGGTCCCCCAGCCCTGGCACCCCACTGGCAACTGGCACCAGCAGCAAACGGGAACTGGCTGCTCCTGGTGGGAGCCGCTGCCGTTCCCGGCTGCCCAAGCCCATCGCTCACTAACGACCGCCACAATGGCTGCACTTCCCCTTTTCTTCAGAAGAGAAATGCTGTCACAGGTAATCAAAGCTGCATGAACCAAACTCTGAATTCGATAGCGTTTTGTGCTGAGACTGTAGATTGTTATTTGAAAACATTTTCTCAGTTATCTTCAATCTTCTACTCCCCCTTTAAATGTTATTCCTGTAAAATTATGTTTATTTCATTCTCCAGACAACTTGGAGATTTCTCTATAGCCTTCACTAAACAATTATAAAAATTAAAACCCTAAAAAAACTCAAGCCTTCTAGTTTATCTGTATTTGTCAGCTAATATAATAAAAAATTTAAAAATTGGATTAGACAGCAACTTGAAAACAATCCCAGAACATAAAGAGGACTTAAAAAAAAATATATAAAAATATCATATTTGTAGAAATATGTAGGGCAGAAATAAATTATAAAGATAAACTGATGTATGGATGTAAGTTTTAAGGATCTCCTTCCAAAGGAGAAGGGCTCTCTAGGGCAGAAAGGGCTTTGTGCTCCTTTCCCAGAGGCCGGCCGTGCCCCGTGCAAGCAGCGCCATGGGCACCCCGAATCCACCGCAGGCACCCCGAGCCTGCCTGCGCTGCCCCGCGCGGCAGAGCCGGCAAACCCAGCCACAGGCAGCCAGGATGCAATGGGACATCGGCTTCTGCTCGTATCCCTCCTCCTGGCCAGCACAGCGCGGCTCCGCAGTGATGGATTTGCCCTGTCGGGAATGTGCCCAAGCATCGGCAGCCTGGGGACTCACACCTCGCGTTGGCCTGAGCGGTGCTGAGTGACTCCGTCCAAGCTGCGCCGTGACGAGCTGCAGCCTGTTATGGCAATGAAATGCCCATTCTTCTCAAAACTCCAGAAGCTGGCTTAAATATTGAATTCTCCCAACCAACATGAGCACCCAGCGCTGCTGTCCGGGGACCACGCTCCACACCAGCGAGCGGAGCAGCCGGGTGCCAAGAGCGGCGGGTGCCCCGTGGCACCTCTCAAACCCAGCTCCTGGGGGGGCGAGCTCTGGGGGGGAGGGTGCCCTGGGTCCCTCACATCACCTCCGCATCCACCGAGAGCCACAGGGCAGAGCCCTTCGGACAGTCAGTCACTGGTGAGTCGGGGTAAGGCACATGGAGGGCTTGATGCTGGCTGTGAAAAACAAAAAGCATCGTATGTTGACAACCGAAACAGCAGGTAATTACTTAATTGACTCCATGTTTTCTACTTTGGTACAGAAGCCTGCAGCACTCAGGCTAAAAGCAGAAGTCCATTAGTAACGCTAGCAGCGGTTCACCTCCCAGGCGGCAGAAAAGCAGAAACCTGGAGCGTGTCCTGGGAGGTGGGATATTTGGAAGCCAGAGAGACGCTGCAGCCAGCCCGCAGCTGCAGCCACAGCTCGGGGCAAGGGCATCGGCTGCAGAAGCAAACCAGCCCCGTTCCCCAGCCCTGCCCCGCCGCAGGGGCAGCCCCAGCCCCCCCGGACAGCCAGAGCTCCGGGGGCTCAGACGGGGGCTCAGACGCTGGCTCCCGCTGCCGGTCTCTGCCACTGCGGGAGCACAGAGCAGCAGTGCTGGTGTGCCCCATGCTGCGGCCACATCTGACCTCGGTGTCCTGCCAGGTCCCTCGCCCAGATCCACGGAGTCACTGTCTCTCAAAGAAGTTCAGTGGTCAGTATAAACACGCTCCTGCTTCTTCAGCTTTTGGGGACAAGTTACTGGGTCTCTTCTCCCAAGTAACAAGCGATAGGGCAAGAGGAAACAGCCTCAAGTTGCGCCAGGGGAGGTTTAGGATGGATATTAGAAAAATTTCTTCACCAAAAGGGTTATCAAGCATTGGAACAGGCTGCCCAGGGAAGTGGTGGAGTCGCCATCCCTGGGGGGATTTAAAAGACAGGCAGACGTGGTGCTGAGGGACATGGGGTAGCGGTGGTTTTTGTCAGAGTTGGGTTGGCGGTTGGACTCAATGGTCTGAAAGGTCCCTTCCAACCTAGATTATTGTATGATTCTATAAGCTCATTTTCAGAAAAGACCCTGAAACCTCAGGCTGAGGAGCCCCTGCCAGCACCCCGAGCCTTTCTGCCATGGACACGTGAACTCACACTAGTCTAAACAGAGACACAGACCCAAAAATGTCCAGAATGGAGAGATCCATGCAGGAAAACAAGAACAAAACTCAAGCAGGATGTATCATTAAAAATTCATCATAGAACTGATTTAGCCCAGTTCCCCACTGGGCAGTACTGGGCTGACGAGCAGCAGTGCTCCTGCCGGGATACGGGCAGGGGAAGATGGGCCGCCTTCAGCTGGGCAGAGGGCACATCCCGGCCTGCAGGAGGCTGTGCTGGTTCTCCACTGGGGCTGCTCAGCACCAAAACACAGGCCCAAAGCCCCTCGTCCCCTCGCGCTGCTGCCCTCCCACTGCACCAGCAGCCAAAGGTCTAAACCAGCAAGAGACAAACAAGTTCGAAAGATATGGCAGAGAAGCACTGCCAGAACGGGAAAGTGTGGCTTGAATGAAATAACGTCTCAAGGCTGGTTTAGCTGACAGGTCTTTAAAACATTTCCTTGTACTTTTCATAGGATAAACCAACCACAACATAATTTTCCAGGAGCCTGGCAATACACATCCTTAAACCAAAAAGATCGTAGAATCATAGAAGGGACCCCTCGTCCCATGGCTCCCCTCCCTGATCCAGAGTCCCTTCCGGGACTGGAAGGGGCTCCAAGGTCTCCCCGGAGCCTTCTCTTCTCCAGGCTGAACCCCCCCAGCTCTCTCAGCCTGCCCTCCCAGCAGAGGGGCTCCAGCCCTCCCAGCATCTCCGTGGCCTCCTCTGGCCCCGCTCCAACAGCTCCGTGTCCTTCTGCTGTTGGTGCCCCAGAGCTGGAGGCAGCCCTGCAGGGGGGTCTCCCCAGAGCAGAGCAGAGGGGCAGAATCCCCCCCTCGCCCTGCTGCCCACGCTGCTGGGGATGCAGCCCAGGGTGCTCAGTCCCCGCTTGTGTCATGGCACCGACACCCCCCATCGGGGGCTGCTCCGGGAGGGCACAGGCAGCATGTGATGTTACTCACCGGCAGAGCCCAGCTAATTCAGCTGTCGACGCTATACATCAATAACCTCTGCTTTAAAACACAGATAATGGCCCCAGTTAAGTTGACTTTGGCAGGAATAGAGCTGCCCGCGCAGCAGCCAGCGCAGGAACAATAGGTTTGGACTTTGTTGTTATCGGCTCATTGCAGCAATGCAGAGCGTGTTCGTCAGCTGGATCCAAAGCTATTAGTAAACACCGCAAGGTAACGGATGGCTGAGCGCAAGGTTTGTCCCCAAAAGACCTATGAACAATGTATAACTTCTTACAGGAAACAATCATTTATATAATTCCTGTGAACTTCTGATACCATGCCAGAGGAGGTGGGAGAAGGGAAGGCATTAGTCATGCACTAGCAGATGTTTTGACTTATGTAAGGCTCTTTTTTCTTTCTTTAAGAAAAAACTCTGTATCTCACCCTGGAGGCTTCTTGATACTCCCCTCACCCACAGTCATGTTGGTGGTGGGGCAGTTCGTAGGTCTCGGGACCGCAGGGAAAGCAGCTAAGCTGGGGCTCTGCTCCTGCAAGGAATAATTACGCTCCTTTCACTGAGTAGCACAGCGAGCTGCTATGGAATCATGGAATCTCCATGGTTGGAAAGGACCTCTGAGATCGAGTGCAACCATACACACACAAAAAAACCCCCACACCCTACAATCTCTGCCACTAGAGCGTGCCCTGAAATGCCAAATCTAGACGTTTCTTAAACACCTCTAGGGATGGTGACCCAACCACCTCCCTGGGCAGGCTGTTCCAGTGCCTGACCACTCTTTCAGTAAAGTAATTCTTCCTAATATCTAATCTAAACCTCCCCTGCCGCAACTTCAGACCATTTCCTCTGGTCCTGTCATTATTCACCTGGGAGAAGAGGCCAACACCCACCTCTCTCCAGCCTCCTTTCAGGGAGTTGGAGAGGGTGATAAGGTCTCCCCTCAGTCTCCTCTTCTCCAGGCTAAACATGCCCAGCTCCCTCAGCCTCTCCTCATACGACTTGGTCTCCAGACCCCTCACCAGCCTGGTACAGGGCAGGGAAGGTGCAGAGCTTTCTAAGCCACAGCCAAGGAACGCGAGCCCGTGTGTCAGTGACTGAACACACTGGGCTCAGGCCCCACGGGAGCCTGTCCCTGCCGAGGGATGCTGTGCTGTGGCATGGGCTCAGGAGACAAGGGACACCCTCAGAGGGACACAGCCACCCGCCAGGACTCCTGCACTGCCCACCAGCCGCGGTGCACAGACACACGTTTCAAAGTGTGAGGAGAGCAAAAAGGAGCCGACTGCCACCTCGGCTGACATCAAGGTCTCCCTCCTGACCCCGCTGCCCACCCTGGCACAGCTGACCAGACACAAACCCATCCTCCCGTGCCTTTCCTTTCTGTCACTCCAACAGCCATCCCCACCGACATGTCCCTGCTGCTATTTCTCTCTTGCAGCGCGGTCCCCTGCCTTTTTAACACTGCATCCTGACCCCGCTCACCGTTCCTCACTCCCAGTGCAGCGTGTGCTGACACGTGCCCACTGGCCAGCAGCCCATGCTGTCTTCTCTGCTCCTTCCTTCAGCTCCTCCAGTGGCAGTGAGCCTCCAGAAAGTCATAGAACGGTTTGGGTTGGAAGGGACCTTTAAAGGTCATCCAGTGCCACCCCCTGCCCTGCGCAGGGACACCTCCCACCAGACCAGGCTGCTCCAAGCCCCATCCAACCTGGCCTTGAACCCCTCCAGGGATGGGGCAGCCACAGCTTCTCTGGGCAACCTGGGCCAGGGGCTCACCACCCTCAGCACAAAACATGTCTTCCTTGTACCTAGTCTAAATCTACCCTCTTAATTTAAAGCCCTTACCCCTCGTCCTATCACAACAGGCCCTGCTAATGACAAGGGGATGGTTAAAGCTGCTCAAGATGTCAAGAACATTTATTGCTTGCAGCTGAGACAAATCAGGGTGGGAAACGGGCACATTTGCTTTGAGCCAGCATAGGAAGGCTTGGGTTGGTGGCCAGCATCAGTGGTAGCCCTTCGTCATGGGGAGCACCTCAGGTAGCACGAGGCCCTGCAAGACCTGCAGAACTGCATCCCACCACAGTCATCAGAGACGGCTCAAGCTTTCTGGAAGAGCAGCCAAAGCATCTGCGCCAAGCTTTCACTGTGGAGCTCAGGCTCATCTAATTTTCAAAATCCCTCAGGCGGCTGGTTATCTTAATTAAGATATTTATCTTTGTTAAATAGAACCAAACACATTTGCATGTCCACAGAGAGGTGTTTTATTCATACTGATGGCCACTCGGGGTAGAATTAGGAGCTGTCAAGAGGGTGTCTGGCCTTTGGATGCTGGCAATGGGCATGATTAGATTTAAAGGGCTGGGATAAGTTTTGCTCCAGTGCTGGAGCTTCATTTCCAAGACACAAACCTCCATTGGTTTTGTAGCATCAAGTACTCCAAGCATACGTCTCCTAAAGATTCCTGGGGAGGGATGAAGTGTCTCTATCCTGTAGAGCAACACTGGTTTACCTGCAACGCTCACTCTGATCTCTATGCGCGAGATGTATTTAAAATTCAGCAAATTCCATTTCCTGCACTTTGGTCTCATGAAACACTCAAACCAAAGCGCTTCAACATCTGTTGCCTTCCACCCGGCTGACACGTGAAGTGATCCTGAAGTGCCCCAGGAACGCAGCACTGCTTTTCAGCGGAGCTGCAATCATAAAAAGGTTTCCAACTCCACACAGCTCTGCAGTGTTTACAGAAGATGGATAATGCTGCAATCCCTACGGCCTGCTGAAATCTGGTTTCCAATGTTTCTATAGAGAGCGAGCCTGTAGGCGTATATTAAAGGGGGAAAAAAAAAGTTAACAAAAGTTGGGGAAATACTCTTATTTTTCCCTCTGCGACAGCAGCCAGCTGAGGCACAGGACACGATACGACTTCCCCAGTGGAGCGGGCAGGCTCAGCCCTGGCCGCCGGGGCTCCAGCAGATGCACTCCAGCTCTGAAACCGTCCTGAGGGTGTCCCGGCACATGGACACCGCGCTGGGGCTGGCTCTGCAAAACCCTCTCCCACCTCGCAGACACCCTGCAGAGGAGGTTTTAATGGCCACGAGACCTCCCACAGTGGCTGCACTGCTCCGGGGGGGAGGATGCACAGCAAACCCCCTGGAGCGGGCACCGAAGAGCTGGCCCGGCACTGCTGCTGCGTCCTGCTGGAGCCTGGCCATGGGCAGGCAGGGAGGGGGCAGCCGGGGGCTCCCCCACTGCCGCGCATCGGCACTGGAGAGCCAAAGGCAGGGCTGCAGGGAGACGGGGGATATCCTGCTGCTTGCGCGCTGGAGCAGGAAGGGAGACATTCAAAGAAAAATATTAAAATTAAATCTAAAACCAGAATGCACTGGAACCCAGCACGTACCGCAGCGGTGCTAACTGGTACCAGTGTCCCCCACGCTGACGAGCTATCGCCAGGCAGAGGTGGGGGAATTCACTTTCTAAAAAAGTCTTTGCCAGTTTCAAGAATCAGTCTCAGCTGGCAAATCCTTTCCCCTCTCCACAGGAAATGAAACATATGCTGGCAGAGAATGTCTCCAAAACACATGCGCACCCACCCAGCAAAACCTCCGCCGCGTGACTGGGGCTTTGTTGGCTCTGGCTGCAGCCCCTGGGAGGCCAAAGCTGCTGGGCAGCCCTGGGCGCGGAGCGTGCCGTGGACAGAGGGCACCCGGGAGGAAAAAACCCATGAAATGGCCCAAGGTGGATGTGGTGCAGCCACAAGTGATGAGGGCACATTTAACATATGCCCGTAGCGATTAATATATATCCTTATCAACAAGACCAACGCAACAGAGCGGCTGCCAACCGGGGCAGTGCCGGACCCATCAGAGCAGAGGCCGGCAGGTCATGGCCACCCAAAGGGACGCGCAGCCCTGCCCGAGCTAAAGGCAGCAGCAGGGTCCCTCACATCCCTCCCAACTGGGATGCCAGGGCTGGCTGTCCCCAGACCACCCCACTGGGCCCCGGCTCTCACTGGGAGGGGATGCCCCCCTCCCTAAGGGACAGACGACCACCCCAGGTTGGACACTGGCTCCACAGCGTGGCCCGTGGCTGTGTGCAGGTGGCTGCGGTCAGCAGTAGCACCGACAGCCACGTTCAGGGCAGTCAGACTCACAGGCGCTACGGGAGAGGCTGGAGGGGGGCACAGCCACACACAGCCCCACACCACAAGCTGGCTGCGGGCTTCGGGCATGCCATGGCACCGCGCTCATTTCTGCTTTAAACATGGATGGAAAATCTTTACCTCATTTGCTAAAAGCACTTCAATGTCTTTACACAGGGAAAAAAAAAATTAAAATGTATTACTAATTTGGATTATTTAATTCAGTCAGCAAGACTGAAAGCACTTGCTGCACTTCAAGGCCAGGTTCAAAGCATTAATCACTCTAAATTCTGCCACCATTTCCTTTACATTTCATTTCTATGTCATTTTTTCATTCATTAGCCGTGAGCGTGACAAGTGACAGACTGCCCTTAGGTGCATCTTTAAAGCACGTGCAGTGAATGGCTCTTGGATCCACCTAAGTTCTGAATTATTGGATCCACCTAAATAAAAGGCAAATCACCCTCTGAGCATTTCTTGACAATTAATTATCCCAAAGATGACTGGAGGAGGCCAAGGTTTCATTTCAGCACTTGGGAGCAGTCTCATGTTCAACTGCCAGGTCCTCGGTGAGGCCGAGACGTGAGGGCAGGGCACGGCCGCCTCGCCGCACCAGCAGAATCTCTCCAGAAGCATTTGCAAAGTTAAAAATAAGTGCAGTGCTATTTCTCTTCACCAGTGAAGAATGGTGTTTTGTGTTTAGTGGTGTTTGGCGGACAGTTAGTTTGGTGTTTTCCTTTATCTTCTTCTGGGTTTGCACTGAAACAATTTTCCATCAGAAGAAATTACGTGCCCTCAGCCCATTAAGAAGCAGGACCCAGAGATGACGGGTCCCATTTGCGCCCCCAGTCCGAGATACAGCTGCAATGCCACCGGGGTCTCCGTCTTGTGCGTCGCACCAGCACCTGAAGCGGTCAAACCCGAAGAGGTTCCAGAAGGTGAAAAAGAGATTTTTATCTTGGTTTTCCAGAGAAAAGACCATCTCACAAATAACAGCAGAAAGCAGCCCCGGGGGTTACCGCAGAGCCGATGGGCAGAGGCCAGTCACAGCCCACCCCAGCTGAAGACTTCACATGGCAGCCAGGACACGGTTTGGGGCATTTGAGGGCACAGAAGGCGGCTGCGGATGCTGCGAGCTCCCGCCCCACTCTAGACCTGTCCCCTTCACCAGCGGGACGTTATCCACATCCCCTCGCAAACTCCTCTCACCCTGTTATTGTACATGTGCTGCTAATTCAGTGCAATAAGCACTATTCCCCCCGACCCCGAGTGTTTGGTAATACGTCCCTAGGCTGACACACACTGCATTGGAGAGTGCTGGGGCTCCGCCAGGGCACATCCCGGCTGTGGTGGATGCCAGCGGGTCCCCCCCCGGGGCCTGGGGAGAGGTCAGGCACCCCCAGCACCAGCCCCATCCCTCGCTGCAGAAAGGGCCGGGGAGTCACAGCCGAAAGCAGAGCACTGCACCCAGCGCAGGGCCCCGCTGGGGGCTGGCGAGCAGCTTCCCTGCGAGGAGGGACGATTACGGTGATAGGGGACGAATGACAGAAGCAAAAGAAAGCCAAGAGCATCAATTGCAAGAACAACTGGAAGATGACAGAGACACGCTCCTGGGCACAAATTCTTCTGCATTTATTCTAGTGTGCAACTGAGATCTCCTGCTCCTTTCATCATACCTGTAAACAACTTTGTTGTTTGCTGTGAATGATCCTATCATAAAAGGTAAGGACATAATAATGGGGCAGGCATCAAAGAAAGTGAAATAGCAGAAGAACACAACAGAAGGCAGGATGGCCGGGCTGCCATGCCTCTCCCGCTGGCCGGCAGGCTTTGCAGCCATCCCATTCTTCCCCGCATCCCTGCGAGAACACGGCATCTTAAAAACAGTAACGATGCACTCGTACTCATCACATTTCAATGTAATTAAGACCTTATTCCTTGATGCTGTCGTACTGAAAGCAAGTTCAGTGCATGCCTGTCCCCAGGACCGCCTCCGCTCCCTGCACCTCCGGCAGGTCTGCTTTAGCTCAGGAGAAGTCAGTGCTCTATAAGGAACACCATTGATTGAAAAGAAGAAAACAAAAAGAGTCCTCGAGGAGGAATCGATGGGAGCTGCTTTCCCAGTCACTAGTGTCTAAAAAACAAATGGGGTCTGTTGCAAATCAAAGGCAGTGCCACATGTACTCCGCGAAATACTGCATTTGTTTCTGCTCAGCCACGCAAGAATCCCTGGCCCCTCTTCACATCATCGCTCAAGATAATGTTATCTTCAAAGCTTTTATGAAAAAAATATTGCAGCAGAGATAACATGCCATGATGCACATATTGCACAAAGGACAGGCTACTTCAGTTACAGCAACCTATTTAAAAAAGGAAAAATATATGAAGTTCCCCTCCCAGATTACAGATCAGCTTCATTCCCCCGTTGGCACCATTGTTTGAGTTAGTTCCACTGAAAATGCATCAGATTTCCGATCTTGGGGACAAGGACAGTGAGTTTCAGCTGTAATAACTGTCCTGGATAAGATTTAGAGTCAAGCTTGAGGAAAAATTATTTAGAAATCATTTGTTCGCTATCATGCTCTTTCTATGTTCTTTGCTGACTCTCCCGTCTAATAAAGCACCCAAATCTCAGTATTAACAAAAGCTGAGAAAAAAGTTCTGGAGACAGTTTAGCTCTTGTGCAATGCAGTAACTGCCCCTGGCGCCAGGATGAAAACACACTGCAAAATACTCAGAAATGGACAAACTACCTATTTTTTTAAAACACAGTTATTGTGTCTGTAAAATCTTAGGGGGTGCATCAGCGCGGCATCGCTCTGCTCTGGGGTGTCCGTGACAGAGCCCCCCCAGCGCCCCAAGGCGCCCACACACACCCCGCACCTCCCAGGGGTCACCAACAACTGGGCAGCACTGGAGCTGGGGGAGATACTGGTCCCCAGTGCTCCCTGCCGGGGTGGTCGCAGCCAACCCCCGGCCCCAGGGGCTCCGGGGCATCGCAATGAACGGCCACGTCTGCCCCAGCCCCCCCCCCCGACCCCGGGCACATCCCATCCGTCTTTGTGTCACCCAGTTTGCATCCAGAAACAGAACTGTGTACATGCGTGCAAATCAGCGTGCAGATCATCTCTCCTTTGATTTGCATGTGCCGTTAGATTCACGAGGCGCTGCTGAAAAGGACCTGGCAGATAATTACAGTGCCACGCACAGGCGATAAATACATATTTTGATGACCTTTTTGGTAACTAGCGAAGTAGTAAATCAAGTTGAGGGCACAAATAAATAGCAAGAGTGAAGTGGTATTTGATACCCGAAGGGTGCGTTTGACCCCAGCTCCCTCCCCTCTTCTTTTCTGGCAGAAATCTCAGTGGAGAAATATCTTGTATAACACATTAGTACAGATCTCAGTAATGTGAACCACTGAATGGCTCTATAATACAGTGCGGGCAAAAATACCCATTTTTAGCTCATTTGTAAAGCGCTTTGAAACCTTTACCTGAAGCCTTGCCTCTCTTGGATAAAAGTCTCACCGGCTTCAGTCAAGAGAACGACTGAAGGTTGCACTCCCAAAAATACAGTGAATTCTTCCTTAATGGTCCCTGCTGATTCAACCAACTTCAACTTTGGAAATACTGTCTGAAAATAACGCAGTGGTTTCCAAGGGGTGAACTCCCACGTGCACAAACGCCCTTCCCGGGGCCAGAGGATGGCCCTGTCCCGCTCATTTCCCCCTGCCCAGGGAGGTGAGGGCATGGGAGAGGTTTATCGCGATTTCCCACAGGCCCATGGCTACGTTTGCTGGGGAAGGCCAAGAAAGGAAGACATAGACACCATGATTTTACCTCCAACTCCTTTTTTTATCATGTGGCTTGTCTCCAAAGCCCCGTGACACCCTCCAGCAAGGGGCATCAGCGAGACCCACCACGCAGCTGCCTCAGACACCACCACGCCTTCCAAGCTGCAGGGGCTCTGTGAGAGCTGCGGCTCGGTTCCCAGCCCAGGAGGGGCGGCCGGGCTCCCCTCAGCCCCCGCGCCGTGCCCTGCACATCACATTGAGCAGCAAAATGCCAAACTGGAGCGGAGTGGCTCCGTGTGCCCCAACCTGGTCGGCTTCCAGGCCAGCACAGGCATCTGCAAGCTGTAGGTTCCTCCTGGTCCCAAACCCCACATGGTCCTGAAGGGCTTCACCATCCCAGACCTGGCAGGATCCAGTGACGTGAGGAACGTAGCAGTTCTGTCCCCCGATCCCTCCAATACGCCAGACTGGGAAGCACTTACACATATTCATGTGTGTTTTCAACTTCAGAGGGAAACTAACACATATGTTGGTGTGCAGTAGTGTGGAAAGTTAATTTAAATGCAAATGCTGCATTTGCCCCATAGAAATTAAGTAATATGCTCAATTTATTGTTTATAAAGTTAATGATTATTATTCCTTCAGCCAGGTAACTAGGCATGTTGGAGAGAAATGACTCGGGTCTGAATTTTCAGCTAAGCAGGAGTATGGTCAGGTGTGGCCACTTGGTGTTTTAGATGGGTATCCAATGCTTGAACACGGGCAGGTGTAGGAGGGGCCCACACAAGCACCCAATTAGCACATCAGTACCAGCCGTGCATCACCGTGATGCTGTGCGTGAGGAACGTGCAGTCTCCTCTGACGGCCTCGGCATCAGCCCTCCTTCTGCAAACCCAACACTGGCAGGAGCTCATCACGCGGGTACCAGCACATGCTACTCTGAAACAATGGCCCCACATCGCAGCTACAAACAAGGTATCGGTGTTCATTATCCAGCCAGAAAAAAGGCTGTTACTCAAGCTGAACAGAACGTTACCCAAGAAGCACTTAGCGCCACACATGAATTATTAAAGAGACTGACCGCAGGTGCATCACACAGATAAGAACATAGACCTTCATGCTCAGAAGCATCATGCAGCTACCAATTATATAGATATTTAGAGAGTTATGGACTCTTCCTGAAGGCAGGCTTCTCCATAGCTGTCAATTAAAAACAATCATCAATTATTGCAGCCCAGAAAGCCAATGGCACCCTTGGCTGCATCCCCATCAGCGTGGGCAGCAGGGCGAGGGGGGGGGATTCTGCCCCTCTGCTCCGCTCTGGGGAGACCCCCCTGCAGGGCTGCCTCCAGCTCTGGGGCACCAACAGCAGAAGGACACGGAGCTGTTGGAGCGGGGCCAGAGGAGGCCACGGAGATGCTGGGAGGGCTGGAGCCCCTCTGCTGGGAGGACAGGCTGAGAGAGCTGGGGGGGTTCAGCCTGGAGAAGAGAAGGCTCTGGGGAGACCTTGGAGCCCCTTCCAGTCCCTAAAGGGGCTCCAGGAAAGCTGGGGAGGGACTCTGGATCAGGGAGGGGAGCCATGGGATGAGGGGGAACGGTTTCACACTGGAAGAGGGGAGATTTAGATGAGATCTGAGGCAGAAATTCTCTGCTGTGAGGGTGGTGAGCCCCTGGCCCAGGTTCCCCAGAGAAGCTGTGGCTGCCCCATCCCTGGAGGGGTTCAAGGCCAGGTTGGACGGGGCTTGGAGCAGCCTGGTCTGGTGGGAGGTGTCCCTGCCCAGGGCAGGGGGTGGCACTGGGTGGGCTTTAAAGTCCCTACCCACCCAAACCATTCCATGACTCTATGAACACCAGCCTCTTCTAGCCCCTTCCCCTGAGGCACCCGGGCCTGCTGCAGGACGCGCAGTGACAGGGCAGCCCACGGCGCAGCCCCGCTCACGCGGCCACCGCGGCCGGCGCAGGGCCAGCAGCGCAGGGCGACACGGTGGCAGCGCCTCAGGCCCGCGGCAGGGTCCCCGCGGCCACGCTCGTCCCGCCGGCGCCGCGCTCGCCCCCGGCCCGATGCGCGGGGCTCGGTTGCCACCTGCCGGCTGCGGGCACGCCGGGTCCGGGGGGGACGCCCACCGGCGGCGGCGGGGGGGGGGGGCTCGGCTCTGGCGGGCCACGGCACAGCCCACGCTCGCCCACCCGTGCCACCGAGCGCGGAGCGTGCGAGCCCCGCACGCCTTTACGCACCTTCGCCTGCCCGAGAGCCCGGCCGGGGCCCCCCCGAAGCCCCCAGTGGCTTTTTCTCCAGAGGAGGTGCCCAGGACCCTCCCCCTGGGCGACAGCCGGGCTGGGCCAGGAGCGGAGCGGCCGCTCATGGCTGGTGGGGCCTGCGGGGGGGCTCCATGCTGCCAGCACCGCTCTGCTCTGCAACCGCTCACCCCCCCCCCCCCCCCCCCCCCGCGCTCCCCTCCCGTGGGGCTGTGCCCGGAGCTGCGCTAATTAACTGTAATAAGGGCCGGGTGGGCCGCTGCCCCCTGGAGATGCAGGGCGAGTCCCAGCTGCGGCCGAGCCAG
Organism: Chroicocephalus ridibundus; assembly: GCF_963924245.1. NCBI lineage: Eukaryota > Metazoa > Chordata > Aves > Charadriiformes > Laridae > Chroicocephalus > Chroicocephalus ridibundus. Next base: position 9,393,568 of record NC_086293.1, on the reverse strand, counting down.
CCCCCCCGCGGCCAGGTCCCGGCAAAGCCCCGCTGACACGGTGCCCGCAGCCGCCACGCGTCGGGGGGGGACTGAGGAGATGCGGGAGCTCTCTGCTCCCCCGCGCTGCCGGGACGGGGGGAAAGTGAAGTCGTGAACCAGTGGCGGAAAAAACAACGGAAAGAAACGTAATACGGGCTCTGAATAAACCGCCAGCCCGCGCGTGGGGTGCGCTCAGGCTTCGCAGGCGCTTTTTATTTAGATATGGGGCTTTTTATCCGCTTGGCAGCTAGAACGCTGCCCGGAGCCCCGGCTCTGCGGGGCAGGACGCGGCGTTGGTCATGGCTGGGGGCAGGGAAGGGTGCTCGGCCACCAGGAGCGCTCTGCGCCGCCCCAGCCTGCGCCGGGAGCTCGGGGGCTGCGGGGAGGGGGCCGGGGACGTGTCCCCCCTCTCGCCTGGCTGCAGCATCGCCTGCTTTGGGGCGACCCTTCCCCACCCCGCTGGCCCCCCCGAGCCGGCAGCAGGACGGTCTCTGCCTCTCGGAGATCGCTGGTGAAGGCTGAAAATTAATGTCTGCAGCACTGTGTGACGCAGCGGTCAGCAAAGTGGTGATCAATCAGGAAGAATTATAACACGGACTGAATTAAAAATGTACACGGATGGGGTGAAATTAAATATTAATAGCCACTCGTCACGCAAACTCATCCCCCTTCAGCAGCGTGCTTGAGCGAGGCCATACAAGACATATGTGCAAGGCAATCCGCTGGCCAAACAAACGCCCACGGTCCTCCAGATCATGGTGTAACACCGTCACCGCCGGCTGGGGCCTTGCACTGGGCCGATGGCTGCTCCCCCCACACCAGCCATGCCCCGTCACGGCAGCAGAGCCAGCCCCGGGCGAGCGGCACCCAGGAGCCAACCCCGGCTGCCAGCGGCTGCAGGTGGCCCAGCCTGTGGAGACCCCCTGTGTGGCAGAGGCTTCTTACTCCAAACCAGCTTTAGCAAAATGAGTTTATAAAGCTGCCTGTATCCTCAGCCCAGGAACTGGCGTCCAACCTTAAACCCAGAGACGCCAGGCGATGCAAATGGGTGTGAATAAGCAAGAATTCAGAACAGCTCCAAAAAGGCGAAGGGTGCAGGTTTAGCCGTGCCACAGCGCAGCGGTGGCAGCAGGAGCAGCCTGACGTGACAACTGGGCAATGCCCCAGCTCTGATATAACCCACACTGCTCAGAAAGTGCCTTGTTTCCTCTGCCAAAGCATCACGTCTCACGCTTTAAGGACTTGCTTTGCTGGTACCAGAAACCAGGGTGTCCCCTTCCCTGCTCCCCTCCCCAGGGACAGGCACACAAACCTGCCGGCTTGCCCGGCATGGCCATGGTGGGACCCAGCCCACCCCTCGGGCCCCGTCGGGTCCGTACGGTCGAACACGCAGCCTCTGCGGTTGCTGTTCTGTGGGGTTTTATTCTGTGTGTTCTTGTCATTCCGACTGTTAAACAGCCGCCATCGGCAAAGCCAGCTTCTTCCAGGTGTTTAGTCTGGTTCCTGTAGGTTTCCAAAGAGACAAATAAAACGAGGTGTGAAGCTTCTCCCCCCAAATTAAAAGCACTGCCTCCCCCCCTCGCCCCAAATTTATAACTTTTTCTGTTCAAAGTTGAGCCAGAATTGGGCCATTTGTGATTGTCACCCTAGGGGTAATGAGACAGAGCTGTGTCCTATCATGCTGAGTCTCTCCTGACCTACCTTTAGGGACGTTACCCTTTATTTTTCATTACAAATATGTTGTTCCCCAGTGTGAAACACGTTGTTTGGTGCGGAGGTGCCCTATGCATGGCAGCACACACTCGCCTGGGGGGTCAGCTCCTGCCGGGACGACAAAGGACACAGGTCCCAGTGCCCATTTAATATCCCAGTTAGGGCACTAAAAGCTTGTTGTCAGCAGAGGAAAGGATAATTAGCTTAACACCAGCCTGTGTTAGTTAGGAGTGCTGGGGAACCGGGACTTTTAATTGGAAATCAATTATCAATTTACTGATAATGTTGACATTTACTCTCAGGCAGAGGCTCTGTTTGGCTCATTAAGTACCAGCGTCACTGCGGGGACCTTCTCAGCTCAGGGAGAGCCCAGCAGGAGGATAATTTGGATGCAGGACAGACCTTTGGTGAAACCAGCAGTGCGTGTGCCTTCAGAAAACTCTTTTAATTCTGCTGCTTTGCTTGGTCTGGTAATAAATCTCATGGGTTAAGATGTGCCGTGAGGTGTTGCACGTGAAGCGCAGCCCCTGGGTGAGAAGTGGCCGCTAGTGAGGCGGTGGCCGACGCCGGGACCGGGCAGGGCTGGCAGGGCTGTGCCTCCCGGCGGCCCCATGGCAGGATGCCGTCTGCACCGCAGGGCCGAGCTGAGCACATCGTGGGGTGTGATGGACCATGTCCTCCTGCACTGGCCATGGTTTTCACATCCACTTGGCTGGCACAAGTTAATCCTTTAAAAGCAAATACCAGGCTGGTCCCGACGGCCTCGGTGCCTGGCGGCGATCCACCGTTGCTGCAGGAAGGGCCTTTGTTGGTCTCCTTGGCTCACCTGGCCCCTGAGCCCCCTCTCTCCGTCCCTTTGGGAGGAGGTAATTGCTCTTGTCCTCTTGGCCACAGAGCGAGCACTGAATCATCTTTGCTTCAAGTGCATTTTGACATCTGCTGGGTCTGACATGGCCTGTGTGTCGCAGGCATGCGTCGCCTTCCTGCAGCCGAGCGCAACCCGTCCCTGTGGCAGCGCTGGGGGGGTCCCCACACGTGGGGCTGGCAGCAGCGGGGGGACACTGGCGGTCAGTTCTCCTGTCACAGCCCAGGCGAAGCAGCTCTGGGTGCCTGCAGCCGACAGCGGGTGGTGGCAGGGGGGAGGCACCTGGCCAGAACCATGGTGGGCAGAGGATGGAGGCACCGGCCCCCAGTCCCAGAGGGGCTGCCCCAGGGAGCTGCGTCTGCAGGCAGGGGGGCAGCAGGTAGACCCCCTCCCTGGTGATGGAGGGGAGGAAGGAGCAGGGAGGAAAAACACCCTTTGCTGTGAAAATAAGGGAGCCATGTCAGATCTCGTCCCTGGAGAGCATGGATGGGCTCACACTGTCAGCGGCTGGAGGGACACGGGCGCGCCATGTTGTGGTCCCTCTCCCTCCCCTCCAGTGATAATTAATGTCTGTGTAATCAGCTTCTGAAAAGGAAAGCAAGCCTACTTTCAATGCATTTCGAGAGCAATATAATCTAATCCTCCTGCACGGGCGAGCACTGATGTGCTGAGCGGCTGAGCGGGTGCTCGGGCAAAGGGTCAGGGTAAAACATGGCGGCAGCGACAGGAGATCAAGTGTCGATCGCCCCCAGACACACGAAGGGCGAGCAGGGGGGACAGCGGGGACGCTCAGCCCAGCTCCTTGCAGGCACGGACGCCTGCCTACTGCCCGAAGGCTGCTCACGGGGGCAGCATGTCCCGGCCGTGAGCACTGGCCCCACAGTGGTGCGGTCCCGGTGTCCCTGACGGGTGCCACCCCAGCCCTGTTGAGCTGATGTCCCTCCTGAGGTGCAGACATCCGAGGTCCCGAGCAGCTCCTGTGGGCAGAGGGGAAGGTGAAGTCTCTCCGGAGCAGAGGTGGAGGCCGCCATCCTCCCCGACCCCATTCCCCACCCGAGGCAGCCTTTCCCTCTGGGAAGTCAGAAGCGGCCCGAAGGCGCTCTGCCGGAGCAGGAGATTTGCAAAGGGATTTAATTGCCTGAGGATGAGCGGGGGCCCTGACGTCTGGAAGCGGTTCCTGCCCCCAGGGCCAGGGGAGCACAGGGATGGGGGGGCCCTTCCCCACCAGCCCTTGCCCCAGCAGGAGCTCGAGACCCCGCACAGCCCCTTCCTCAGCCTTCAGTTACTGCGCTTGCAGGGCAGTGATCTTAAAGGCAAAGATTTGTTAGAAATTAAATGGAAGAACATTGTCCTTGTCTTTACCTGAAAGCATTTTAAATAAAATTTAAGAGAGACACCACCTCTGAAACACGGGGTGCATCTCGGCTGGTGCCGATCAGCACAGATCCTCCCACAACAAGGGAAATGGGCAAATTTACACCCCCTTGGAAGTGATGGTTTGTTGTTTTTTTAATTGGCCTACATCTCTCTTCCCTGTGCATTTTCACCATATGCCCAGGGCTGGGAGGAAGGAGCCCATCTGTGCCCTCAGTGGTTCATCTAAACAAACGCGGTGGCACACGCCAAGTCCGCCATGGCGAGCAGCCATGGGCCTGGCTCGTGGTCACGGGGGCGGCAGCCAGGAGACGCGGCCAAAGGCACCGCCATGGCCAACGGCACGGGAGGGGGCTGTGGGGCCACCGCACAGCGACTGCGGCCAGGGCTGCAGGGGCAGCGGGGAGGGGGAGCCGCAGGGACGGGTGCGGGCAGGGTACAGGCAGGGTGCACACAGCTCCCAGGGGCCCCAAATGCTCTGAAATCACAGCCAGTGTTTTTGAGAAAAGTTAAGCAGTTTTATTCAACGGGATGAGTCCACACCCAACCAGTGGCTTCATCTACATGGCATCGTCAGCATACATGACAGAGGACCCACTCAGACACTCTAGCTGAACGGCATCTCACCGTACGTTACAGAGACAACACCAGAGGAGGAGGAGGACCGTTACAAAGGGCAGCCAGCCGGTGGTTTCCTTCGGCTTCCCGGCGTAACCAAACCCATCCCCACCAGACTACGCAGCCCAGCCACTCGGAAGCAGATCAGACTCGGGACATCTACTGCCACACCGTGAAAACCACAACACTGCTAGTTAAATAACACAGTCCGGGGTTTACAAAAATCACCTACCAGGGGGACTTCAGCCTAAGGAAGAAAGTGCACTGTCCTCACCACCCCGGGGACCGGCACACTGGGGCACGTCGCTGCAGGGCCTGGACAGAGAAGGATGGCCGCGGGTGCCATCGCCACCCCGGGGAAGGTGGGCGAGCACCAAGCTGTCCCTGCCGAAGCCGAGCCCGAGGTCGGCCCTCGCTCTGCACAGCAGAGAAACAACTGCTCTGGGAAGACGCCAGCCTCGCCGCTGCCATGGCCCCCGGGGCTGTTGCCGTCCCCCCACACCCCAGCGCCGGGTCTCACCGTGACCGGAGAGCTCTGCAGCTACAGTCTTTGCGCCTTTAGAGAGGTATCGAGGATCAGGGTAAAGTTACTCATAAAACATGAGCAGGTTCCAGTTATGGTACTCCTACAACATACATGCTTCCATTTTGTGCCAAGTCAGCTTACAGAAAAATACATTTCTTCCCTTAAATTTACAGTAGTTAAAACTACAATTTGAATACCGTATTAAAAAGGGGTAGTTTATTCTTCAACAAAACGTGTTGGTTTTCTTTTTTCTTAAAAAAAAAAAAAAAAAAAAGAATTAAAAAGGACTTTAAAAGCAATCACCCCCAGCACAACGCAACTGTACAAAGGAAATCATGATGCGTACAGCTCCTAGGACATTAACTCCAAGCATTTGTTCTGGTGCTCAAAAAGGCACTTAAAGATAAGAAAACAATTGTATTAAAAACCCACAACAAAACAAAACAAAGGAAAACGAAAGGCAATAATTTAATAGAAAGACACTGGAACTTGTACCGTATCTTCAAAAGTAAGAGGGGAGGAAAAAAACGCTAATAAACATGGTTTTGCTATCAAGTCATCTTTGAAAGTATATAAAAAAACCAGAAGACTGGCAAAGTGAATGTTCTCCAGGAACTAAATGGAAAAAAAAAAATACTAATTACTGGCAATGAATACACAGCTCTCGTGCCAAATGGGTTTCTTCCCTCCCCCTAAAAGCACATTTGCTGGTTCATTACTGCCCAGACTGACAGACTGTTTGAACATCTGCTGCCCGCAACGACAGAGGCATCGACCTCAGGGGTAGCCTAAGGCAGGAAAGGGGGGGGAAATCATGAAGAAAAATAAACAGCAATATGAACTAATTGTGGTAATTACAAATGTCAACAATGTTAATAGACAAGTACATAAACACCATTTCCCCTTACAGCATTATACGGAGGAACAATGACGGAATCACTACATACAGTACTTCTCCCCCACTGTACACGGAAAGGTTAGCTTTGCGGCTCGGGGTTTTTTATTTCTTATTATTATTACTGGGTTTTATTTTTACATTGAGCTACGTACTAAGTGCAAAGATTTGGTGAGTGGCATTGGCTTTCATCTACTCTTAGCCTATGTTTTTGTACAGTTTACATGTTAACAGTTACTTTCCAGCATTTAAGCAAGAACAGCGATATATATACACAGCCTGGCCGAGGCGGGAGCGGGACGCGGAGGGGACACATGCTCTGGGCACAGGGACAAGCAGCGGCCGGTCCCGCCAGTGCGTGACGCCGGGTCCGTGCCCGGCCCGTGGAGGTACACGCTGCCCGGCGCCGGCCGAACGTGTGGGCATGGCATGGGTGAGGGCCCCAGCCCGGGCGCCAGCAGCGGCAGCACTGGTGGGCTCAGCCACCCGGCAGAGCCTCCGCCGCCTCCTGCCGCGGGGCTGCTCCTCCGGCCGCACGCGCTGGGGTCTGCAGCCGAGCTGGAGGGGAGAGGAGATGAACGGGGGACAAAAAAAAAGCAAAAGCCCTGGGCAGGGGCAGGTGACGCTGGATGGGGCAGGAGGGCTCGGGAGCTGCTTTGCCCAGGGACAGACAACAGCAGAAATGGAAGATGGAGGGAAGAAAGGACGACCATTTAGGAGCCATTAGTGCGGCTCTGCTGTGCAGCTGAGAGACTGACGATGGCCCGTTTCACGCTGGGCTTGGACGTGATCATGTGGAAGTGACCAGATTAAACCACGGGTCATTGCTTGGAAATCTGTACAAGAGGAAAAAAAACTGCAGGAGAAGCACAGAGTGTCTTGAATTCAGCACTTACAGAAGAGACTTGATTATCAGACAAAGTACCGTGCAATCCCCAGCTCTTTCTGCATATTTTTTTCTCTGGGTTACATGTTCAGAGGAAAAACAAAATGTAGATTCTTTTGCATAAACTCAAACTGTTGTATTATATAGTACAGTACAGAAAGTGCAAAATATCATCCCATCAGATCGGTTCCGCATCTGATATGGTCAAATATGGCTCATGCTTTTCATGCAAGACGACACAATCTGAATCAAGACCCTCATGTACTGCTGTGCAACTTCAAATAAAGGAACGTTGTTGTACCAAAGCCTCCTCGCCTCTTTAGTCTCAGCGGTCGATACACCATTAGGGCTTTTTTAAAATAAAAAAAAAAAAAAAAGTGTGTGGGGAAAGGGAAATGAAGCATCTCGAAACTGTGTAAGATACTCTATTTATGCGTTACCACAGGTTTGTTGTTAGTCCTTGTTCACTCTGAAATCTTCAAGCAAATGCGAGTTCTGCAGACCCCCACGGCGCAGGCAGGGCTGTGCTCCGCTGCAGCAGCCACATCCTCCCCAGGAGCCGATGGAGCTGCCTCCTCTTCTGTCCCGGCTCCCACCGGGAGACGCTGGCCGGGGCGTCTTGGGGTCCAGCCTGCACAGACACTCCAGCCGGCCTGGCACACGCTGGCAGTTACGAACTTCCAGCTCTTCTCTGTTGGCCAGCAGTGAACCAAACCCACTGTATCTTCCTCCTGCTCCCTTTTTTTTTTTTTTTTTTTTTCAAATGCCAAGAGGTGCAGAAAATAAACTCCAGGATTGGCCTTGTATTGCTCGACGCACAGCTGCTACGTACCTCCACGCACACACACGCACACAAATAGCCTGGAAAAAAACCCAAATCAACCCAACGTCTCTAGAGAGGACATTTCAGAGCCAGTTTCTGAGGTAAATCTACTTTTTTAAAAAAGTCACCGAATTCTGTACACTTTTTTGTTTTTTAATATATACTTCTACATATAGCGTGTATTCTCCAGTGCCAACACATAGACCCGCCGTCTCCTCCTGCCACAGGACTGCAAGCTTGGGGAGTGTTTCTGCATGGATGGGGGTGTGTGTGCACACGTATGTACATACACACACACACACACACGTATGTACAAGCAACCATCAGGCCTCGGCTACGCACGTGTTCCCCGTTTGGAGAGCTTCCTCTTGAGCAGGGTTTTGGCTTCCCACTTGGCCGAGCGAGGCTGTGCCGAGCTGCTGGCCCCGCTCCCGCCACCCAGGCGCCCCAGCCTACATGGTGCCTGATTTATCCGCCGAGCTGCTGGGGAAGAGCTTCTCGGTGGGGGTGACGGCAGGGCTGCCCACCCCCGAGCTGCTGCTGCTGCTGGAGCGGTGCTGCACCACCGGCCGCACCGGCCGCATGGGAGGGGGCCGCAGCTGAGCCCCGGCCAGCCGGGCCGAGAGGGCCGGCTTGAAGGTGGTCATCATCTCGGTGGTGGAGCTGCTGCTGCGCCGCATGGCAGCGTCGGGGTCCCGGATCAGGATGGTGTGGAGGGGGCTGGCGGGCTCTGAGTTGGCAGCGCCCATCGGGGGGTTCTTCATGGGCTCCAGCGTGTCCAGGACCACGTCGGGGGCCTGCTTAGCTGTGTTCTGCCTCTCCAGCTCCCGCAGCTCGTTCAGCGCTGTGCTCATGGTCTTCTCGATGTCCTGCGAACACCACCAAAAAGGAATGTCAGCACCATGCCATGGCACTGCCCCACTCTCCTGCACCCCACTCTGTGGAGAGGGTCCCCCCACCCTGGCATGTGTGTCTGGGGGGAGGGGGAGGTGTCTCTGACATAAGACAGAGCCTCCAGGCAAAGAAGGAGCTTTAGGAGAAGATGTAAAGCCCAAACTCTGGCCACACAAAGGCGCTCCACATCTCCCAAGTGAACAGGAGTTTGGTTGCCAGCTCCAAAGGGAGCAAACCCTGAGCACCATGCGTGATGGGGCGACCACGCGTGATGGGGTGACCACCAGCCTGTCCACAGCTCCAACGGGACAAGGCATCTCCACACCCTCCCCCAGCACTGCGGCTGGTTTCTCCAAAAGCAGTTGCCCTGCAGCCTCCATCAGATGAATGGGACCTCTGCTTCCCTGTGCCTACAGGGCAATGGCAGGTGTGGGGACAGAAACGCACAGGGATGTGTTCGGAGGGAGCAGCACGATGGCAGCTCTCCATAAATAGGAGAGAGGCAGCGACAAGGCCTCTCCCTGCGTGCGGGGAGGCAGCCCAGGTGAGACCGGCCCCAACCCTCACCACCCCCCCACCTTGGGTCAGGTCTTCTGGGCATGGCCTCCACTGGTCCGTCCAAGGAGATCCTCCAGAGGGTGAACCCCCTGGTTGACTGAAAGTACCCATTTAAAGGAAATTAGCTAAATTGCCTACAACTGCAGCGCTGATCATCTCATTCAGAAACAGAGAGGCCCTAGTTTGGCTTCACTTAAATCCGCCTTAACTGAATTAAGGCCACTAACTCAGGAAGAGACCATCTAAAAAGCGATTTAAGGGAACTGAGTCAATCGTTTAAAAAGTAGCTCTAGTTGACTCTCCTTGCTGTCCTTGTGTAGACAAGTCCTTAATTTTATAAGGACTTTATAAAACGCTTGGTGAGCCTCAGATAACATTCAGAGGATCAGCAGAAGGGAAATAATTATCAAGTTAGCTCCAATTAATTCTATTAAGTGGTTCAGATAATGAATGAAAATATTCTCCCAGAGCTAAGCCTCAGGACTACCACGTCCAGCAGTCCTACAAGACTTCAAGGCAAGTATTTATTTACATCAGCTGAGTGAGAATCTTTTCCAAGGTTTAAAAAAACAACCCAAAACCCCAAAAGCCAAGAAAATTGTGCATATCATCTCCATCCTCACCATTCACCCGTCCCACCGGAAGGTCCCAGACCCCCCAGCCCTGCACCGCACCTGGGGAACGTGGCCCTAAGGTGCCACCTACGGCCACCAGCCCAGCCTGGGGGCTTTGTGCACGCTGTCACGCCGACCCGAGGCCGACGTGGTGCCCAGTGGGAGCCATCGCTCAGGGCACGCGCTGCGCTACGACCATAACTTTGTAAATTGATGACACCAAATGCAAGCTCTTGATGGACAGAGAAGCTGGGTAGCGTGCTGCAGAGCAAGAGAACAAGGAGCGTGGCTGGTGGAAAAGCAAACAGGACAGTAAGAGTTCTTCCTTTCTGCAATCATTGATTACCCCACTGAAAGCAGCTGAGTGGACACGTAACAGCCTGCCAAACCCTGTGGCACACAGGCTGCTGCCAGGCGGTGGGCGGCGGCGTCCCCAGCAGCTGCACCCTCCGCCTGGGCATCACCCACCGCCCCACAGCTCTGCTCCCGCTGCAGGGGGGGAAACCGCAAACCGCCGGGGAACTGCTGACATAGGGGATGTGGAACTGCCTGTCCACAGTGCTGCCAGCCCCCAGGCCCTGCAACAGCCCAACTGCGGCCATTCACAGATCCGTGGGGACCGTGCCTGAACCAGGTGGTCCCTGAGAGGCTGGAGAACTGCGCAGCCTCCTCCATGGAGGGACCGTTCTCCCAGGTGTTAACAGGTTTGGTGTAACCTGACTGGTACCTGGCTGGGGGCCTCTTGCCAGCGGTAGGGAGAGGAGACCTGCAGGCTATGCTGGAGGTAACGTGAATTTCATGAGCGCCGTGGAACCGATGGCCTAGTGTGATGCTGATGATATTGCATGGCTGGAGACACCATAGTGGGATCAGGCTAACATGCTGAGGTCCTAGCTACAAACAGCCAGTAGCAAACGTGAAGCACTTTTCTCCAAACACTGAGCATCAGTCAAATTCTGATTTGGCAAATCCAGTTTTCTCCTCTTAAGCTCCTTATGGAGCATCAGATGAAGATAATGCGCTTCCCTCCCTGTGGGAGGCAAGAGCTGCCAGCGCATTTCAGTGGTGGATCGAACATTTCTGTCTATTGTTTTGAAGAAACAAGGTTTGTGGAAGGAGGCAGTATCTTTTATTAGACCAACTGATACAGTTGGAAAAGCAGTCAAGCTGTTGGCTGATCATTTTTACCTTTAAACCATTGCAGCTACAACAGCGCTGTAATTCTGAAGTGCGTTGAGATGGAAGGGGCTCTGCGGCGCTACCCCAGTGACTTTTCTTTTATCCTCTCGATCCCTGGGGACCGAGAGCCACTTCACAACCCTCTTACCTCAGCAAGCGCTTCTGCTTCTAGAGATTTCTGATCTCCGAGACTACTGTGTCTAGTCGATCCACAGGTCGATCTCAGCGGGTGGCCATCAGACAAGGCCTTCCTGTCTGGGAAATTGATGCTGCCTGCACTGCCGAATGTCGCCATTCTGCGCTTTTCGGGACTCTCAATCCTGCCCCTGTTAAGAGGTATTTTGTGGGGGCTGCTAGGGCAGGCCGCTGCTCGAGGAGGAGTGTCTATGCCAGGACCCATCCCTCGGGGCGGGCTGTGGGTGTCCCCCCCGCTTCGACGGCGAGGGATAGCTGCACCGTCAGACCTCAATCTCACTCTGCAAAGAATCCATCACAAGACTATGTCACCGTCCGTCAGATCAAAAGCGTCTGGTTGCATGCTGTAAGACAATTGCTCAGCTCTGAGAGTTCAGATCAAACCAAACTCCAGCCTCTCAGCTCCAGAAGACTAAAGCAAGAGGAAGACAGACATTTTAGCCAGTGCCAGGAAAGGGACAGCATTGTACCTTCTTTACTTCAGATCTACATTAGCAATGCATATGAAATACCCCTCCACGCTCGCATTGTTCTGCAGTGCCTACTGGAGCCTTCCCTTCTGTCTTGCCCTACACCACACGCTGACTCTCCCCACACGTGACAGCGACCACCTCTGTGTTCATAGAAAAACGAGAGTTTCCCTACCGGCCCATTACTCCCCCAAAGCCATAGTCCACAATATGATCCGTCGGGGACTGGATGTCGTTCTTGGAGGAGGCCTTATCGTCCAGCAGCGGTCCACTGCTTGCCTCGCTGTCCGCCTTCTGGCTCAGGCTGTCGGAGAACGCATCATCCCTAGGGAAAGGAGACCCCGTCAGTACCAGGGCTCTGCCCCAGGGAGCGGCTAGGGCCCAGCCACTGCATGGACCTGAACGTCACCACTCTAGCACCTCTAGACTTTGTCAACAAAGGCTTGGACCAAAGCCACCACTTCAGACAGTACCCAGAGCTTGGAAAAAGCGAATGTCAGGTTTCCATATCCCCCTGCGCTGTAGCTGCCATGTCAACGAATCCAGGTACAGTGACAGTGCTTGTAACAGAAGTGTCATTTGCGAAGGACCTTGGGATCTGCCTGCAGGCCAGGTGGCACTGAACAATGCCAGGTCAACATACACAGCGGGCAAGGCCAACATTAAGCCTCGGTCATGCCACTTCGAGCGATCAATGACAGACGGGGCTCAGGCACACTGAGGTACGCTATTTAGTGCTTGGCTTTACCAGCTTGAACGAGAAACAATCTGAGGCAATAAACGGAGAGGGATATATGAACAGATCCAGATTTCTCACCAAAGTCACTAAACCAGGGAAAATCTGGCCACCTAATTTTAGGTGTCTAAATAATGGACCTCATGTCAGTATGTGATTTTAACAACCTAGATCAACACGTGCCACTTTACTCACATGTCTTGCACCACAATGTACTGGTGGGGTATGAGGCCATCCACACCATTATGTCTCCCTTCCCACCAGTCTTCTGATGCTCGATGGTACAGGAGCAGCGAGGCCCCCTTCTTAAAGGAGAGCTCCCGTGGAGACCGTCCGATGTAGTCAAACTTTGCTATGGCTTCAATCTGTTCCACTTCTGCAAAGGAGAGAAGCACAGACAGAGAAAAGCTCAGTTCAACAGTCACAAGAGCACAATAAATCCTAGAAAGAGGCATCTCATCAGAACAGCACTAATGCTGCCCTAGCTTCCTGCGAGTATCTTACACTGAGTACAAACCATCCTATTTTTAGACCGATCAATTCTTTTTGTTCTTCCAGCCTTCCTGGAATTTCTCACAGACTCCCAACTACCAGCAATTACAAAAAGCTACAAACCAGATGGGGAGTAGTTGAAATCTCCCTGTGTGCATATCTCATCGCCACCCACACTCCCATTTTCTACCTATAAAGTGATTTCTTCAGTTACAGAACCCCATTATCCTCCAGACTGGGATCTTGTCAAGCTGTGTCAGACACTGTGATCAAAGCCCCGCTTACCTTCTCTTCCTTTCCTTATCCTGGAGACAGTTTGGTCTGAATTATTGATGAGGAACGAATCCCCCTTTGGGGATCCCCATAGAAACGATGACACCGGCTCTGGCCAGGCAGCTGCTCTGCATCACACCCCCGTATCTGCAGACCTTCCAGCACTCTGGCTCACTGCTTCTCCACTTTCTCTAGTTTAAGCTCTACCAAATACCAGGGATTCACAAACTGAGAGCTCAGGGCCTGCCAATTCAAGAGGGCTGAGGCAGGACTTCACTTTGGGCAGTCGTGAGCACACCAGGAACCTCTGAGCCCCTGGCCAAGGGCACCAGAGCGGGATGTGCACCCAGGGAGGAGCCCAGTTGGCGCTGGGGAGCCTGTGGAGGAGCCCAGCTCTTCTGCAAATCTGTTTCCAGCTGGGAGCACTGAATCCCAGAGAACCCGCGGGAGGGACTGCAAAGCAGCGACAGCGTTTCTCTGCAAGGGCAGGAGCAACCTGCACTCCACCTCACTCGCTCCCAGACGGGTGAAAACGCAGGCTGCACCACCCAGCTACCTCTAGCCACTACCACAGCCGGCAAGCCAGCAGTTAATGTACCTTGATTGAGACAACCAATCGTTTTAAACCCCACCTGGAGACTGGCAGATGGGCGATGACAAAGCTAAACAGGGCAAATCAGCCCAGTTCCTCCAGCTCTGTCACATTCTCATTAAAACATGGAAACTTGCTCTGCTCCATCTGCCTCCTCACTAACCGCAGGCTCAGCATCAGCAGCAAGCAGGATGCGACCTCTCACTCTGTTCAGCGACAAAACCCACACAGAGGAGGAGATACCGGAGGAGGACATGGGAGATGCTGCCTCAGACCCCTGCCCCATTCATTCCCCACCTCACGTGGGACAGGACAGGTCACTTTAACACAACAACTCTCCCCAGTTTAAAATACACACCCACAGCAACAGGAGCGGCAGGGTGCTGGGGAGCAGCGCGGCAGGTCAACAGGGAATGCTCTGGAGGAAACGTAGCAGGGGAGGCAACCAGGAGGGGTCTCACAGCCCTTATGAAACGTTGAGTTTCGCAGCAGGGAGGGTGTGCAGAGCAAGGGAGGGGGGAAGAAGGAATATGTACATTCACAAAATAAAGCTGCTCTTCTTCTCCACACTTGCACCACAGTTAATCACCCGGAAACTCCAATCAGAGCTATTAATGTGACCATCGAAGCATAAAATTGGCTAAATGTCAGCTTGCTCTCCTTCATCTTCTTGTCCTGTCGGCTCCTGTTTGTAGCTGAAAGCAGGTCCTGAGCTGTCTGGCCCAGCTGCGCCCTTCCCCTCCTCCCCATGGGTGCCAGCCACCCGGGCTAGCCCTCCTGCCACAGAAGGCGTCAGCATTTGTTGGGGCAGGACACATCCAAGGGAATATCGGCCACCAGGAAAGCAGAAGAGGCATTTGGCTGCCCAGCGCCCTTCCAACGCAGCAAAGTCCTGCCACTAAACGGTGGTGTGGGGCTGCAGGTTCGCGGCCCCTCCGCAGTGCCAGCAGGGTCTCCCGGGCTCGCCCCATGGCTGTGCTGCCAGTGCCTCGGGGGCGCGGGAAGCCCAGCGCTTCCTCCTGTGTTGGTACCGCGTCCTGGAGCGAACACGCTTCTTGCCCAGCTCTGCCAGCGCCCCCGTTTCCATGCTCTTTGTGATCACCCTGAGCGTTGACGCTTTTACTAAGAGCCTGTATGTGAAACTCCAAGCTGGTTTACACGGAAGCGCAGGCAGACAGGAGCTTGCAAAGCGCTGGACCCAAGCCTCCTTCAGAGCATTGGAAAACACTGATGACACACCCAGATGCGAGGGATTCACGGATTCACACCCGGCTGCACCCCTCCGCGCGCTCCAGGCTCACAACACATCCTGCTTCGCCCGCTGCAGCCGGGCAGCTCCACGGGCAGCAGGAGCAGGAACGCGCAGGCAGGTACTTCCTCACCAAAGGAAACAGAACCGGCTGCAGGAAACCAGGCTGCAGCTCGCTCGAATACAGGGCATTTAATTTCTGCTCAACAGGGGATGATCCACAGCATAATGAAGCCCGCACTTCAGAGGGCCCCCAACCTTTACTGTTCTCCCCGCAATGCGTCCGAGGGCCCCGAGTGAACAGAGCTGGTCTCCCCCACGTCACCCCCCGTCTCCCCTCCTGGTTTTGTGAGCCGTTTCACACAGCATGTCCTCACCATCGCACAGCTGCATGTAAGCACAGATGACAAGGAGAAGGGGAAAAAAAAGTCATACGTGGGATTAATGGGATCTCATAGAACAGCTCCAAAAAACCAACCCCTGTGTCCCGCTATGGAGTCAGACCACTGCAAAGGTCCACGCACACCCTATGGGGAAAATCTATACGTAATATTTATTAATATGCATACTCATTACTAAGCACACAAAAACGTCGACCCCAACTGAAGTGCCAGAGACTAATCCAGCCTCTGATCTGATGCGGGGCAAAGTGCACACTGCTTTCCAGCATCCACAGCTCTTCTAACACAGACCCCGTTTTCTGCTGCTCACCTTCGTCGCTGGTGTGTGGCTCCGTGCCGTTGTCATGGTCAACTTCATCAATGGTGCCTGGCTCGCTGTGCGGGCTGTCACTGAAATAAAATACACCATGCCTTCAAAGAAAGAATGAGATTTCTGTTCCCAAGGCACTTAGCAAAATAAGTTGTTGAGGGAAATTCTGGCCCCAGTGACACTTGAAAGAATTATGGTTTTAGTTTTTGTAGGAGTGAGATGGTCATTTTAAATCACATCAGGTCTCTGAACTTGCTTTGAGAACAGCAGTCACTCACGCCACGGTCTTCAGGCCCAGAACATTACGTTCTGTTGCTTGCGCATCTTATTCATATTTAGCAAAACAAATATAATAAAGTGATAGCAAGTTAAAATGTTCCACATACTCATTCACAATGAGTTTTAGCATTTTATTCTCTGCTTGCATCAGTAAGGATGATGGCAGGTGATCAGCATCAGGGAAGATTAGGTCTCAGAATTGTATTAAACTTGCACGAAAATCAATTCAAGGCTGTTATAAATACTGGTTTCTTAAAACTCAGATCTGAATGTTGGTTTAGAATTCCAGCATCCTCCAGACTAATGTGTAACATCACTTACGCTTTTAATGTGGGAATTTGTTTATGGAGTTTTCCTACCCTGGATGTACTAATAGGGTGAAATCTGCAGCAGAAGACGCGATGCGATGCAGTCACACATGGCTGAGCCCGTCCCTGCTAATGCAAACTCATCTGCCTTCTAATGCTGACAAAACAAAAGGAACTGGAACGTTCAGATTAACTCTGGGCTACGGAATTTCATCAAAATAGCAAATTATGATGGAACTATGGGACTTTACTCAAAACATCCAGCCTAGGAGGAATTTGGTTAGAATTAACCTGAATTTCTGGTTTGCTCTGAACATAGTTATGTGAACTGCAGCTAAAAGATTTTTTTATAAATATTAATACTCGTATTGGATACCATTTTCTCCCGAAGATTTTACTGAGGTTTATAGTGCTGAGTCAGCATGAGAAACATGGAAAGAAAAACTCAGTGAACTGCCTCTGTTTTCACCAGCAAGGCTGAAATGAAAAGCAAAACTGGCATGGAGACTAATTGGTTAGATGTGCAAAATCCTCTTAGTTTCACGGAGGTATTTAAAACTAAGAACCACGCAGACAGCCTGATAGGAAGTAAGAGTCTTAACCAGTGTAAAACAGCGCAAGCATATCAAATATATATCACTTGCACATCTAATTCTTAACATTTGATAGGAATAAAAGCAAGAAGGCATGCCCCTTCTGCAGAGGGGCAAATTCACCCCAGTGCTTGGCTGCCCTGGACATGAAGTCTGACCTTCCCCAGAGCTCTCCTCACTCCCCATCCGCTCAGGGATCTGCTCCCGAGATCCCTCCTCCCACACTCCTGTGGGCTGAGGTCAACTCTGTCTACAGGAATCAAGCCAAAGCTCTGCCTTTTCTTCCAGGTTCGCTCTCAGCACAGAGTGCCAGAAGACAACCCTACCAAGGGGACCTGGCTTTAAGTTCTGCAACCAACGGAGTCCTGTCCCGCTCCTTACCAGTACTCCTCCCCTCCCGTCATGCACTTCTCGTAGACGGGTCCTTCCAGCTCTCTGTGGCTGGGGAAGATGCCCTCGTGGTTAATGATGATGGTTTTGATGACCTCATTGACATGGGCTTGGCAGGACACCGGATCCTGCCCATCTGGAATGTGCATCAGAGTGGGCCCGAAGCAGATGGCCAGGTTGTAGGGATCCATCATGTTCTCATCGCTGTACTGCGACAAGCTGCAAGCACAAGCGTTAGGGAGGTGTGGTACCGACTTTCCCCATTTGCTCAGAAAAGCCTCCCACCAGCAAACCCCCACTGCCCAAAAAAGCAACCATCACTGAGCTCTACATCTTCCCCGAACACACAGCCACGGCGAGGCAAGGCTGAGAGGGCGCAAAATACAACTCTCCATGGCAATACCAAAGAGGACTCATGCAACAAAGACAGGGAAGCCCTGAAAAAAAGGAGGGCAAAGAGAAACTCAGTGAAAGAGGAAAAAAAAGACTTACTGATTAAGGAAAGCAAAAAGATATCTCATGACCACGATGACAGCCCGAGGCAGAGTGACGATGATTTGCTGGATCTGGTGCACTCTCTCGGTGGGGTTCTCGATTTCTGGAACACAGGGATAGAAAGCACATCTTTAAACCTTCTCAGGACCAGACAACATGGCACCAGAAGGGCTTGTTCCAGATCTAGTAGCCCACCATGCACGGAAAACAACAGCCTGTTTCCAGATTTGATCCACTGGTTTGGCACTAAGGTGCAAGCAGAGAATCGGGCTCAGTGCTCTTCCACTGGTGAATTCATATGTATGTTCAGATTCAGTATAAACACCAAATAAAGACGTTTTAGTTTTAAGATAACTGTTTATGCATTATTGAGTTTGTTCCTCAACAACTACTCTACTTCTCAAAAGTAGAGTACTGGGAATGGAGTCAATACAGTATTGGGACATGGAGTACTGCTTGGTTTTCTAGTCCAGATTTTAAAATGAGGTTTTTATTCACGTTACTCTTACGGGTTAACCATCGGGGCCTTCTGAGCCCTTCTGCTCCAGTCTCCCACTGGTCTGAGTGGGACTTTCAGCTGAACCAGTTCTGCGTCAGCACTTTAAGATTCTCTTCTCTCCATCGCAGCGCACAAACCCCATAGCTGCTATCGGAAAATGGTTTCCTTCTGCAGGAAGGAGGGTGGCTTAGAGCTGTCTGCTTTCGGTGCCAGCCCACCCGGGGACCCCCGCACGGCCCCCCGCAGCCCTGCCCCAGGGCGACGCTGATGCAGCCCCCACCTTTGCCTGCAGAGCTGCTGGAGCCCCCTGCACCGCCCCGCCGGGGGGCTCAGCGCCGTCCCGCAGCACCGCAGCACAGTCCAGCCCCCGCAGCTACTCTTTTTTCAAAGCTAGTATCTGCTCAGTGTATTATGGAGGTAGTTAATCCTGTGGCTTTTATTTTACAGAAAGCAAAGATTACCGAAGCTTTCCTGCGAGCACTCAGCCTCACAGAATAAGCCCCATGAGCGCAGAGATGCTTACTTTATTATGCTGGATCAAACTTTGACATTTGCTAATTGTAATAAAATTCACTGACCACATGTATCTGGTCTGCAATTTGATCAAAAATTCTAAGCAAAATTTGGCTTCAGTCCAAAGATGGAAATCTTTATAATAATTTAATTTTGGAAATTTTTGAGGAATGTGTTGATCCCCTGTTATTGCTTACTGGGTTCCCCACTTCTTCAGTTTGGTTTTATTTAAGAGGACTTTTTTTTTTTTAAATCAAATAAATAAGAACTGGATCAAACCCTACAACAGTAGATATCTGTTCTGAAACCCAGAGGAACAAATTGTCTTGAAGCACTTGCCTTTTTTCACTTCACAGAAATGTTTCAAGCGCCTGTAATTCAGAGGAATTAATGGAGTAATCATCAATCACTTGACAATACAGGCACCCCCCTGAATGAACCTTTGCAAACAAAGTGCCTTTTCTATCCATCCATTTCTCACGTGGATTTGGGAAACGCTTCCATGTAAATTCTCAGTGCCCTTAAGGCAAAAGGAAAAAGCAGCCTTTCCCCAGCCTGGCTTCCCAGCACACCGGGGAAAGATGCAGCTTCACAGCTTCCCGGGGCTCGGGGGCCAGGCGACACGCGCAGCAGCACCTGCCCCAAAACCCTCGCTCGGAAAACCTTACCCAGGGCACGGGCAATCACAGTAGCTTTGTGAGGCACTGCGGAGGAGAGCCCAAACTGCTCGGCTGCGTTTAACCTTTCCGCTGTAATCACAAAATGAGACGGAACATCCTGCAGCAAGGGTGGCATTTTACTGAGCCCTGGTTCTCAAAGGAGGGAGGCCTCTCCAATCTGCTCAGCTTGGGACATCTATTAGACAGCCTACACTTACGTGCGTTTAAGGTCAGAATTTTGTTGGGAACAAGGCAGTTTAATTCATTTAAAATCTATCATAGAATCAATCTGTCTTTCCCTAATCGGAAGGTAGCAACAGCAGCAGGGAAAGAAAGAAAAGATGAGGAAAAGAAAGATTCTTGATAAAAAGAGAAAAAATAAAGAAAGAGAGAAGAGACTAATATCCAGAAAATTAACAGATGATGTTTGCAACAAAAAGCTCCCAAAAGCTTAATAAATTGTGCAAATTGGCATTAATTAGGGATGGTTGCCAAGCCTATCTGCAAGCACACAGTCACATTTCCTGGCCCCAAAGGACTGTCCCCTCCCAGGGTCCCGTCCCCTTCTCTGGGGACTGTCCCCTCCCAGGGTCCCCACTCTGCCCCTCGGGGAGGGCAGCGGTGTGAGCGCTGCAAGGCTGGCTAAAGCTCCTGTCCAGGCATGAAACTGGTGCAAAACCAGCTTCTTTGTGTGCTGCGTTACCGGTGTGCTGTGCTCTTCTACACATCAAGACTGAAAGGCAACGGTGAATCTCCTGAAGCTACTGTATCAAACACTGCTCTTGAAACACAGGAGCACATTCTTCTCCTCCTGGAACAAGCCTATCCCTGCGTCATTCCCCTCTAGATATCATCTGTCTTTCTTGACATCACTAAATCTCCAGCAGTTAATGCACGCTAACACTGAGGAGGGGGGAAGGAGCCGTGAGCAGTGAAAGCCAAACGAAGGAGTTCAGCTCATGTTCACCAGCCAGTTCCCTCAAGCTACCCACAGACCCAGACACTCCAACCCCCAAAACCACCCCGACACTGCTTCTGTACAATGAAGTCATCCTGTAGCCAAAGCGAACAACACGCTCCTCCATCATCTCTGAAACATCAAATTCATTCTGTCTTCTTCCTTTCCCCCAGGGGAATAATTTCCATGACTCGCCAATAAATAAATGTCATCACTACAAGGTACTGAGAGAAATAAACCCCAGCTGGGATAGCTGATTCTTCAGTTGCAGAGGAACAAGTGGAGCCGGGAGGAGAGTTCAGGACAGAACAAGAAGCAACCAGGCTCTCCCTGACATCAATCCCAGACGCTTTGTGACTAAAACCCCTCAGCTTCTACCTCTGCTCATGTCCCAGAACACTTTCTGGTTTCCTTCGGGACAGGAAATGCACACAGCAAACACCTGGAGAACAGCTGAGCAAGAGAGGTTGAAACCAAGCCTGCAGACTCAAGGGTGGGAGAAGCTTTCTGAGTAGCCAGGAGCTACTGACCTTCACTTCACGTTTAGTGGAAGACACTGAGCTAAAGCAGCAAAACCCCTTTGTGTCCCCAGTGCCATGGCTGCATGGCAGGTGATGGGCAGGCTCAGGAACCGCCGTTCTCACAGAGCTCCACGCGGGCAGGACAGCAGCCGGCCCTCTTCAAGCAGCTAATGGCCCTCATGCAACTCGCAAACATGTATGTGAGCTTGCTGTGTGTGCAGCCCACTGGCCTAAGCTTGGAGATGGCTCTCTGGCGATCCTTGTGATGCTAGGAAGAATTTAAAAGAGCCACAGCAAGATGTTTTACCTCTCCCTCGCCTCCAGCGCTGCCAATACACACTCTTAACATCTTCTCCTAACAACCTATAGCCCTTCTTACAGCCTAGGCTGCTATTTGCAAAACTCAGCTGTACTTGCCCCCTGTTTATTGCTTCTCTTGTCCCACCCTGTTCTCTGAGAAGAGCTGTCACATGTACTTACTTATAGTAGATATCAAATCTTGAAACCTTTCCTTAGGAAAGAGGGGGTTTTCCAGTCCACGGAAATACAGCTTCAAGACTCCAGCCACTGAATTAATGTCACGTTCATTTTGATCATCAGCAAGGGGATCTTCACCTGCCCAGAGAATAGGTTTTATTTCCAGCATTACTGTCAAGTCAAACTAGCACAGCAAGTGTTTTTCCCCGAACTCAGTGGAAACCCAGAATTTCCCACAGCTCAGAAACCCCTCCTGTGTGTGCAATGGTAATGCGATGCATTTTGCAGCAAGAGGAGAGTTTAAGAAGGCACTCTGTTACACAGCATCACGCTGAGACGTGCTATAGCCCTACCTACAAAAACCCAGTTCATTGTGGAGACTTCAAACCTTTCCTGAAAACGTTAGCAATCGGTCCTCCTTCACAGCCCCCGCCCAGTGCATTTTTGCATTTATGGCAACAGCTCGGAGAGCTGAGCAGATCTAAACGATGGTGGGTGAAGGCCTGAGAAGACAGGCTCGGCTGGAGGATGCAATTATGCCTCTGGAATAGACTGAACAGTTCTGGGTACCATTGTACTGACTTAAATCTATAAAAGGCTTTCAAAACCTAAGGGATTCGGATACCAATTCCTCTTAAATTGGATGTGCAAGTCCTCCCACCTTTGACAACCTCACCACTGCCTTATCCCTTGGCCTGGCCACCTTCGCCCCGATCCTTCCAATGCTGCTCAAAGATTAATGCCATGGAGGCCATTACCCGCATCCAGCCTGTCCCTTTCACAGATTCCCTGTCACCCGGTGACAGCAGGACTGCTCTGCCCTGCCTCGCCAGGCTTACACCTTTGATGTGATTTTCTCCACAGGATAACTGTCAACTCCACAGCCAACACTGCCACCAGCTACACGTGGCAAAGCTGCTCCTCCCTTCACAAACTGCTGCAGAAGGAGAAAAATGGATCCCCAACAAACTATTTTATGGCTCTCATCTGAGCCTTTCACACTCTTAATTAAAACCGTGGAAGAGACCTCTGCACCTGCCCCTACTTTTCATATACTCTTTCGCTAAGTGACTCTCTGCTATTGCTGGAGACACAGTACTGAGACACCTAGTACTGCTACACGCTGGCAGCAGAAAGGCCTTTAGCACGGGCTCTGCACAACGGCCAAGGCACCCAGCACACACCAACTGCCCCCAGCCAGCTCTGCTGGGACACGGCGTCCCGCTGGGCCTGCACACCCTGGCCACCCACCTCTCTCAAACGAATTCTTGATGTCGTTGACTTCCACCTGGGAGCCAGGGACTCGGAAAATGCCCTGCTGCTGAAGGCCTGGAAAAGAACATTACAGAAAAGATTTCTATAACTGTTACGCAGTGCTTTCTGGTAAAGAACAGCAGAAACGAGGAGTCGATGCACCCAGAAAGGCTCAGAGCAAGAAGGGGACGGCCTGCTACGACTCATTGCTGCCCACATTCTCCAACCAAGACTCCCCACATCAAAGCACATCAAAGCTCCCGTTGGCCAGGGGCCTGAACAAACAGTTTAACCTGAATAAGTGCTGACAAGACCTAAATATTTGCCAGTCATCCAATGCTGCTACAGTCAATCCCACTGCAATTACAACCCGAGCCCAGGTAGCAAGGCATCTCTACTGTATTTCGCTGCTGGCTACCAGTACTTAATTTCCTTCGCAGAAAGCCTCTGTTGATATTATGGAATCAACTTACCGTACAAATTGATGTAGCGAATGCAGCTTTCTACTACAAGCGGAATAGCCTGTCCTGAATCCTTCACGAAAGGAAAGGAAAAAGTAAAAAATTACTGGTTTATTGATACCAAAGCACAGGAAATGCATTAAGGACTGCAAAAACAGAGATTTGAAAATCAGTGCCATTGAGTTTAGTAAGAAGACAGGCAAGAAAAGGAGGCGTTACACACATCAAGCCATCAAAAAGTGCTGAGTATACTATGTGCAGTCCATTATGCACAAAACAAGCTCTCACTAAAGCGTGTGAAAGACTGCTGGCTGCTATCTGGCTGAGGCAGGGGACTGATGCAACGGGATCTCAGCTATCCCATTTCAAAGGTGTAATGCTGAGCCAAAATAAAACTTGCGCTGTACCTGTCTGATGAAATAAGCTTCCAGTAACAGAGCTTACAACAATATTTCCACCTGAAGAAAGAGCCATTGTCAGCAGATGCTAAAACAAAAACCCCAAAACCTCACAGCGTATGAAAGGAACTGGCTGTATCTGAACCTGCAATGAGTTTTTGGTTTTGTTCCAAAGCTGCTTCTCTCCAGGCCCCTTGTGGAAGGAGCTCAAGGGGGAATGTGAGCTGTGCCTGACTGCCTAATCGGACATTTATTTTCCTTAGGGGCTTTGGTTGTTTTTCCAGTAGAGCACAGTTGCAACTCTCTGGTTCATCTACTCCGTCTCGTAGACGGGCCTCCAGTAAATACCTGGTTTCTCGTTCGTGCATTCCTCCTTCCTCTGAGAACACAAAAAAGCAGCAGAGCAGGGAAAAAAAGAAAAGATTAAGCAAGGATAAGTTCAGTTAGAGATAAGCATCTCTTTTGGAGGCCATGAACGCTCAAATGCAATGGCAGCTTAGCAAGGTCCAACGCAGGCCTTCAGGCTGTCCACCCTCCCTCCCAAACCCCGTCCGGCACACTGCACCTGAGCCTCGGCAGCCGGCAGAAAGAGCCTCTCGGATTTCTCCCCTCCCTGGACCGGTGGCACCCACAGTTGCCCAGGGCCATGGCCACCCCTGCCCGGGTGCAGAGAGCCGTCCCGGCACGGGGGCACCGGCAGCCGCCCACAGCCCTGCACGTTTCCCACGGCCTCGGGGACGACCCGGCAGCACAGCACCGTACCGAGGGGTCCGCAGGCGCAGGACACCCCTCCGCTCAGAGCACTGCAGCTAATGCCTCCTCCACAGTGCTGAACAGGCTGGACTTTAATGAGCACTGCTTTTTTAAAAATCAGTTTGAGTAAGGAATAATTGCAAGTATTAAAGAGATTACCGGCTTTGTCAGCTGGGCCTGTATATTACTTGTGACAGTGGACTGTTTATAAACACTGCCCTTAGGCTTATGGTTGCACTAAAGGAGCCTAAGAGAATAAATCGTAGCCGGACAATGCCTATTAGTTTACCAAATCCAACAGTTCGTCATTACTGCTTCCTACAGTATTTTCACTAAAGCTTTCTTCAGTGCAGGATTAAACACCCTGAGCAACTGGAACGGCATCGCTTCCTCTGGAAATCCTTCCACAGCCAGGCAAGAGCAAAGTGCTGGATTTCGGAGGATCAGCAGCCAGATAGCTGGAGGTATCCTTGGGGACAAATCCCACATCCCCATCTCTTCATTTTTCTTCTCAAATCTCTCCTTCTGGGTGACTTCCTGGGATGAGCAGCAGTCCCTTCCATGGGGATTGCACTGGTATTAACCGAGTTCATCTGAGCTCACCCCAGCTTACATGAGGAAAATACTCCGTCCCACATTTATGAAGGATGCACGCCGCGCGTCACCAGCGATGGTTTGGAGGAGACCACTCAGCAGCCGTTCAGGAATCACTTTGCTCCACCGCTGGAAGCTGAGCCCATGGCGCTGGCCGGCTGCCGGCCTGGGTGGCAGTCAGCGTGCAAGCTGTGGTGACACCTCTCCTGGTGCACCCAGAGGTGACGGTCCCCCTCAGGAGAGGCTCGGGGCTCCGCAGGGACACGGCTCTCGCCCATCCTCCCTGCGGGTTAACCCTCCTCTTCGTGTGCGGAAGGGCCTGCAGACTCCCAGCAAGTACTGAGCCGTACGAGAGGGCGGTAGCCGCCATCAGCAGCAGCGCTGAGATAAGCCAGCCCGGCTGGTTATTATTAATATATTTCGTTTAAGGATGAGGACAGCACGGCTACGCTCCCATGCAGCCACCCATATGCACAGTATTTCAATTGAAGGCTGCCAGTCCTTACAACTGGGAGACACTTTCTGTGAGCTTTTGAGTTATTTTACTTCCCCCCTCAGCCATGAGGAAGATGACCACCAAAAATGCGTGGAAAAAGGGAAGGCAGGGGGATCTGTTGATCCTTTGAAGGTGCCGGGATGGGCTGTCCCTGCTGTCTGATCTTCCCTCCCAGGACGGGCGGAGGCAGCGCTGGACGATGGGGATGCTCAGCCAGGAGCGCCCAGCACCGCACAGCCCGCCAGCATGGCCAACGGCCACCAGCCATGAGGGTCCTCACTGCTACCCTTGCCCCGGGGCACATGGGTGGTGATGGGATGGGTAATGTAAGGAACACATGAGGGGCAATGACAGCGATGGAGAGAAATCGTCACCGAGGCAAAGCGTGCACTGGCCACGT
Source organism: Chroicocephalus ridibundus (assembly GCF_963924245.1). NCBI lineage: Eukaryota > Metazoa > Chordata > Aves > Charadriiformes > Laridae > Chroicocephalus > Chroicocephalus ridibundus. The sequence goes on along the minus strand of NC_086293.1, from coordinate 9,367,836 downwards.
CAACTGGGTGCAGGGCGGACCAGAGAGACCCCGCCGAGGAAGGAAAGCAGCCAGCGGTTAGGACAGGAAAGCCACCATTACATTCACAGCGTTCATAAACTCTTACTGTCAGCCAGTGAGTACCTTAATGAACGTTTCCATATTGCCGTTAAAGAGTTTATGATTATAGACTGAGAGAGGCCTAGGTCTCCTCATTTTCTGTGGCTTAGGGGGAAGACATGGGGGCCTGGGAGAAAATGGAACAAAAGAAATCAACAAAACACCAACATAAATGCAATGACAGGGTGAGATCTCAAAGGTTATGACTGAGAATAAAAAATAAATCGAACAGAAAAATCCCTCTGTGAGGACTTGACAGGCAGCTCCAGGCACTCTGCAGCCGCTCACGCTTCAGCATCCCCCCAGCTGTGTCCCCCCACGGACGCGGCTCCAGCATCCCGCACAGCGCCCGCAGCGCCAGAAGACGTGCCCTTTGCTTACTGCAAAGCCCTTCCCAGCAGCCTGGGGCGGGCTTCCCTCGCACTAAGTTGGCTAACTCATTTTGGAGCCGGTGCCGCGATGGCCTCGCCTCTGCAGGTCCCAGAGGCCAGGCTGAGCCCAGGCACAGCTGGCGTCCATCCAAGTGGGCAGCAGAGCTACCTGTAGGCAGCCCAGAGCAAAACAAGAGCTGTTCACAATACGCTGCACACAATTTCAAGTCAAGGTCAAGCCTGCAGCCTCTATTTAAGTAATAATTTCAAACTAATCTTGATAATAGAAACACTTAACAGCAATAAGCCAACATACCCATCACTTTCCACCCCCATAATCTTCCAGTATTTCCTTATCAGACAGATTCTAACCTCAGCTGCAGTCACGTACAGCAACTAATGAGCTGTTGCTATGGGCCTTCTGAAAAGACTGAGTTCCTACTGTAAAAACCAGTCATCTCCAGAACTCAGACAGTGCCAGAGCAGTAACTAAACCAACAACCACAGCTTGAATGAACAACGGGCGATCAGGAATGCTCTTCATGCAGAACTCACCCCATTCAAGCCAGAGAGTAATAAAGCTGCTAAACACAGCTGGTCACAACTGCCTGGTACCCACGATCTGCAGACACAATTCTCCCTCTCTGAGATGCCAAATATCAAAACTGCTGCTCAATGTTTGCACTAGTACCAGGGATCACATTTCAGAAGTAAAACAAAGGTGTTGGTACTCAGCAGGATTTTTAACATCTGCCTCCTACCTCCACCAGTTCAGCACTATGTCAGCCTGAAAAAGCACCAAGAGCAGCTGAAGAGCTCAACTGATTCCTTGATATATCCAAAAGAAACCACAGCTACCCCTGGAAAACACAGAGGTATTCCTGTTTATTCCTAAATGGACTTCATTGTGCTCATAGATGGACAGAAAGAGGAAAGTGGGACCACGTCCACCTCTCTGTAGCCAGCTTCTGTTTGGGAGACATTCACAGGGAGGTCAATGGTCTTTCATCTTTCTGGCAGGCATTCCCGAGATTCAAACCACCAAACAAAAAGATGAGCCCTGCCAACACACACGAGCAAACCCACCAGCACCTCTCCAAGAACAGAAAAGGTAGGCACATGCATCAGGAGGGGCTGTGACCCTACCCCCACTAGCCAGTGACTGAGGGTCCTCATCCCTCACGGGAACAGACCTTGAAGCCCCTGTTGACTTCAGCAAGGGTCAGAGACACCTACTGCATCTGGAAGTGGGGCCACGGAAACGTCTGACTTATTTTAGTGCAGTGATCAGGACTTTGGAAGGCTGCTTTCATTAATGCTATTCACATTTTGATTTCTTCTTCTGCTAATGAAGAACATTAAAACCCAAGTGCCCAGATCTGGAAAAGGGAGAAAAATAGCTTAAAAAACCTCTAAGGGATTTCTGATCTGTCCTCTACCCGCAGGCTACATTGATGTCGGCAGAAGAGAGATCATGACTGCAAACAAAAATGAGTGCTAGGAGCCTTCGCGCAGAAGTTCTCACAGAGCAGAGTCAAATGGGCATGTACAATTTACACAGAGCTATGATGGTGACAGTTGTGATCCGCTGGTTCCTTAACCAGATGCCTTTAATTAAGCAGTTTGACTCTACACTCCCACAGCTTCCTCTGGTACCTGAGGAGCAGAAGTGACTGCTGCCCACACAATTGCCCGCCTGTCTCTGGGCCGAGCAGCCCAGTCTGCAGGCTGGAGCCCCACTGCCCTGGGCTGCCGTGCCACCTCCTGTCCCCGGGGATGCGCTGGCACGAGTGGCCGCACAGCCTGGCCTCCGCCTGCAGCCACTGGGAAGGTCGTTCTGCCTACGCTTCCTGCGCTGCCTCGCACAAGGAGGAGATTGTCTCTTGTTTGTTTTCCTTTGTGAAGTAAAAGCAACTGCTGAAACAAAAGCAACAGAAGCAGCGGGGAGGTGTGCCATCATCCCTCGTGTAGGAGGCTGTTATTCGTTCCTGTGATTGTTTTGGCCTGCAACACCACCGCTCCATGGGCACCCGCTCCCGACACACAGAGTGCTCCAGCGCAAACTCTCCCTGTGATTTTCACCTGGTCATTAGGTTGTGCTCAGCAGAGCGCCCTGCCCGGCACCCCCAGAGCAGGGACCTCCCCTCAGGGCTGTGTCTGCAGCCCCCATGGCCGTGCAGGGCAGCCGGGGTGTCGGGGGGCTGCGGGGCAGCTCTGCTGTGTGGGGCATCTCTGACCCACGGGGAGATGCAGTGACCTTGGAGCACGTCAGTGCCATGACACACCACGCAGCCCCGCTCCCCGGCCTGCGCGGGGCAGGGAAGGTCCCTCTGTCCTCTCATGGCACCTGGCTGCCCTGCACTGCAGCCCAGCAGGTGCCCAGCCCTGCGGCCACTGGGCCTGGCGCCGGCAGCAGTGTCCCCCTCCGGCCAGAAGGTGAGGGAGCGGAGCTCCCTGCCACCACGCTGCCCTCTGCTACGGCAGCCTGCGCCCCACCATCTGCTCCAGCATTTCTAACATGGAATGGGGTTTTTGCTGGTATTGCAAATTTTATTAAACACTGAAGCAGGGCTGTAAAAAGATAACCTAGAGGGTGGCTGTGCATGTTCTGGGGAGACATTTGGAGGCTTTGCTGGCCCGTGTCTTACTGTTAGAAAACCGGCACACTCCTAGCAAGCCACCAGAGCTCTGTGGAGATGCTTTATGGACTGGACACAGATCAAAGCCTCCTCCCCATCACATTCACCCCTAGCACTATCTCCTGCTGCAGAGGGATGAAAGCCCATCAATACAGCCCTGCTCCGCACCCTAGGCAGAGCCGCCAGCGCTGGGAGAGGTTTCTGGGGATGTATCAAAATCCTCAAATGAAGAGGGATGGCAGGGAGTGGGTGGACACCCTTGTGTTGCACTGTGTGAACACAACCCCACCTCAGCTACGCTACGAGGCACCGCACCGTGCTGACACAGCACTTCCAGGCACTCCAGAGCCAGTCAGCTAGAAATTACACTGCACCGAAAACAAGGGCCTGTTTGTCATCACCCTAATTAACCCACTCCAGGCAATGCAGCTGAGAAGCAGGGCAGTGATGTGGGGAGCCTGCCAGCACAGGGCAGCTGGAGGACGGTTCAGTCTGAACCCCGCCAAGCTCTATCAGCAGCAAAGCAAACCACCTTTCCCATGGCCACCCTCCACCGGCCACAGTGAGCCCTTCCCAAAAGCAGATGAAGTGGAAGGAACTGCTCACCTGGTTGTTCCGCATTCGGCTCTTTCACCTATGAAGAAACACAATTTCCATCATCTCTCCATGTTAGTCACCACCAAGCGACTGTTCAAACACATTCGCACAGGCACTCACGCACTCACTTCTGGTCCTGGAAGGCCCAAGGTAATGGCTTCGGGCAAAAAGAAGCTGAACGTGGCCAAGGGCCCCACAGGTTGGGGAGATGCCGAGCTTGTTGCTATACAAGCCCCCACCACTACACGAGATATTGGAAATGCAAGACGCAGACACAAGAGAGAGAAAGCATCTTCAATTCCCCCTGATATTAAAGGTGTATTTGTAATATGAAGCCCATCTTGTAAATAACCAGATGCGCTGCAGGTCCTCTGCAGTAAGTGCTCATTTACTGTAGCTGGGGCTTGGCCAACCTGAACAGGAAAGGGGGTGTCTGATAAGGGCTGAAGCCCCTGGGGAGGCCACTGAGATTATCCAACTGCCTCGTGGAGGACCACTAATAGCACCTGAATGCAGCGTAGCATTCAGTCCCCCAGCTTTTCCTGTGAGATAACAGCCCATCTAATCACGATCAGGCAGACTCTATTCTGGCTGTCAGTATTCTCATTCCCTTCGTGTATTTTTAGTGCTTGGATTTCATATAAACGGCAGCGTATCACCACTGATAAGATCTGTTCATTTTTTAGAGTATTTGTCAATCCACTGAAAAAAACTAAACTAATTTCACATGCTGTTTGCGCCTCTCTCCCAAGGCCAGGAAAGCTGATTTATTCTTCCTTTTTCTAAGACACATAAAAGGAAGCATTTGGCTGCACATGCCTCCTTCCTGCTCTCCCTTGGCACCTGCGGAAAGCAAGCTTGCAGCCAATTCCTCACTGAAAAAAAAAAAAGAATTCCACATGAGCGTTTTGCAAACCCAGACTTCTTCCTAATGAGAATCAGCTCATGCTGAAATGTAGCATTTGGTATTTCTGGGCTAAATATTTGTTGAACGCCTACAGAGCAGGATGATCCCATGGCCTGGGAGAAACTCAGAAAGTTTTCATGTGAAAATATTCCATGGCTGCTTTTGCACAACTCCAGAGAATTAAAATGCTTGACCTGCACTCTTCCTCCTAAGCAGGGCATCGTATGGCTCTTATCACCAGAACGGTGATCAAATTAATCTTCAACAGATTCATCACTTCTTGCACCAATCCATAAGAGCCTTAGCACCGTATCCAATACACAGAGCTCTTCTCTGTACGAAGATCTGTGATCTCAGGGAAGAGCTTAGCTGGGTCCGGTTTCTGTGAACCGCAGGCTCCATCCCCCTGATCTGTCGCAGCCTGAATCCAGCCCCACCGAGCCCCGGACAAGCCTGGCCCTGCCACCATGGAGCAGGGCTGCCTCGGGCAGGGCACAGAAGGGCTGCCGCTGACCTGCTGTGCGGGGTGACGAGGGGTTAAGGCAGCCACAGGGAGCACTGAAACTCCTGGGAAAAGAAATGTGTTACTGGAGCCCTAGGTATGGAACCCTGCAGCCTTCCTTGTGCTTACATTCTGTGCCTTGACTTGGCCCAGCGTTCACTGAGTGGAACCTACCACAGGATCTAACTAGAAGGTGGATTTTAAGGCTAAATAAATTTGTCAGAGAAAATATGTTTGGCAAACTAGCCAACAAAAAGCTATTTTTTTAATTTTTTTTTTTTTTTTTTTTTACTGAGATGAGGAGTCTAATTTTTGTATTGTTAAAACACAACCATGGACCATTTGTGTATTTTAATTGAAATATATTGCCTTCTGTTGGAAAATCAGGACACTAACTCATCTCCATCTTCTTTACACTGGAAATAATGCAATTTTTTAAACCCGTTAAAAGAGCTAAAATCTTCTCCCAGGGACGTGGTTGCACATCCCTGCCCAGCAGTGGTGGATCCCACCTGGAGCCACGCGCTCCTGCCTCCCTCAGAAGTTACTGCCCGCTCTGTTGTATGAAGCCTGTGTGTGTCTAGGTGCTCTAAACCAAACTCGTGAAATTATCTGGAGCCATAAAAGCCTGCTATGGAGAAGTTAGTTTTAAAACCGAGGACGATTTTGCAGTTCTGGTTTAGAGCAAGTCAAAAACCCATGGTCAATGGGGCAAGGAGCCTACTAAATCAACACGGCTGCTGGCAAATGTGTAACAAGCAGCATGGCACCAAGGACAGGAAAATACGTGTGTTCAGGGCTGCACTAAGAGGGGAAGAAGGGGGAGAGAAAGGAAAAAGGCAGAGGGCTGGAGTGGGTGGGAACATCTTTGTGGCTGGAGAAGTAACACAGCACTTTGGCACACAGTGTAAGATTTTGGGAAATTATGATGTTGCATATCACTGGTTAAACTTCATAGTGGCAGCCAACCATAGAAGCCATCAGTCACTCAGGAAACCACAGACAGCAGGTAAGACTGAAAGACGCTACCTGGTTTAAAGTCATCTCACGTGTCAGGATGTTCCCCCCTGGACCTAACCCTGCGACTCACCTTCTCCAAGAGTCTGCTTCAGCAGGTCATGTTTAGCCTGGAGCTTCGTGATAAGGTTACTGCCATTCAAATACTCTTTAAATTTCTGGAATGAAAAATAAAACAAAGAAGGTTAAGACTCTTGGCAAAAATAGCCCATAATTGATGTACGCTTTTGCCCGGGGGCTGCTGGAGGGGGCTCGGCAAGGCTGAGGGGCTCTGACAAACCAGACGTCAGATGCGCCGCAGGGCTGAGCGCGGTCTAATCGCTTCTCACCGCTCCCGCCACAGTCCTGATGATCTTATTAGCCCGGTCTCCTTGGTGCTGCACCTCCTGCCTGGGAACGCAAGGAGCTCCAAAGAAAAGAGTTCAAAGCAAGCTTTCTTTTGTCAGGCTTCTGGGAATGGCGTGGAAAATGAAAGAGGCTCTTCCTCCCCCGACAGGCGCTTTGCCTTTGTGCAAGCAAGTGCTGCAGAGCGAGAACTCCCAGTGCATGAGACCTTCCCAGGTCAAGGACCATCAGACGCTTTATGCACCGGGCGACACTAACTGCGCAGCACAGCTTCTCGTTTCATTGTGGGACTGTTTGACACCCAGTAACACAAGTGAGTAATTTTACAGGGATGAGGAGTGAGGGAGACAGAGATGGAAAATCAAAGACAGACAATGGGAGAGATCAAATTCTTGCAAAAAGCATTAAAAAAACCCCAAGCACAACTCATAACGAAAACTGCAACTTTTCCCCCCGAATTGGAATAATAACACTGTTGAGAGAAAGTAGAAGCTTTTCTATGCATGTGTAATATATCACAAGATGCTATTAACTTTAGCCTACTGACCATGCTTCAATGAGGACTACCTCTGCTGAACTGATGGCTTACTGCTTACATCTCAATACTATAACAGAGCACCTCAGGTCTGCCTGGAAGCCAAGTACCGGCCCCAGGCTGCAGGGGAGACGCAGCGCAGCTGCCTCCACCCAGCGCACACACACCAGCCGGGCACTGCGAAGCCAGGCTCTCGTGTCCTCCGACGAGATGCAAACGACCCTTTAGTTCACCCGTGGGCCAGGGGCAGATTTTAGTTGTGTGGGCCAGAAGAGGAAGGCCTGGATGATGGTTCAAAATCTGCAAGGCCTCCAGGAACAGCCACGGAACGCTGACACACTGCGAGGCTGGCTGGAGTCTGCCGCCCTGCTCTGAGCCACTCCTACCGATTTCTCTCCGGTTTTGGTCACAACTGGTTGCTCCAGTTGTTCCTTCATAATGAAGAACAAGGCAGACACTGGATTGTCAGTCCCTATGTGCTGCCCTGCCACTGAGAAATGCACTCCAACCCCAACTCCGACTGAAGACAAATACTTAAAGAGACTGAATTGGTTCTTGCTCTCCACTAATGAGCCCCTAAAATGGGACTCAGCCCTAGCAATTAATGCTTTGTGTCCTGTATCGCATGAGATGAGACTCACTGTAAAATAGAACATTTCAGTTTCCTGCTGGTTGGCTCTCCTCTTGGCGATGTTTATCTTACTCATGTAGGTCTCTGATGCAGCTGATTTGACCGACTCAGTGGAGCGACTATGCTGGAAGGCGTCTGAAACATCAAAATCTTCCACTGTCAGCATGTCCTGCAAAGTCTGCATTGTGGCATCCAGAGTTTTTCGTACCTATCAGAAATAGAAGACAGCATGGTTTTGGAGCAGACTGGGAAAGTGACATAGCTTGAGCCAAAACAACTGGCCGAGAGGCAGCTCCTAAGTACTGGGCTTGCTCTTGCACCGGCTGCAGTCAATGGAAGCTCTCAGCACTGTTGCTGGAAGGACCCCACACTTGAGCACAGCAGGAAACCCCCTGCATAACGGGCAAAAGGCTGAGCAATGCTGCCTACAACACCAAACACGAGACCCAGAGCGACTTCTTACCTCTTCATTCTCTATCTTGAGGGTGGCCAGTCGCGACTGCAGCTGGTGGTACCGCATCAGCAACTCAGTCTGCACAGGCTGCTGGGCACTGACTTGACACACCTGAGACAGGAGCGGTGCCAGAGAGAGACAGAGAGCATTCAGTGGGTCAGCCATTGACCAGACATACGCATTTAAATACCTAAATGATTCCCTCCGGCACCCACAAGCTCCTCACAGCCTCCAGGGAGGCTGTGTCGCCCAGTTTCTAATCAGCAGTGCCCTGGACACGGGCCAGGACAAAGCATTTTCTACCCAGCATTTGAAAGCTGCACTCTGAAGTCTTCCAATTACAGCAGGTAAATCAAAGCTCCACTTTACAAATCTGTTGGGTAGTTCAGCTGAGAATCAAACCACAGGCTTCCTAATTGGGAGAGATATGGAGCAAGAGACAGACTGAAAGGAGGAGCCCTAATGAGCCAAGTGTCTCATTAAGAAAGGAAACACGAATAGCAGCATGTGAAGACAGAATAAAGGGATAAGAAGGCAGAATTTAACAGCGACAGTTAAGAGGAGGAGGAAGCCAGTGCAGGCCAGGCTGCGAGGCCCCTCGGCAGCCCCTCGGGCAAGTACCTACCTCATCCCCCATGTGAGGCTGGAACTCGAACTTCAGCGGAGGGCAGAAGACCTGGTTGCACATGTCCATGATGGTGTGTTTGTCGCTCCGTGCATCCAGGTTGTCCACAGCATTCTCGATGATGTCCAGGCCCTCGTGGCGGGAGGTTTCCAGGTTGTACTCGGCAGACAGGTATGTCCTGAAGGTCCGAGCGAGGCTGGCATGGAATCCCAGATCACAGCACTGAGAAACACCAAGGAAGGGTCTGGTCACACAAACACCCCCACCCTTGTTCTGGAGGGTCATGTGTAGATCAAAAGCCCCAAAAAGCACTGTATGCCCCAGAAAAACACCAGCCCTGTTGTACCAGGGTGTATTTAACAGCATACTGCAATACTTTATGAAAAGGCAAGAAGAAGAGAGGACTGAAGGAGAAGAGGTACCAGGGAACACACAGCCAGACAGTACAGTGACCCTGCGCTGGACCCTCACCACGGCACCAGGGTTTAACACCCTTCATTTCCCTAGGAAGGGCACGGGATCTTCTCAGACAGGACAGAGGAAAAAAAATCATCCAAAAGCAGGGTTCTCCCTGGCTACCTGCTCAGCCCCGGGGCCAGCATGACCACCAAACCTGTGCCCTGCAGATCCCCCAGGAAAGAAATGGCCAGAGGGCCCGTGCCACTGCTCTTCCCCAGTGCTTTTCTTCTTGCCCTGTGAACTGCCCAGCAAGTTCTTCTTGCACAAAGAAACCATTTCCCAAAATTATCAGATACAGAGGGACGTTTAAGCAAGGTGGCACTGAACAGCGTGTCCTGCAGCATATGCAAACCCTTTCCCCCTTGCTAGGAAGCTGCCTTCCTCTCTCACAACGGAGCAGCTTCTCGTGCATAACTGATCATTCTCATGTTCACCTTGGGGAAAATGATAAAACTCGGAGCTAATTGCTGCCAAAATACTGTACAGTAGACAAAAGCCTGTTTTTAAACTCTCTTCTGAATATAATTGAGTTTGGCATGTTAAGTGTAGCAACAGCACAGGGATTTGCTGCAATGAACACTTAATCACAGCAGAGCAACAAGCAACTCCCAGCAACTCTCCTCCCCATGCCCAAGGGGAGCCCCAACGCGCGCAAACATCTGCAGCGCTCCGCTCCCACCGGCAGGCTCTGCCGTGTGACGGTGGCCATGGCAGCGGGGCAAGGATGGGCACCGAAGAAGCACCCAAAATTTGGAGGTCGACAGCTGCTGTTCTGCAGGGAAAGGCGAGGCCAGGAGAGGCTGCTGGAAGCAGGAGGAATGCAACGCATCAGCCTGAGCCATGCGCGTGGGGCTGTAAGGAGAGTGCAGTGAACGGCTGCCGTCCAGAACTGAAGCACCTCTATTTCTGGGACATAAGAGAGGGTTGGATTTCCTGACAGAGCACGTAAAGTTAGATAATTATGGCTTTCTCCTCTGTGAGGAAGTTCATAACCATATGTCCCCAGTGCACTCATTCCTGTTCCCTGGCAGGGGACGGGGAAGGCTACGGGGCACGGCCCAGCGTGGTACACAAGCCCCGTGATCTGCAGAGATACTCCCAGGCGCAGGAGGGCTGCGGGTCACAGAGACACCTCTGTGGGAGAAACAGAGGGACCCCATGAGAAATACCTCCCATGGCACGGAGCACCAATCTAACCATTGCCAGCGAATTACTGTTACTACATGAAAACTACCACAGGACAATTGATATTACAGAAGATAAGATGCTTTTCTGCCACACAGATTAAAGAAGGAGTAGGAAGCCCTCGCTGTCTGAGCTGTAACCAAACCAAACGGGCAGGCACGCGGTGAGCCGGCTTCAACCCAGTGCAGCCCCACCAAACAACTGCCAGGAGGAGCAGCCTGGCACAAACAGCTACAGAAAAGAGAAGATTGCTAGTGTAATCCCAACGACCCAAAACGAGACCAACTTTTCCCCAGCAGCAGAACTCCTGGGTGGGAGCTGGCATTTCAGAGGCACCTTCTCCAGCTCTATAGCATCCACAGGCATTACTGAGCTGATGCAGAAAGGCACAAAAAGTGATTCTGCATCAGAACATCAGCACTGATAAACTAAAAGTGAAATACGAAAACTCAGCTGGTGCCACAAGCAGCTCCAACCAAAGAAGTCATCTCCTGCTTCCTGCCGATCTGAAGAGACAACGCTCAGCTCAGATCAAGTCACACGCAGAGCTGTATTTGGTTTAGTCTGGGCTAAAAGCAGCAGTAAAACCACAACGGGCCAATTCCTGCTCGCAGACAGGCGAGCGCAGCCTGCCTATCCCCATCTAGTCTTTTAAAGCAGTGAAACCACACATGCAGTAATGAGGATTTTTGCAGGAACCATCGACTTCTATTGAGCTTCTAATCTTATTAGTTGAAAATATGGGCAGTTAAGGACGGGTATAGCTCTGCCTTCATACATCAGCAAGCAACATAAAAAAAAAGGAATGAGGGTGAATTTTTATTCACCACTTGGGGCGAAAACTTGTTACAGCACTGCGAGTCTCACCCACCTGCAATTTTAGCATAGAATCACAGAATGGTTCGGATTGGAAGGGACCTTAAAAGCCCACCCAGTGCCACCCCCTGCCCTGGGCAGGGACACCTCCCACCAGACCAGGCTGCTCCAAGCCCCGTCCAACCTGGCCTTGAACCCCTCCAGGGATGGGGCAGCCACAGCTTCTCTGGGCAACCTGGGCCAGGGGCTCACCACCCTCACAGCAGAGAATTTCTGCCTCAGATCTCATCTAAATCTCCCCTCTTCCAGTGTAAAACTGTTCCCCCTCGTCCCATGGCTCCCCTCCCTGATCCAGAGTCCCTCCCCAGCTTTCCTGGAGCCCCTTTAGGGACTGGAAGGGTCTCTAAGGTCTCCCCGGAGCCTTCTCTTCTCCAGGCTGAACCCCCCCTGTCAGCCTGTCTCAGCCTGTCCTCCCAGCAGAGGGGCTCCAGCCCTCCCAGCATCTCCGTGGCCTCCTCTGGCCCCTCTCCAACAGGCCCCTATCTTTCTTATTTCCCAGCCCATCTCCCAACCCCTTACTGTCATTATCCCACCCCCTCAGAATTTATTGCCACTTGGCTAGAAAAAAATAATGCCAGGAGAAAATATCTGCCACTGTTCAAGGGTGGGAATTCCCAAAGCATTACAATTACAAAACTGAGCTACTGCAAAGGAAAACTCCTGAATGCCATAAAACCCAAGGAGACAAGGCTCTGGGTAACGCCAGAAGCTTTTGGGAAAAAATTCCATGTGAAATCTTTCATTTCCTTTGAACGCTGAACTCATGTCGAAGCTAGCAGTTTTTTGCAATACGCAGAAACCGATTGCTACTGAAAACCAGGGCAGGCACCTTCCTAACACGCTACAGCCCTTGAAGTCTCTGGTGATTAGCGCTGGGCCGGCTGCTTCACACACCGCTGCCCAGAGAAGAAAAGACAGAGCAGGGACTTCCACGAAATTCTCAGAGAAACACACAAAGGGGAGGGGAAAAGAAAAAGAAAGGAAAAAAAAAAAAAAGACTTCAAACTCCTGCTCCCAGCTCCAGAACAAATGGCATTTTCTCACCCCTCTCATCCCTTTGATGGAAAATAAATTAGAACCACAAATAGTAATCCTTAGCCCTTCTGCAGCGCCTTTCATCTGGAGAGCTCAAAGCTCGTCCTGTATTAATTCATTAAGTCTGGTAACAGCCCTGCAAGGGGTGGAAATACTGCAGTGTTCAACTTCAGAAATAAACCAACACCCCCGGAGGTAAAACAAGCTGGGTTTGGCCAAAACGTGGTGGAAGTGGCCAAATGTGCGTGTGTCTCCCACCACCCAGCACAGACTGCACGGGAGGAGGGGCCGGGGCTGCAGAGGACCACTGCTGGCCACTCACCCCACTGCTAGTAACCCCATTTTAAACACGGGAGTGGAAACAGAGAGATATTAAAAGGTTTGCCCAAATCCAGGAGGAAAGCCAGCGGGTCTCCAACCCTGCACGAGCATCTCAATGTCTTCCCTTGGGCAACCGCCATCAGGCAGCTAAGGGTGAGCCAGCTCTTCCCCAGGAGTGGGTCACGCTGCCGTGCCAAGGGTGACCTCTTGTGAAGATCAGGCCTGGGATGGTCTAAATCGACAGGGTGGCGAGCGAGCCGTGCCCCCGACCACAGCCGAGGCACCAAACTGCACCAGCGCAGGAAAACAAGCACATTTTAAGAACCAAGCAACACCCAGCGGGTGGAAAATATGGGAGCCTGAACCACTCCACACTCCAGCAGTGACCTTCAGTCGTTCCTCAGCGGCAGGCAGAGAGCTGCCCCGTGCCCGTGGGACAGGCAGACATCCCCGCAGAGCCCTGCTGCTCCGATTGCCCTGGGCAGGTTGAGAGCCGCCCCCCCACGCACCAGGCCGACTGCTCCAAGCCCCACGGTTAGACACCATCTCCAAAGAGAGGTGCCGGCAGTGGGGACGGCGACTGGCGGCTCCAGAGGGACCTGACGGGATTCAATAGGCACGACGAAGCTCTGCAGACATGCTGAGGCATTTTCCATAGCCGAGGCTGCAACAGTACTGAGCTCCAAAGAGAACGAAATGCTTTCCAAACTACTGATGCATCTGTCTCATTTCCTCACTGGTTAAATAGCTAAAAGGTAACTTGATGTGTCTGTCACAGAGCGTGAAATAATGTTTTACCAGGCTGGGTACTATGTGAGAGCCTAACTCATACCTGAAAGTATCTTCAGATCTTAGGAGGAACGTTCAAAGAGAATACGAGCTGCTTCTGTTCTCATTCCTTTTTATGGAAAACATTTCTTCGCTAAGTATCAAATATGCAGAAAACAAAACGTTCACGCCTTTGCAGCCTGCAGTCACTGCACTTCCCTCAAAGCAAAACAGCATGGAAACAAACTCTGCTACAAAAGGTACTGCAGCCAAGGTACGACACGCGCTTGTGAAAAGGCAACACTCCACCACAACGACCAGGCTCTGTGCCCTGCAAGATGGACCCAGGCAGCAAAGGAAATTAAACACACCAGGAGCAGGCAGAAAGGGCTGAGATTTTGTTACAACAGAGTCCATAAATTGTCATAGCACATTTAATGGGGAACTATCGGTTTTTGGTGGTCCGAGGCCAAGCATTGGGAAGGCCATGCCGCAACCCCAGGGGGTTGTGATGGATGTTATCAGGCTGGCTTTCTCCTGCAGCCATTGGCAAGCACAGCCTGCAGAAGAGAAGGTTCCCGGGAGACCTTCGAGACCCTTCCAGTCCCTAAAGGGGCTCCAGGAAAGCTGGGGAGGGACTCTGGGTCAGGGAGGGGAGCCATGGGATGAGGGGGAACAGTTTTACACTGGAAGAGGGGAGATTTAGATGAGATCTGAGGCAGAAATTCTCTGCTGTGAGGGTGGTGAGCCCCTGGCCCAGGTTGCCCAGAGAAGCTGTGGCTGCCCCATCCCTGGAGGGGTTCAAGGTCAGGTTGGACAGGGCTTGGAGCAACCTGGTCTAGTCCCTGCTCATGGCAGGGGGTTGGACTAGACGGCCTTTAAAGGTCCCTTCCCACTCAAAGTTTCCTGATCCGAGTGAAGGGTCCCCCATGCACGCCATGGCCTGGCTGGCAGCACTCGACTGTTTCCATCAATCCCTTCCAAAGGAACGGTCTTGGCCCATCAAGTTCAGCGTTCTGCCTGGGGCAGAAACCAAGACATAAAAACTCCTGAACAACTAATTTATTTTTAGCCAAAGAGGAAGCCATGTGTGGATATGGCACAGGAAGGACAGGATCATCCCTGACCCTCACAGTAATCAACTCACACCCTGAAGCATGAGATTTGATTATTTCTAATCAAAGGTTCCTTAACTATAAGTATTACAGACCAAATATTACGTAGTCCTTTTTGAATTCAGCTATAGTTAATTAACTCTATGGTCCCCAGAGTAGGTTTCTTTCTGGAGGATTTTTAACCTACGTTTTATTTTGCTCCTTAGTCTCTCTACAGCCACTGCCTCCCCCCATGTGTATTTTCTTAGGGCTTTTTAACAGGTTTTTTGGTTGTTTGGCAGTTTGGGGTTTTGGGGGATGTGTGTGTCAGGGTTTTGGTTTGTTTGGGGAAGGCAGTGGTGTTTCAGTTTTGTCTTTTAACATGAATGCACTGGTAAGTTAATCTTTTAAAGGACATTAAGACCTTGAGGCTATTCTTTCCAGATACTGGGAAAAGCAGCCCTAAGTGTCAAGAAGAAATTCTTTTATCTAAAGGAGAGTCCTGCTGATTTTCTGTACAAGTTGACAAGGCCTATGAGACAAAGACTAATCACAGTCTTCAGGCAGTAAAATTTACAGACTGCATGACACTTATAAATCATAAAACAATCAGCAGACGTGCTTAATTAATTTCGCAAGCCAATTCCAATGTCTGTGGTACCCACGTGATGAATAAATTGTTTACTATGTGCAACCTTTGGCAAAATGTGCAGCTTTGCCACATTAATAAAGCCAGGACTGGCAGAATTGAAGAAATATGTATTGGCTGGATTCTTTCAGTTTAATATAGTACTCTAAGAATAGCTTAGTTACTAGAGTATGATGATTTATGGTTCCTGCTTACAAACAGGTAGCTAACATTAATAGAGCACATATAGAAGAAGAGTAATAGAAGTTTACTGAACCAGGGTACTGGTATATGAAAAAAATGTCAGATTTCTGAAAGGAAATCAAGTAAATACACCTCTTTCCCCTTCCCTCTTCATCCACAGAAGCTCTGTGTTGAAAAAGATCCTACAAATCCAATCCTTTTTCTTCCATTTATTCTCTTAAAATGCACGAAGCTTTTAATGGCAAATGGGTATTTCTGGTTTTATCAGCCATTCCCACTGACCACCTCTGCCTGCCTGGGCAGCTCACGGCAGGGCTGCTGCGCGGGGCGCTCCGCAGGCTCAGGCATGTTCTGCTGCCCCCACCGCTAAAGCTCGAGGGGTAACTGCAACCACAGCTCCTGAGGTCTTTGTTCTTCCCTGACTCAGGGCACCGGAGGAACCCAGGCACCGCCTGAGCCCCACATGCCCTGTGCGAGTACAGGGGTGCCAGTGTACGTCCTGGATGTCACCGGCACCCACTGCAGCCTCCCACCGCGCAGCACTCGCGCTCAGGTGGCTGTGCGGCACCTCCAGTTCCTCAGTTCTCAGCAAAATTAGTGACAGCACCTCCTAAAAACATGTATTTTCTGTTTCCAGAGCTCCCTCCCCAGCAGCAGGGAGAGGTGACCGGCTCGGGTGCCGCAGGCTGCTGGTGGCATTCCCAAACTGACACCTCTGCGGGAAAATTGGTAACAGGGACAGTGCAGCCGTGCGGTAAAGAGCACCGAGTCTCCTAAGACAGCCTCATTCCTCCTGATGGAAGCTGTTTATGCTTTTTATTGCTGCACTGTTGACTTTATTTGAAATACCCTGAAGCCAGATGCCCTAGCCGCAGGCACACAGCCCAGGAAGCTGCCGTCCAGGCACTCCTCCCTGGGAGAGCACGAGTCGGGAGTTACAGGTGCTGCTCCACATGACGGTGCGGTGACGGCGATGCATTGCATGGAGTTTCCATGATAAAACATACCTGGTTCTTAGGGCTGGCAGGAGCCCGCTATCTGGCAGAAAGCCCGCTCAAAGGACAGCGTGGGAGGAACCTCTGTGCCTTTGTGGAACTGAAAGGCTCTTTATGCTGGAAAAATTGCTTCAAACAACAGAGCAAACTCCCAAAAGAGACCCTCTGCTTGTGTAAATCAGTGTTTCTTCATTAAAGCCAGTGGTGTCATGCAAAGCTACCCAGGCCGGGGAACGTTGCCATGCAATCACATGGGGAAAACACTGCACAAAGCAAAGCTGCTGCCGGTGCTGGCTCTGCAGGCACAGACGTGCCCAGGCAATTAGCTACCGATGGAAACAACAAGGACATGAGCTGCAGGAGATGCCTAAAGATAGATCCTAATAAAGTGGTCTGGGGCTCCAGCCCCTCTGAGTCTCCCTCTTATTCAGGAGGCAAGTGGGAAATCCTGGAGCACAACCCGAGCGTCCCAGCGACTCTGCCATCGCCCACGTCACTCCCCAGGCCCCGGCAGCCGGACTCCCAGTCCTCCACCACACCCAGCGCTAGTTGGAAACAAACACTTCTTATTTGCTCTGCTCGGTTCCCTTTTTTCTTCATTTTTTCTTTACTCTTTCATATTATGCATTTATACATATATTTTCTGGCCTCTACTCTCTTGACACTGCTACAAAAGCTAGAGCTTTACTGTGAGGTAAGTAAAGCCAATGGCAGATTTTTGGCATAACAATTTTGACTGCTGTTTCTGTCTCCTAACCTGACTAAGCATCACTTGACCATGTGAAAAATGACAATGCCATCAGCTAAGTCTTCCAGGGACTGTGCAATTTGGCAGTAACATGTAATATAAAATCCTCAGAACTCCCCTCCTTTACTTGCTTGTTTGTCTCCGATACGGCAAACACACTAATCCAGAGAGAAGGACGCTGCCGTTTCAGAAGGATTTACAGGAGGCTGAACAAGTTTTGGTGGATCAGTACGTATTGACACCGACTGTTACATTTTACTCTGCTAAATCTAGCGATATCTTTCACGTGACCACTTCAAAATAATTTGCAGCCATTTCACACAGAACTCCAGAGGGATGGATAAGCAGCTTTATCTCCACTTCACATACGTGGCCAAAGAGATTAACTTGGTCACACAGTTAATGACAGAAATGAGAGAAAACCCAGGCGTTTTAATATAAATGCAAGCTTCTTTCGAGGGAAGAGGCACAACGGTGTACTTTAAGTCTATGTCTAATTTGATCTGTCTCTATAGTCTTCTCTTCCTTGCTAAAGGACAAAACAAAAACACCACTGGAGACAGAGGGAGGGATAGACACGCTCTGTGCCACTTCACGGCTGTTCTGATCGAGTTTTACATTTCTCATTAAAACGGCAGCCCTGGGAGGACCCTCCGCCCTCTCCCAGAGCAGCTGGGACCTCCTTTCTTGCCAGAGCAGGAGATTAGCAGAAGGGCTTTGTTATAAAAGTCACTACTCGGCGGTGACGCTGAGGGCACAAGAAATGTCAAGGCTGCGCCTAAGAGATGACACTGAGCCATCTGGGATTTGGGGGAAACGCTGCTAAATTAGCTGCTTCAGTGTCCTGACGGTTCAGATTTGCGTACAAATCAAAAAACCGCACATGGCAATTTGTGCTTGATAGGAAGGGTGTGCGAGACCCCCCCTCACCCCTCCTGTGTCCCACCAAGACAGCCCGGCACATCGTTAATCATCCCCCTTGGTGACGCAGCGTGGAGGAGCCAGGAGAATTTGCATAACTGCAATACCCGGACCCTGCTAGGATCCTAGTAAGGCATGGCCAGCCGGGTTTTGAGCTAAACCAAAACTCTGTTCCTGCCACGAAGCCCCTCTGCAGGGCCAGACCTGCTCCTCCCATCGGGCATGGCTGCCCAGCACTGTGTCACCCGGGGCCCTGTGTTGCCCCCTCCGCTCCCGCCACTGCAGCCCAGGGCTCTGCTGGCCCTCGGTCAGGGGCAAAATCCCCCTTCTCTGCTCAGAGCCCCGCTGCTGCCCCCCATGCATCGGCAGAGCTGCCCCACGGGGCGCAGGGCCCACCTCCTGCGTCCTGCCATGGCGCAGACCTGGGGTTTGCAACAGCACTGCCGATCCCGGAGCGACAGGCACCGTCGTCTCATCGCTGTTAAATGTACTAGAACACTAACTCTATAACTCCAGCTAAAAATAGCCGTTTTCTGCAATTTCCTTTGCGTGGATTACGCACCTACAGAAAGCCCAACGCTGCGGGAGCCGATGGCTGTCTTTTCTTTCAGCCACTTTCAGTACGAGCGGGACGCAGTGAATGGGACTCCCGTCTTCTGGAGCGTGCTGAAACCCTTCTTGCCATGCTTTTGCAAAATACATCGCATTTGTACAAAAGTCTGTTCCAATAAACTGCTCTTCCTTCGGGGATTTAAAATTAGGACACCCGCGTACAGCTCACACATCCTATATTTTGTTTTCTTTGGTGAATAGAATATATAATTAGGGGAATTTAGCTGCACAGAGTTTGGTTTAAGTCCCCTGAAGAGATTCCTGGAGTGCAGAAGAAAAGCCATCTGCTGACTCCAGTGGAAGTGTCAGCAAGGAAATAAAGTTGGGAGGAATAATATAAACAGCCAGAACTAAAATGGTACTTGGCAACTCTCCAGGAAATCAAAGTCCTCAAAACTCCATGAAAAGAAGTCATTCTTGCTTAAAAAAAAAAATAAATGAGAGAGAAAATATACACACAGAAAGCATAAGCCACACAGATAAATCAAGGTGTTACCTTACCTTGCCGTTCAAATGTCTCCATGATCAAGTTATTAGTTTTTTTTAATATGGCTAAATACGTCTTAAACAATAAAGAGAACAAAATGGACATACTAAGAATATTTTATCATAACTCAAAATCTTGAAATCATCAGGGGAGTTGCATCAGATTTACTTTAATTACTGCTTAGAAGAATAAATATATGTTAGTGGGTTAATAAAGGAGATAAACACTCCAGCACATTTTTAGATTACACACTTAGGTACTGATGAAGCCAGAAGACTAACTCAGTACTTACAGACCAGTTATTTATGCGCTCATTGAAGGAACTCTAGCAGGAAGAAGCTGCAATCTATACCACTGGGAAGATGCCCATTAAAGGAAGAAATGGAAATCCCTTCTCTCAAATCATTTAAGAGCAGTTCGTAGGAGACGCTGATACACACACGAGTTCCAGTTCCTACCATCACTACGAAACCTGCTTCCAGCAGGTCCTGCCTGAGGCCATTTGGTGCCAGGAGGCTTCCAACACAGCTCCGCAGGCTCCTGCCCTGGCTCGGACACACGGCCACATGTCCTGAACTGCCACCGAAGCCGAGGAGAGCCAAGGGCCTGCGCAGACCGATAGGAACTGCAGATGTATTAGGAAGAAAAAGCTTCTGTTTCAACAACAAAAACAAGGATGCATCTGATTTTCGTTAAGAGTTTATCTGTTTCAAATGCAGACTAATCGACAGGCCAGAAGGAATCCCCAGGCTCACCTGGCCTGTCCCAGGGCAAATCCTCCTCCAAAGGCTCCGGACTTAGAGAAGCTCCAGCTGCGGGACACCCTGCCGTGTGGCAGCCACAGCAGATGAAGCCATTGCTTTAACGCGAAGGAAAGCACCATGTCTGTGGTTCTGAGGGCAGAGCCAGCATACACCGGGGACAACCAGACCTTAGCATGCTCATGATACAGCATGAAAGGTGCAGAAAACATTCAAGCAATTTCTAGTTGTAACTACTCATTAGATGTGCCTGAACCACGTAGTTTAATCCGGACTCCCCTGCCTAGTGCTCAGGTAAGTGTTTGGTTCAGGCTGGTTCATACCCTGCAGTTATAATGAAAAACTACATCTTTTGCTGCCAGTCGCTGATGAAAGAAGTTTATATGTAGCATAAATATGAATCAATTACTTTGTTGTGTGATCATGTGGCCACCAAAAAGTTCAGAGAAGGCTGACACTG
This sequence comes from Chroicocephalus ridibundus, assembly GCF_963924245.1. Classification (NCBI taxonomy): domain Eukaryota; kingdom Metazoa; phylum Chordata; class Aves; order Charadriiformes; family Laridae; genus Chroicocephalus; species Chroicocephalus ridibundus. The sequence goes on along the minus strand of NC_086293.1, from coordinate 9,347,560 downwards.
AGTGTTGCCCAGAGAAGCTGTGGCTGCCCCATCCCTGGAGGGGTTCAAGGCCAGGTTGGACGGGGCTTGGAGCAGCCTGGTCTGGTGGGAGGTGTCCCTGCCCAGGGCAGGGGGTGGCACTGGGTGGGCTTTAAGGTCCCTTCCCACCCAAACCATTCTGTGACTCCATGACTCCCATACAGTGGCAGCTCTAGCTCTGCTCATATATGCCTACATCAACTGCGAGGAAAGTCAAACGTATGTGCATAGCTGGGAGGGGAAAAAAAACACTACAGAGGAAGAAAAAAAAATAAATCCAAATTTCCAGCACATTTTCCAGCCCCAGTTAAGCATATTTTAAAGCCCCAACAAATATCCCTTCATTACCACCACATGAAGTTGCATTTAAGGACCAAGCCACACTTAAGATCTAGCTATACGTTTATCAGCAGAAAGCAGGCAGGATGCACTTACATCGATGAGGTCCGAGACGTCGTGGATGTAGTATTTACTGACAGCCGCGTTGGTGGCTGCCAGGTTCAGCAGGTAGTCGTTCCTGGCTTTAGTACACTTCAGCTTGTTTTCAGAATATTTGGCTTGTCTCTGAAAAAGCAAAACGAAATGTCACAGCACAAATAGGATACAACTTTCACAGCTTCTCTTGCTGCAGGGCCCCACGGCACCCTGCAGCCTGGGTGTGACATGTTAATTAATAAAATTTGGTATCGGCTATGGAAACAGGCCCCCTTGCCAGGCTGGAGGAGATCACAGCTGAACACCCCTGGTATCGTTAGCCAAGGCACAACGAGCACATTCTGCTGAGATGTACCCGGCGCATCCCCAGCACAGCTGCTCTTCCTTTATCTGTGCATTCGGGGAGGTTTTGGCATCAGTCAAAATTAGAGGGCCAAATTTTCCTCCCAGATACGCTGACATACATTTGGACTCGCTCCAGATTTATGCAGCTGTATCAAAGTGGAATCTGGCCCAGAGGCCCATGCTACAAAATTTAGAACAGGACCCAGAATGCAAAACTCCGTAGGAAAGCAGATGTGCTCAGATCTGGGGCACTTGCTCAGGCAGATCACCAGTCTCAAGGTTTAGCACAAAGGATTAACCCTTCAGGGGAGTATGCTGCTAGACAACGTCCCAGTGCTGGATCAACATGCGAGCAAATGCGTCCCGGCTGGGGAAGCTATTGCTTTTTCTCCAAACTTAACAGAAAAAAAATACAGTTTTGGAGACCCTGAGATCTGGAGGGATTTGCTGAAGCTGGAATGGAGTTAAGTGTTTTGACTAGCAAAGCCAACTAAATGCTGCACTTTAACTCCCAGACAGTCTGCGGAGGAAGAAACACTGTTGTTTTATATATCCAACCCTTTTTTGCCTGCCACGAGTCTCTGAGTGAAGGAACCCTGGGATGGCTATTGTGCATTGTTAAAAGCGCTTTTTTAAAAAAGTAAGTCATGAACAAACCACAGCCCCGTAACAGGGTCCCATGTGTGGATCAGAAAGCGGCGCTGTGCTGAGCCAGACACACCGGTGCTCTGCCCTCTCTGGGGCCAGCGCGGCCTCTTGGGTGCGAGTTGGGGCACAGCCCAGCCCCACCGAGACCCGGGTCCCAGCCCAAGCAGCCAGCACCCACCTTCTCCTTCATCTTCTCAATCTTCTTGACAGAGCTCCGCCGCTGGGGCCTGTCCTCGTGCCGCAGCAGGTTCACGCTGATGTCCCCTGACTTGTTGAACTGCTTTTCCTCCTGCTTCTCCGCCTCCTTCAGCTTGCTCTCAGCGCTGATGCTTTCTGCGTGGTACATGTGGTAGGTCTTCATCACCTGAGGAAACAGAAGTGGTGTAAGTCACCAGCCCCATGGCCACACGAAGCATCAGTGCATGAGAAGACAGCCATGGGCAGCCTGGGACAGTCTCAGCTGGGCCAGCGCTGTTTGAGACCACTATGGCATTAAGGAACAACAAGGTGAGAAGGAAAATCCCATAACGTTAACCCCAGCACTAGCCCTATTTGGAAATGGCACAGAGGTGGTGTAAGAACCGTCACCCCTGCTCGGTCCCCACTGCAGAGACAGGCTGAGATGTGCCTCCAGCACACACCTGCACTCAGAGAGCACCGCGTGTCTTCCTATAGGGAAAAGAGAAATAACTTCCAGTGCTTTGCTGCTGGGATAAGGGTCTCCATGACAAGAGACCGGGAGGAGGCCAAAGTCAACCTGAAGTCACTTTTGACCCAAGCATCTGTTCCTACACTTGAACTTGCGAAGCCAACCCATCAACATAACCCCTGCTCTACCATCCTGACGCTCGATCCCATCTTGAAGGTGGAGGAGCTGCAATTTCCAAGCAGAAATGGAGTTCGTCTCCTATCACCACTTAATTCTCCGCTTGCTGCTGCCGGTGAGCAGAGACAGCGCCAGGGTGGACTGCAGCAACACCTAGTTCTTTAAATTCAACATCACCATCAGTGACTCTGGACAGAGGATGCTGATGCTGATCTACTGCCAGGAAGACTCCTGCAGGCAAAACTTCTACCACAGCCTTTCCTTTCAGATACAAAAGCCCAAAGGGCACATTGCAAGCATTTTAATGGAGCTGGCAAGAGGAACACATCTGCTCTTCTCTCTTTATGCCTTTAGTCACATTGTCCCCTTTTATCATCCCCCTTCAGGATTTGGATGTTTTATTTCACATTGCCTTGACAAGGCTGGAGATGCCTGACTTCTCACTGAAGATCAGTCTCACGTGAAGCCCCTGGGCTCCACCGGGAACGGCACTGGGACGGGCTCGCCTCGAGGCCCACGAGTTGAAAAGGAGCAGGAACCCACAAAAGCAGAGTAACTTTGCACAAGCCTTAATGAAGAAAATACAGAGTTTTCCTCGGCTGGGGTTGTCAGCAGGAACCAGGAGTGTTTAACTTGGACAAGGTTAGGCTGAAACATATGATCTCTTCTCTTGCCAAGCACAAACGTCAGCTGCAAACGAGCTCCAAATGCTGCAGCGAAGCCTGCACAAATGTGCCATCGCTGGGAGTTACAATTTTAGGGAACTGCAAGGAATCATTAAGTAAAGGCTTGTGCCTTGTTTCTGAGCTGCTTTATTTCCTGCATCCTGCAAATTCTAACACAGATTTGAGCCACGTATTTCAAACTGCAGTTTCTGCAGTGAACATCATAGGACCCACACAAGCCAGACAATTTCTGGGTTTTTCCTAAGGAGAAAGACTAGAAGGCTTCGCTGAGCCCTCCTCATCTTCACTGTCTCCACCATTTGGTGAAAAACTCAGAGAGAAGTGGAAAAGAAAAGTCCTGTGCTTTGGTGCCATCGGGCAGTAACAAGAGAGGTGCAACAGAACGTTGTAACGCCGTGCGACAGGAAAGCCCAACAATTAAACAGTGGTCCCACTTGCATGATTTTTGTGAAATCTAAAGGTTATGAGAAGGTCACCTAACCAGAAAGGCTTCAGCACAATTCGCTGCTGTCTCCATTCGCCCCCAGCTTCACCACCCTGCTGCAGGCCTGGGGAGATGCTGCTGTAGCCCATTGACTCCAACGGCCCCACAGCCGCGGGGGAATGTCAGCAGCCGGAGGGGAAGGCAGGGCCCCCCGCAGAGCACCAGAATGGGGTCCCAGCTCCACTGTGCTCCAGCACCTTTGCACAGACTCCGACTGACTTATTTCCTAATGACCAGAGGAACTTTCCCAAGCAAAGGCCCTTTTTCCTCCTCCATAATTTATCCCTGCTTGAACCTGCAAAGGTAACACGGGAACCAGGTTTAAAACTCCTCTGAAAGCCTCTGTAACAGCGTGCAAAGGACCTAACATGATCATGTTAAAATATTTTCCCCGGACATCAGTGTCCATGTTGCTGAAGCAGCTCACTGTGCCGACCGCGTCCCTCCCCAGCTGCCATGCTGCATGGCTCGCACCTGGAAATTCAGGGGATATTTCTGTTTGTTTTAATATCTGCCTTAATTTTGAATGGGGACTACCTGCACTGCAGCAATCAGCCCTTTGATCCGCAACTCCCTCGGGCCTTCTCGGCGCTGGCAATCGAGTCACACTGTCCCTGTCTTGCGCTATTGCGTCCTAAAGAAAAACTGCCACAGCTGCGTCCCTGGGATCTTTTCTGCAAATAAGTTAATTAGCTGCAGTGGAGGGAGAAAAATATGTTCCAATGTTCATTAGTTATTTAATAACACAAGTTGTGTTTTCCAATATTAATAACATGTTCTGGATAAAGGCCATTGCCAAAATACCAGCCATAAATGGCACTGTTTGCTGTCCTCAGCTAGAAGTGCTTTATATTCCTAAACAGCTCGTCATTAAGGTTCTGACCCACCAGAGGAGCCAGATCAGAAACCGGGTGACCCGTGTTAAGCACAGGCTCGGGCCCCTGCAGCGGAGGAGACCAAAACACAAGCCCAGCGCACGGGGTGCAGGAGCGATGAGCACGGCCACAGGGGAAAGGCAGCCAAAGACAGCAGCCCCCTCCTCTTCGGAGGGAGCCTGTGGCACAACCGCAGGGACACCCACGGCGTAAGGGCTGAGAAAGGGACAAATCCATCAGACCGACAGACGCTGACCTCCATCTCCCCAGTCTTTAAGGGAGCATGAAAGCAAGCACATCCTTTTCAGAGGATTTCTGTGGTGTGATACAGAGCATCACATCAGTGCATTTCTACCGTGTGACACCGTCAACGCTTGCTACAGCGTGACACTCACAGAGAACACCCACAAACCACGGGGGTACAGCCTCCCCATCGCAGCGCATCCCGTGGAAAGGGAAAACTTCCTCCAGCCAATTCATGTCCTGTCACACAGGGAATGATGACTATTATTGCTATTTTTAACCTGGATAATGTATCTATAGATGTTATGCTAATTAATACTATTTGTTTCTCAGTTATTAATCCTCTTCCATACCACCACGTGACAAAGAACCGCACGGCTTCACATGGCAGTACTGGCATGGACCCCGAGGCGCTGCCTGCAGCTGTAGCCGTGTCCCTGCACGGTGGCACACAAAGCCCTACCTCAGATCACCCGTCGTCAGTGCCACACGCCAAATGGCACATCGCCGCCAGAGACACAGAAAACACTCCCAGAACGGTGCTCTGGGGTTACTGTTGTTCTTACCCTAATTTTGGCCTGACTTCTTCAGATCGGAATGTGCCCAATACCAAAAAGGACCTATGAGCAGAGGAACAAAGAACCTCCAGCCTTTATGGACTCCAACTTGCTATCTGTCTGCTGGAGTCTGTAGGCAGGAGTCACAAGAATGAAGCTGGCTTTAATTCACAGCTAAATTATTTCTGTGCAAAACTGCTCACAAGCAACTCTTACTTCAGAACAAAAGTCATCTACCTCCTTTTAATTAAAATGAGGGTGGTTCTGGGGTTTAGTTCTTTGCACATAGAGTCCACAGGGTGACTTGCTTGCATTAGAACAGCAACAAGGCTGAATTAAAATCAATTTAGTTATTTTGGCTTAAGTTTGAGACAGTGAATGCCTGAGAAGCCTGTAAAAAATTATATAGTTTCCACACGCTGCACAGAATTCCCCTCTGAAAGGCTTAAAGAGCAGCCTGGCCAGGGCACAGATGTACTATAGATACAAGCCTTGGCCACAGGCAAGATAAACGACCTCCTTGCCTTGCCAGCAGACAAATGACATTTTACAAGCAGCAGCTTGGTGTCCTTTGAGCCAGGGGTCCTTATTCTCTATGTGATTTTGTCAGCAGCTACAGCTATTGAATGTGCTGTTCTTGGGTACCCAACACATTGCAATGAACATGGCAAACTCCAGGTCTCTCCTGAAGATGTCCCAAAACAACTCCAGCACGCGGCATCAGCCTGCAGGCCAAGTATGCAGCTAAGCCTGCGTCACCTGATGTCTCAAGGACAGAAAACGACTGACTGGAGAGGAGCTGGTTTGCACTGATCAGTTTTAAGATGATCTTGTTTGCCCGACAGAGCCTGCTTTTTCTTCATGTTTCATTGCCATTTCTGAAATGAGCGTCTCTTCCTGCTCCTTCCCAGCCAGATGACACAATCGGTTCGTTATCTCAGCAGCAAGGTCAGTTCAAAGAAAACACAAAGCTCTTCCAGCCGTTCCAGTCTGTTTCACCGCTCACACACATTCTGCTCAGCATGTGGGAGCAAAGCAGTGAATGGGGGAAGTCTCAGCTCCAGGGAAGACGAGTTTTGCTCCAGACTCAGCAGGAGCAAAATTACTCTCCATGCTCTTCCTTGGCCAACCGCACGCTCTCTGGACCTCGGCCCACTTCTGATCCTCAAGCTGACCGAACCGTGTCCCTCAGGTGATGCTCCTGTCCCATGTCTGGGTTCCGAGTACACTGATGTTATACCCACAGGTATTAAGGTCAGCCCAGCCCTTGTTAAGTCTTTCCTTGTTTTGCATCTGTCATGCTGCTGTTGTAATTAATCTTAATTAGTCACCACCACTAATACAGCTTGTGACATTCAACTGTCAACAACACACTCCCAAATCTCACGTGGGCTTTTTAATCCAACCTGGCTATCCACCCACACTGCAGGTCTCAAAAACTGAATCCTTCAACAGCTAATACAGAAACAAACCTGTTAAGAGAAGATTTATGGGAAAAATTTCAAATAATATCATTCATGCTGTGTTGTTTAGGCCTATTTTTCAAAATGATGGAATAAAATGATTGTTTAGGAATAAACCTAGTACAGTGTTATTTACGTACCAGTAACAGACACAACTAAAGAAAGCAAATATATCATCTCAATTTTCCAACACAAGACAGACTTTATATCGCTTTGTTGAACCTAAACCACAAATAAAATAAAAAACCCCAATTGCTACAGGGCAAGAGACAGAAGCAACACAAAGACTTTTACTGTCCTACTATGAAAACCTGCTTGAAGAGCGATGTCCTGAATTACAGCGTACGATTTCACCCGGGGGCACAGAGCCAGCTCCGCAACCAAAGTGCTCCTTGGAGCAGGGAGATGGAGCCAAGCACACATGAGCTAAAAGTTTTACGCGTTCCTCAGCCGAAGGTCATGTTCAGCCACCATCCAGAGGCCACCAGGCTCACGTGAGCAGGTCAGGTTTCAGCCGCAAACTGGCACTGCCAACTCAGAGCACAACTCCTGAGCCGTGAGCGCCTGGCAGGAGTCACCAACCGAGGGAAAATGGAAGGGGGCCTAAAGGCAACCCAGTGTAGAAGGCCCATCAGGTGAGAGCATTACAGACACCAGGGATCGCACTGGCTCACGCCCAAGACATCTCCATTTATGCTTAAGTGAAACTGTTACATGGCATGATCTGCCGCCTGATGCGGCCGCAGAAGCCCTTCACGGTAGGAGCACTGGGAAATCCTCCTCTGCTGCCGTCAAAACCAGTGAAGAGTGAAACATTCTTAATGAACACAAGAGGAACAAACGGGCTGTACCGCAGGATGGCAGGAGGGGGAGAGAGCCTCCTCAAGCCACTGAAACATTGAACAGACATTTTGTTCTAACAAATGACATTGGCGATGTTCCCCTCGCTGCACGGGCTAGACATGAGTAGGATCAGCTCATTACTCACCGTGTAAAGCTCATTGGTGACTTTCAGGAGTTCTTCATGCATCTGTAAACCAATCTCCTTACTCTGGAAGACAAAAAGAAGGAGCATTGAGACTCCGTTACGCTCACAACATGCATTTCTGAAAGAAAAATACATTTTGAAGGGAAGAGCGAAGAAACTGTATGACTTCCAAAGACTCCATGCATATGCACCTTCATCCTTTCTCCAAGCCACATTCCCAGGAGCGGTCTGCACCGGCTGAGGACAGCTCTGTGACAGCACTGCCCTCCCAGAAGCACGTCCCCAGCTGTGACCAGCAGCAGAAGCGCGTTGCCCTCGGGGCCCTGCACGGGTTGAGCGCCAGCAGCAGCACATGGAGGCTCAGCCCTCGCTCCGAACATCCCCAGCATGCCATGGCTCCGGAGGACCTCACGCCAGCCAAAGGGCATCAAACTCCAGAGATAGATGGGAGGTGTGTAAAGGCGGGGGGTATCCCTACAAATACCCAGTTCAAACTCAGGAATAAATGAGGTGAGGGGTTTTTCCCCGACTAGCTGAACAAAGGTACGCAGAAGGTCTCCAATGCTGCCAAGTACTGGCATGGACACTGTGGCACCAGCAGAAGGAAGAGTCTGCAGACGCTGGCAAGCATGGTAGGACAGGGAAGCAGTGAGTTGTTGTTCTCCTCTCTCCTTAAATCAAGTGACCAACCTGATCCCGACGAGTATCCAGAAGTACCTGTCCCCAAACCTTCCAATCCCTGTGCCCCAGTGGATCCTGATAATCCCCAGCAAAGGCTTTCACAGCCATCCCACAGAGAACAAAGCCACAGCAACCTATTTATTCTGCCGCTATCTAGCTGCATTTTTCACATCGCTCTTGTGCCTCCAGGGTTTGTCTTTCTCCTCTCAGCTGACAACGGCATGGGTGGACCTTGGCAGCACAACTGGCTTCTGGTAATGACCATCTTAAGTATCTTCTGCCCTCTCGGAGATCTGCCCTCTCCTGGCTCCCCTGCCAAAAACAAGACTTGCTGCTCTGCTCTGCAGTGGAGTTAAAGCCATATGCATTTTAATTCTACATATTATTTTAAAAAATGAAACAGCCCTGCAGCCTAAGAAATGCCCCAGGGCCCCTATTGACACCACTTCAGAAATCCTGTCTAATATCCTTCCTGTTCCAGGAGCTGAAAAGACATCAGCAGCAGGGCTGCCAATCCGCATCTGGGCTCTGTTTTTTTCCATTTCTACATTAAACCCGAAGTACAGATGACCTCCTCTTCCAAACTGCTTGTGACGGTGAAATTTAAAAGTAAACTAGCATTTTGATTTCCTTCGATTTTCTACAAATCCTTAACAAAATAAAATGCGTGATTATAAACATGAACACATACAGTACAGCTAATCCTCATCCTGTTTCAGAATTGCTGCATTTTCGTTTAGGGTTGATGTTTGCCCATGGATCACCCAAGCCGGGTTTCAGAAACCATGATGAGGAACATCGCACAAATTATTTATCCTGCAAACACACAGGGATGAATCTGGAATCGCAGACAATATCACTTTGCCCTTCCACTGCCTGTATTTATCTCCAGCCCACAGTCAACTCGCTGTGTGGATCTAACACATAACACCCTTCCCATTTTGGGGATTTGTTTCGCGTGAAGACTGTCAGAGCGCATGAGAGCTGGGCCTGCTCCTGCCAGAGGTGCTCCACAGCTTGACTTTGCCTGTTCTTCAACAAGACCTGCGTTACTGGATGCAGGTGAGCGGCTGTTGCATTCCCCGCGCTCAGCTGGCTGCGTGTTGGTGCTAAACCAACTCCCCTGTAAAATTATACAATAAGCATTCTGCGGGTACACGAATTGCTTAATTTGCATGGCTCCAGTCATACAGTATCGCCTGTCAATCCATCTGGATTTGACAGATTTATTAAAGGCCCCTGCTGCTGGACTTGCCATTTCCAATCAGCTTTGATAGCTCAGAACGCAGATTACCAGGGCTTCCTACCCCGAGTACTTCAGGTTTCAGGTTCCCCTTGACCATGACCCACCCTCCCTGTTTTGTCTTCAGTAGTTTATTTTCCCTATTCTGACATGAGTGAACCAAAGTCTCTCTCAAAAAGGACATTATATTATGAAATAGCTACACCACAGTTATATAATGAGGTTTCCAGTTTCACAACCGCAACAGCCAAAGTGCAACAAGCTTAGAAGAAAGCTCACTGCGAGTGTAAAAACTCGCGGCATCTTCCTCCCTCCACCCCCCTGTCTGCTGAAATCCTATTATTAGTTTGTATTTTCCCTTTTCTTGCCAAGCAGGATGAAGCCGCTCCAGTCGCCTACCTCCTCCAGCAGGAACATGGCATTTCACGGGAAAGGCCACAGCTCGGGGAGCTGCTGAACATCTACGCCTGGCTGTAGACCGAGCCAACTCCTACTCAGAAATCCAGCGGATGCTACTGCAGATGTGGATGCAGTGCCTTCCCACCTCCCTTCTAATTACACCCCACATCTCTCTGTACAATCTTCTTGGCTAGGAAACGTTTATTATAGCTTGAAGATGTGTTTAAACTAAGTATAGACATCCCCCTCTCCTTCCAAAAAAACCCAAGCCAAAAACCAAGCACTTTCTTTCGGATTTCCGCAAATAACTCCACGCATTTTGTGCACACAGTCATGGAAAACAACGGCCCATCAGCTTCTTGGCTGGGTAGCTAACAAAGCTCACAACACAGAGGTCTTCTAATTAAAGCTAACTGGACAACCTACATATTGAAGTGTTTAACCTTAGACTAAGAAAAGTTAGAATTGAATGTGAAGAGTGAAGCAAGGAATCTAAAGAGTAAAAGCACTTGGTGTTCAGTGAATATCCAGTAATTACAGTTTATCTGTGAATTAGCATCATCCCATCTTCACAAGTGCAACTGATACACGCTGCTCCCATTCTTATGTGCGCGAGGTGCCAAGAAGATGCCAATTACCAGAAGGTGCTAAGTACCCCCAGACATCTGGAAACCTCATCTGCTGGAAACCCCAAGTCCCTCTCCCCTCCCCGCAGCCCCTACCTGCTCTCAGAAATCTCACTGTGGCTTGCTAATAAGCAACAGAGCTATTAAAAGCATCCATCCCTCCCAGACACGTCCAGAACGGGAGCTGTTTAAGTCAGGGTCTGCAAATGGGGGTCTCAGGCCCGGAGGAGCCCGCATGAGCCGAGAGCCGCACGTCCCCCTCCAGCTGACCCCACGTCGCGAGTCACAGCCCGGGCGCTGACCCCAGCCTGTCCCCAAGCAAGGCGGGGGAGGACGGGCTTCTGGTGGGAGCGATGGCCCAAAGTCAACGGCAGCTCTTGCCTCTGCACCATATTTCCTGTGTGGTGCAGGGGAACTCCACAAAGCTGTAATTTTCCAACCTTATTTTAGACTCCTAAATAGAACAACAAAAAACAGCTCAGTTGTCTGCAGCGTGTGGTTCCCACGCGTCCCACTGACAGGGAGGGACCACAGGTGGGTACTACATTTAAAGACCCATTTGCTTATAGACACAATACACCAAACACCCTGGATCCTGTTGCTGGAGACCAGAGTGGTCTCTGGCATCGTCAAAAGTCTCCTGGCATCCAAGAGGGCAGCAGCCAACCTCGTGATGCTGGAGCCTCCTCCAAACACAGGCTGGCGTGAGGCTGAGGACTCGCCTCTCTTCTGAGTTTGCTGCCTCCCTCCCCTTTCCATAACAGGGAAGTTACATTTGTGTGCTTATGAGAGACAATGCCAAAATGTCATTCCAATTCCCTAGTACCATCCACAAAAACCAAACTCCAATTTAGCTGCTTGCTTTATGCCTTCCATTCCTACTAAAAAACACAGTTGCTTGCTGGGATAGCAATGGCTTCAATTTAGCAGGTTTATTAAAATTCCTGCTGCTGCAGACAAAGTAAGGGGAAGAAGCAACATGGACTATTGGCAACGAAGAATGCTTATTTTAAAGACAAAGAAAAGAACTCCCTTCCAGACAGACACCACTTCTTCATTAAATCTCCATCCAGGGCACTGCAGTATGGGGCATAATTAAATTCACTGTCACGGAACGTAATTAAATCTCACACTGGGGAATAACACAGTGCAGTTATTTCGGACATAGCAATGCTCTGTCTCAAACATATAATTTCCTGTATTCCATACTTGGAAGCAGCAGCAAACGTCTTTCCTTCTGCCACAGCAGGAGGTATAAAGGGAAGAAACACCTGCCCGGCTGAGGGGGCCGGCGGGGTGTCCCTCGCCCAGGGTTTGCCTCTGCCAGGGGACAGGCGGTGCGATTTCACAGTGACGGAGACTCACTCTGACAACAGATCAAGTCGGATCTCCGCAGTGCTGTATCTCAGCGTCTCTGTTTATTGCCTGCCTATTAGCAACATTAACACACTTGCCTTGATAATCTCCTGCACCAGGAACATGACGCGCACTGGAAGCTCCAAGGAAATTTGCCCAATTGAGTGTTCTTCCTCCACTTCCCTCACAGGCAGGGCTGGCCTGTCTGCCGGGGCAGGCGGGGAGGCTGGCTCTTCATTTCAGTGGCACAGGCTCAGCTGCGGGCTGGGGATGCTCGGACAGAGGACACTGGTTCTCAGCGCTCCCTGCGGAGCTCCCCGACTTACCTGCAGGTCCCCGCCACAGCACCCCTTCGCAGGAGCTCCGTGATACCCCCCAAACACCTGCACAGCGCTGCAGTACCTGCTGATAGAACACTGTTCCTCAACGTCAGCGATAAGCGCTCCGTCTCCAGGTCCTACATTTCCCAGGAAAGCTTCTGCTGGGAAAGAGGAGACAATACCACTGAGGCCACACGCTCCCTGCATTTTGTGTCTGCAGCCCAAGCTCACCTTATCGCATCTGCCTCCATGTCAGTGCGGAGGGCTGCAGCGAGCACGGGAAACCCCTCAAAGCACAGCCCACCTCCAGACCAATCCTGGTGGCAGCTGAGCTGAAGAACCAGGAAGAGCTGGAGAAGCAAACCCAATTTCCACTCTTGATTTCCTGCAGCTCTGTACACCCCACCCAAGCCACCTGCTTTTCAAGCCATATGTGTCACCCGGGGAGACTGCGAGGAGGAGCTGAGCCACCACCAAAATGAAGCCACCCAGAGCCGCTCCGAACCGCATTCAACCCCAGGGCTCTTCAAAGCAGTCTCAGCACAGAAAGCCTCCTCTGGTCTGCCACTCCCAGCGCTTGTGGATGCTCTTCTGATGGAAAACAACCGCAAGACCCAGCATGCCAAGGTAAACAAAACGACAGAAACAGAGAACATTTCCATGGCCTACGCTGGCCCCAGTCTAGCATCTGCCATGTCCCACCTGCAGCCAAGCTCCCCATGCGTGCTGCAAAGACCCAGGACAGCCGAAACTCACTCCATGCCAGGGCAGGCATCAGCACAGATCAGAGGGCCAGAAAACCAACTCAAATACACGGCAGAAGCCTGAAGGTGAAGAAGATGCATCCCATCTTTCACATCTTGTACTGAGAGATTCAAAGTAGGAGACACAAGGATTTTTTGGCCCATTTTTAATTATGTCGACATGCACCCCAAAGGCATCCACAACTATCTAACCAGCGACACCGTGGCACTTCTGTGGCAAACATCAGCGTTTCTCTTTCAGCTTGGATACACAGCTCCTGGTCTCCAGGTGACATGGTGTCCAACTCAAAAAATCTCTCTGCAGACATTTATTACCCTGCTTTGGAGAATGATAGTTTCTGTGCAGCAAGAAGCCATACCCACTAGAGGACAATTGCCCTTTGTCACTGCAACCATAAGCAGCCAGTGCAACAAGTAAATGATACCATTACTTGCTCTTTTTATAAAGACGCTGAGACACGTTTAATATCCCTGCGGGCTCCTCCTTCGCTGGCACAGCTATCAGCGGCACAGCCCCCAGCCTCGGCATCGCTAATGAAAGACGTTAGTCTTGGGTCTGGAGGCTCCAGCAAACTCCCACGATGAAAACTGCCATATATATACTGTGGCTTCAGATCAGAGGGTCACAGAAGCAGGGCCAGGTGTCAGGAAAACCCTCAATCGACACCGCTCTTCCTGCCCTCACATCATCCACGCCGACGGGACGCAGTTGGAGCCCTCGATCGTAGCAATATGTTAAATACTGAATTCTGAAGCATTGCCAGAAGAAAGATACACAGTTATAGTTTAACTGCTGTGAAAAAATACAAGGCGGGTAGGTGGCGGGGTTGGGCTTCAGTGTGCAGGGGTTCAGCTGAAGAGCATGAGTTCAGAGGGTGAGACAAATCATACCCTCACCGAACCAGATCACCAAAGCCAGGAATTCCTATATTCCACATCTGGGAAGGGCAGAAAAGGAAGGGGAAGAAAGAAAACAAATGACTGGATGGGAACAACCGCCCATTTTGTAACAGAAGAACTATATCAAAGCCTAAGTCCAGGTTCGACACACATTTTGTAAATGGGTCCTGCCTTACAAGTATCAGTTACAAGCGTCTCTCCACTCTGCCTCGAGACCACCTCTGCATGAATCCCACTGACACCTCCCGTAGCCCTGCTGCCAAGGCCGGTGCAAGCTGGCACCGACCACAGACCCAGAGCCAGCTCAGCTAAACGTCTCCAACCCAAACACTAAAACCTCGTTCCCCATCATCTTCCCCTCTCTCCTGGCTGTGGAGAAGCCAAAGGGCTCTCTGGCTGGCCACGGGAGAGGAGTTCCAGAGCGACGCACGGCTCCCGGCCAGGAAGGCGTGCTGCCAGTCAGCGGGAGGGCAGGACACTTCGCTGGAGATGGACAAAACGCAGGGCCCCAAGTTTACTGATGAAGGGCCCCCGCTGCTGCCAGGCGCATCCAGGGAAGCCGAGGGGAGAAGCAGCTCAGCACCCGGCACCTTCCTGGCAGATCACCACTGCACTGATCAATTCCTTCTCAATTATGCGCATCCTCGTACCCCAGATATCACATCTCTGCTTCTTTGCTGAAATTGTTTACATTTACATAATGAAAGCACAAAACAGAAAACCTTCCAGTTCCACCGTGTACCCGCAGCATGTCACAACCCATTAATAAATTCTAGATGGGAGGAATTAAAAGTGACATCTCTGGAAAAAAATGTTACCCTAATTTACCATCAAAGAGCAATCTACAACAAAACCGAACAGCTGAACCACAACTGCGGACGCCTTTAACCCTTCTGGAGCCGGTTTACTCGCCCAGCAGTTCTGTAGGGTACGGCCTCCCCAGGAGGAGGGCTTCAGGCACTGAACTCATCATACTCTGAACCAGACCGGATAGAACAGTGGAAGACACCTCCTCTGAGCAATCTCGTACCAGCTGCAAGGTCGGACTGGATGTCTCAAAAAGCCTTTTACCAGGATGCTCTTATTCCCAAAAGTGCCTCAGGCTTCTCAACAAACCCTGCTGCGAAGTGGGACTCGCAGCCCCAGACCCCCTTTTTGGGCACAGTGTGCCATAGGTTAAGAAAAATAAACAACCTGAATATCCCAAAAAGTGTCAGCCTCCCTAACCACATTATAATACGAAATAAGCCTTTTCCATGATTTAGCTGAGCATTATTTCCAGAGACACAGGAGTCCTGCTACAATTTAAACCTTAAGGGACAAGTGCAAGTGAAATAAGATGATCCCCACAACCCTATTGTAAAGCCTCCCCTGGATTAAAAGCAGCTGCTGGCTTTGGCAGGCTGCAGATGGACTCAGCGCTGCCTCACCTCTCCTGGCAGCCAACGGCGGAGGGAGAAACAACGACCAACAATTTCTACAGAATCTAAGTGCTGCGCCTTCAATGTTGAAATTTAAATTCATAAAAGACGAGAGAGGGAATAACAGAGGAAAAGCAAACACAAAGAAATAATTCTGCTGAATGGATGAAATACTTTATCATCTTGTCCTGGCTGATGATTGACCTATTACAAGAAAAAGCTTCAAACACCGTATTTACGGCCTTGTTTGAATGTTGACTGGATTTGCCCTATGGTTCAAAATGAGATATACCATTCACAGACCTAGGATAGTCTTGATATACATCTCAAAAACAGGTTCAGAGTGAAATGCAAATGGGAGGGAGGTTCCGAGACCAACTTAGAACTGAACTAACTGAAGTATCCCAAATCTGTCCAATTTCTGGACGCCAGAAGAACAGGAAAAAGGATGATGTCCTGTATTCGATCAGCAAATCCAAACCTGACCTTGCGGCTTAGTTTCTAGGTCAGACCTATAAACTAGAGGAAACTGGCCGTAAAAATATCACATTAAATTTACTCTCCGGCTGGGCTAAGACACGCACTGATTTGAGAGCCCTTCTGTTTGGAGAGGGAGGCATCCCAATGGGCTGACGCTGCTTGCTAACTGTACTTCTCCAGCTACCCCTGTTGAAAAGAAGTGACAAAAATGAAGAAAATGAGCCACAGAGCCAGGCGACAGGTCCCCCTAGCCCGGCTCAGCATCCCCGAGGGCAGCCACTCACAAACACCCAGAAGAGAAGCGGGGGAAGAGGGCCAGCGGTGCCACCGAGCGCAGTCACGATGTGACGAGCTGCAGGGCCGCGATTGCCCAGCCTGAAGCTCTTCCGGGCTCTTTCTGCCCGGTGCCTGCTGCCCACCCGTGACTTACGTTAGCGGGCATGATGAGGTCCTCAGTCCTACTCCCTTCCTACAAACCGCTGTGACTCATCACGCTCTTACCACATTACACACTCCCCCCTCATTTGCAACTGAAGAGTCCTGGTCCACCTGACTGCGAGACTCCTGCAAGCCTTTGATGCTCATTTTTAATTTGGTTATCATTAATAATTCTGTATCATCAGCAGACTTTGTCATTTTACTATTCATCCTTTTCTCCAAATAATTTATTAGGAACTCCACTGAAATTCTCCTTCCCTTTGTTCCCTGTCTTTCAACCAGTCGTTAACACCAGAAAACAACCACTCCTTATTCTTCAACAGCTTCTTTTCTTTAAGAACTTCAGCAAGCTTTTCCAAAGCCTGTACAACACTGAAGGTACTGTGACAAGTTATTTACGTGATCACTGGCTCCTGGAAATACCTCCACTAGATTTCCGAGGCATGCCTCTTCTCTTAAGAAAGCCATGCTGACTCCTCTCCTGCATCTGCCTACACGCCTGTCGCTCAGCTCTCTACTGAAGCTTCACCCAACGAGTCTGTTTTCGAAGTCAGAGTGCTGATCTGTTCCCTGAAGCCCTCCAGGAGTCATTAAAAAATGTCATCTTGTTTTCCACCTTTCATTTCTCTGGCACTGACACCAGTCTAAGCACTAGGTCACGCCTCACTGCTAGTCACTTGACAGTTTTATATCTCGGTTCCTTTAAAATTCTTGGATAAATATTATCTGAAAAGACTTAGAAGTGATAGTGTCTTGTATAGATTTGCTATGCAACATCTAATGACGATTCATCTGGGTAAGGTTCCTCAGGTCGGTAACACCACCACATCCCCCAAGAAAATCTCCAGTCTCCATGACAAGTGCCAAGCTAGAGAAGCCAGCAGGCCTTTGGCTGTTACCTCGTAGCCTTTTTGCACCTCACCCATCTCTCCCTCTCCACACCCTGCCGCAGGTTTCTTCCTTGTGATTTTGGAGAAGTTTTTGTTAGTTTTATGTCTTTAGCTAGTTGTCTCTGAGAATTTTATTTTGCCTGCCTTACCATGGTTTTACATTTTCACTGCGCAAAAAGGTCAAACTCCTCTCCAGCTTTCTCATTGAGATGCAACACGTAGTTCTTAGCAACTCTTGTTACCTGCCTCTGCCTTTTAACAATGTCAGCTTTTTTGTACCTCTTTAGACTTATGTAGAAGTCCACAACAAGTTGCTTTTTCAGACTAAAATGCAAGGATGGATCCTCACTGAGCAGAGCTCTCCATCACTGCTTTGGTTACCTTTTTAAAGAGCCTGATGACATCCTCACTGATCTGCGACAGCCGGACGATGACATTGTTCATGAAGATGTCATTCAGGGTGGCGTGATCTCTGCTCTCCCGCCGGGTCTGCGTCAGAACCAGGTACCAGCAGTTCACAGGGGAAAGGAGGTGCTGATCTTTCCTAGGGAATTGGAGGAGAATAAATCAAAAAGGTCAAGCGAACAAGTCAAAAACACATGCAATTTCTAAATGAATGCTGACAGCATATTAACGCTGCCTTCCTCCACTGCAGACATCCAGCAGAATCTGAGTGTGAGCTCCTCTTGGCTGCCTCCCCTCCCCAGAAACCACTGCAGCATCCAGCCAAGCACCCGGGGGCTGCTCAGCGCAGCTCGGCGTCCCTCTCCAGCGCCACAGCCTCCTCCGGCCGCACCGCTCCCGACAGCCCCGTCCCACCGACCTGCGGGCAGGACACCCTGCTGCAGCATCTCCTGCTGCTGCCACCCCTCGCCGCGCCCTCCCCAGGGCCGCAGTGGTGCAGTTCTGCGATGGAGGTGACCGGCGCACCATGGACTCTCCACCAGCTCAGACCCACATCCTTTTGGCAGACACCGCGGAGTCATCGGTGCCAGTCCAGTGCTGGCCCAGAGCTGCTGACCCAACCAGGATGGCGGTGCGACCCGGCAGACACCCCATGCTCAGACACACCACCGGCCGCCCACAGCTGCGCCTCCTCTTCGGTGCAGGAAAGGTGCTTAAATATCTCTGCCAACACAGAAGCTCCCAGTCCAAATATTACACACAAGGGTTTCAATCAAGGCAAGGAATCCACATTCTTTGCCTCAAGCTGCTCTCTCCCGCAGCTTCGTCCTTATTTACCAGCCTCCCACAGCTGCCAGTGGCAGGACAGAGGGTTTCTGTGCAGGGGAGATGGATGCTCTCATGCTGACCCTGGGCACACCGCCCCCCACATATATCTATAGAAATATATATATGGATCTTTGCATGCCATCTGCCCTACACAGCCTAATTTTTCTGCCCTACCTTGACTTCCCAGGGCACCCACTGTGCTTTCTGGCCCACTGCTCTGTACTTACACTTTATAAAGGTGTGGTCTGCAAAAGGTCAGTTAGCAACATGAGGGTAATACAGTGCAGATACTCCAGGCAACAGCTCTGAAGGACCTGAAAATGTGCGAGTCAGAGACAACACAAGAGCTATTCCCCTGCTCCAGTCAGGCTGGGAACCCATCTACAGCCCCGCTCCCATTTCCAGGAACCTCTTTTGGAGTTTCTTTCAGCCATTCGAGTGCTTCCCCACAGGGACGCCTGCCAGGACACGAGCCCATGTACCACATCAGACCCTTGCTAAACCAGGTGCTTTGGAGGATGGTACAGGAGAAGAGACATCCCTGGCAATCCCTCCCTTCAACACTTTGTAAAGGAGAGTTCTGCTTCTTTTTTCCACTTTGTGCTCTGAATATGCCTGTCACTTTCATTTCAGAAAAGAGCCCATTTGCCACGCAATGTGTTGTACCACATTCAGGCCACTAAACAGTCCTGGAGAAAATGTTTTGCATCCAACATTAACACGAAGTGTCTGTGCACAACATGAATACATTCATGTATGCTGAATATTTACGATGGTCTTAACCCAACTTGCGCTGCAGACAACAAAGAGATTGCCATGAGCCAGAGCAGGTGCCGGGGCGGCTGGCGTGAAGAGTCCCCGGGCGCCAGGCTGCATCCTCAGAGTCAGCTCGTCCCTACCTGGCTCCGCTGGTGAGACCCTCCCGAGGGGCATCCCGAGACCCTGACTCGCCTGGAAGCCAGAGGTGGTCAGAGAAACTCTCTTTTGAGGGAAATTTCAGGAAACATTTCATACTTCATTAGAGCTTAACTAATTTTGATGTTTCCACCTCAACACTGAGAGAAACCTGCACTGCTCCCCGGGTACTGCTTCTAGCACTAAAGGAAATTCATCAAAACGGAATAAAAGTCTCCAGAAATGATACAAGTGAAACAAAACATTTCACCTTCTCCAACTGAGACACTTTGGGACGGATCCTCTAAATGAGGCAGCCAAGTGACTTGTTCCAAATGTTGCACCTAAACCATTTTCTCTGGTCAAACCAACACCTTCCTACAAGACGTGCTGGTTCCACAGAATCAGCCCCTTTTGGGGGAGCCCTCTCCTGCCACCATCCTGCCTGGGCAGGTCTCCCCATGTGCCCACAGCCGTGTTCAAGCCCCAGAGGCTTCTCCCTCCCCAGCACCTGAAGACACCGGCAAGCTGATCCGGGGAGCGCCCACAGCTTCGCCCAGACGGGAGCTGGGTCTGCTGCGTGCCCGGGCTCGGCAGCCTGCACACACCGACAGTGCTGGCAACGCAGTCGTGATGGAGACGGGCCTCGGGCCCCTGTGCTCAAACAAAACGGACCTTCCCAAAGTCCTGAAAGCAGAAAGCTAGCCCAGGCTCACTGCAGCTACGCTGCGCAGCCGAAGCCTTCACACACATACTCCTCCTCCTCAATGTTCTCAGCCCCAGCACCAGGGCTGGCACAGCCCACCTCAGCACTGAGCCCGTGGAGAGGAGGGCATGGTGACTCCAGAGAAGCTGCATGCACGCCCAGACAGAACAACCCCATATAAAAGCACGAACGAGTCCGTCAGCCCCGAATCACCCGGAGCAGCCCAGCAGCAGCACCATGGCAGCCACCGCTATTAAGGGTGGGCACAGCCTGCTGCACATGGCTACGCAGGGACAAAGGAAGAGCTGAGGAGACCGTATTTCTTAAGAGTGTCAAAAGCCTCATCAGAATAATGACATTCATGAGCAAGCTGGGGAAGCAGTGCAGATGAACCTACTAAAGGGCAGTCTGGAAGGAAAATATATTAAGTCTCTCTCAATGCAGACAAGACAGTGAGGACTAGGCAGAAGCGTGCACTGAAATCCAGCTGACCCTCTTAGCACTATCAATGCTACCACTAACCACCGGGCACTTGTGCCTGGGCATTTTATAGAGGTGGGGAATCATCGTCACCTGTAGACAGTGCTCAGCACAGAGCATCCTTCCCATAGCGTAAGCGCTATAAGCAATGGGAGAGGCACATGCACACAGCGAGCTCCATCTCTGGGGGCTCCATCTCTGAACTTCCCGATCCCACGCTGGCCAATTCCTTCCCCAGGACAGTTATCCCCCATGCATGATACAGCAGCACCAGCCCAGCACCACACAGCTGACAAGAAACAGTCCGATGCAAAAAGAACATTTGAACGGCAATTCATTTTCAGCAGACTTCCGCATAAGACAACAGTAAAGCCTTGCTCACGAGGGACCAAGTAAACAGACTAAATGGGATTTAGTAATATGGAATAAATGGGATTTAGTAACGTAACAGCAGAAATCACTGCTCTTGCAGCTGAAAAAAAAAATAATAAAATCACAAGGAGTTAGAGAAAGAAAAAGACTGTAAAGAGCCAGGAAGAGCTTAGTGCATCAGACAGGCAAACCCCTCAGTTTTCTGGGGAAGGAGCTAAACAGTGGCTGTAGTCTTTGGCCACTGAATTGAATGACACTCGTTTCATCTTGAGCAAAGGGCTGCTGAGAGACTATTTTATGGACACCGCTGTCAGAAGAAGAGACAGAGACAAATGCTATGGCCAGGGAAGCAAAGGAAGGGAACTCAGCTGCACGGGAAGCAGCCAGGACCAGCTCCTCCGGCAGCAACGGGACGGGGGCCTTCACAGGAGCCTTGAAGGCATGGCCACCAGCCAGTCAGCGTAGCAGCACGAGCCATGTACCCTTGCCACAAAACACTGTCACCTCCAGACTTAAATTCTGCCTTGAGTTTGTGGGGTTTTGGGGTTTTTTTTCCAGATTTTTTTTGTTTTAGCCAAGCTTGAGAGTGTGGTTAAACTGAAAAGAAGCTGCTTTTGGAAACTTGCGCATATTCACACATTCATGGATTTTTACAATTTTCATCAACAGTTTGAGTTTCACACAATTCCAGCATCCAGTTCATCTATTTCGAAGCTTTGTTTCAAAATATTTCCACTATGGATTTGCCTAGCTTCAACGCTGTATGGACGTGTAAACAGAAAACACACATACTTCATTTTTAAAAACTGCAATAAATTAGATTTCCAGAAACTGCTTCCAAGTCTGAGCCTGTAAGCAGGTCTGTGCGCTATGTGAAACACTCTGACATCTAAGGATCAGACTACATACAGAAACCAGGCTTTATAAAAATGGGCCTACCATTATTTGCACAATCAAATCAGTGGCTGAATTCAACCTCTTAAAAAAAAAAAAAATACCCAAGGGGCTTGACTCCTTCCTAGTCCCTGATTCGTGCTTGTATTGTACTGCTCAAAGAAGTGCATAGTAAGTCTAATTTGGGAGCACAGGTCAGTAATTTTGTGGTGAAAGTCTTGGAAAAAGAAATTTCTGGTTCTTTTTGTGAACCCTGCACAAGGTCACCACTGATGCTATTTAGTTTACTCCACTTTTGGACTGTGCAGCTACAATCAGTGTTCGAGGCAGTCTCTGGCCCACCACTTTGGTCCGTTTTCCCCCTGGAACCACCTGCTTACTTGAACTGGTGCTCTCTGGAGCTGCGTATCTTGGAGGAGAAGCGCTCAGCCAGTTTCTCCAGGCTCCTGGAGTACTCCAGCTCGATCTCGGCCTTCCTGCGGAAGAACTCCTGCAGGTCCTGCAGCAGCTGCAGGCGCGACTCCGACTGCTGCTCCAGACATTTGAACTGCTCGACAAGCTGGGTTCGGATTTCTGCACGCACACAAAAGAGGGGAAGAAGAAAATACGTCAGCAACAAACACTGCCCAGGAGCGTCGCCTTTCCTTGTCGCAGAGCGAATGGCACAGGCACTACAGAGCAGGCTCCCTCGCGAGCTCAAGGCTTGCTACAGCCAACAGATATTTTTTCCAAGTGAAAGCTGAAGAATTTCATTCACTGGTCTCACATTAAAACCTTCTTCTTTGTCAAAATAAACAACTGCGTAAGTACACAGAGACCAACCCTCAGGGCTTCTCAACTGCCTTTCTGAAACTAGAAAGCGATACTTCAATTTATCTCATACCACCTGAAGTCCTGTATTCCTTGCATATAATCTTAACATACTGTTTCTTGAGAAATGATCATTTGAATACCGACAGAACGGCTGAAGCGGCCTGAAGGGAGCTGGCACTGTAATCGCATACTCCTCCGACCCACGGCCCCCGCCAGGTCAGCTGGCAGAGCAAACCCCTCTTGGACTCAAAGGCTTAAAAAGTCTTTCAGACCCTCCAAACTCCAGCTCACAAAACACCCCAGACTTTATCTGTTCCAGGGTTTTTTTGCTTTCTTATAAGAACCTTCAGACGCCGTGACAGATGCGCTACAACCGCCCAGCCTTTGCGGCAGAGGGGCTCTGCGTGCCCGGAGGGAGCGGAGCCGCAGCCCGGGCGGCTGCAGCTCTGCCGCGGCATCGCCAGGGCTGGTCCTGCAGGGAAGGGGCAGCCTGGGAGCAGCAGACAGACCAGCACCGGCCCTGACCTCACACCGCCCGTAACCGGCCACCTCAGGCACACTCATTCTGTTCAGCACATTCAGATTTAATGTTTAATGTTTCTCCTCTTTATACTCAGAATTGTATCTTCGGCCTTGGCCAGATGCATTTTGAGAGTGCATCTCCCCCATGGCCAGTTTGCTGATGACACCAAGCTGAGCGGTATGGTGACATGCTGGAGGGATGGGATGCCACCCAGAGGGACCTGGACAAGCTGTGTGAGCCTCATAAGGTTCAACAAGGCCAAGCGCGGGGTCCTGCCCCTGGGTGGGGGCAATCCCGTGCAGCCTGGCCGGCAGAGGCAGCTCCCAAGGGACTCCTCCAGCTGCTGGCGCTGCCAGCCCCACCGGACCACGGCCACCTTCAGCGAGAGGTGCCAAGCCCTCGCCTGCCCTCCTGCGCTTCAGAGGGTGCTCGGCCATCTACAAGGCTTACCAGGCGGGGACTGCGAATATGAGCTCTGGGTGACTTTCTGCCTGGATTTTCTGCAACAGCAAGAGCTGAACTTTCTCAGAGTTATGGTGCAAGGCTGCAGCACACTGAACTGTCGCTGTCTACGCAACAGGGGGACTCAGCCTGTACTAAGGAGGAAGTCCTGAAAGTGGTAAAGCTCTTTGGCAAGAGGGCTAGAGCTCATCCTTCGTTCCTTCTGCAAATCCAGCATGGCAAGGTGACAAACAGTAACTAACCCGCAAAAGCCACAGCAAACTACAAATACCTGTACTGCCTGAGCACACGCACAGGAGATCTGGGAAGTAACTGGGAAGCTCAGTGACCTGAACCAAGATGATACAGTGGTGTCATTCCAATGTGTGAAATAATCTTGAGTATGCATATATATATACACACACACAGACATATATATACACACATATACGTATATATGAAAGAAAGTATATATATATATACACGCAGGGCAGGCTAGCCTTACTGGTCCCCTGCCAGCATCAGGCTGTCCCACAAGTTCACAGCAACAGCAAGGTCCTATCCAGACAATCATTACTTCATACGGGATACTGAATTGATAAATTAAGAAATGATCATGCAAAGCACTGACTGAAATCACAAAAGATCTATGGACAACTTCAAGCTCTTTAAATTTGTGAGGATCCCACGTGGAGGGGGTTAAAATTGCCATTATAAGAATCTGGTATTTTTCAACATTTCTTCATAGAACAGCTGTCACGCGAGACCGACCCACTCGCAGCCCGACAGGTGAACTTGGAGAGCTGCAGGAACAAGGACACCTGCAGCTACCTCATTACTGCGTAATTTAACGATGGCAGTAATGGGACTGGAGGCTGCAGGCTGCGTGAAGGTCACCTAAAAAGCAAAAGCTCCTTGGAAATAACGAATGCTGAAAACTCCAAAGTTAATCAGTCACCTTACATGAGATCCTCCATGGGCACTGCTTTTACACCATTTCCTTTATGTTCTTGATACTTTATGAAAGGATAGCACCATCATTCATAAAAATGCATCTGAGGCTCATACAGAGTCTGGGTGCAGGACTCTACACCCTGCACTTGGCCACCAGCAAAGCTATTTTCCGTTCCTGAAGTCTGTCTGGGTAAGTGTGTAACCACCTCTGCAGTAGCCAAAGCTCTCTAACTCGTTCCTGACCAACGTCCATCCTGTCTGCAGACCGGAGGACGCTGGACACAGGAGTCGGAAGGGCTGAGGCCGTGGGCAGAGGAGGACAGGTGATGCACAGCAGGGATGTTCAGCGCGACTGTTGCCTCGGTCAGGGCTCCCCTGGGACTCGGGGCATCGGCTGCGCACAAACATCAGCCCTCGCTCACAGCTGAGCTGCAGAACACCCTGAAGTGACAGACAATTCCACTATAGAAACAATGCTAGAAATACCCTTTTTAAAAAAAGCACACCAAAACCCAAAACCATTATATGGCTGCTAAAAGAATGGAGAAGAAGAAATTAAATTCTTGTTGCAAATGAGGTCTCAGAATGACTGGTGTCAGTGTCTTGGTCTTTATTCGTGTAAGAACACAAGCAGCATCCTATTCCTACCGCATCCAGCACCAGGCCAAAACACACTGCACCCCCCACAAACAACGCTGCTTCTCCACCCCCTCTGCTTCACATCTGCACTCATACACAGAAAATAGATTTTTTTCCCCTTGCAATGGCACTTTCTGCAAGGGCAGGAGGAATGCCTTAATGGCACACAGCAATATTTACCCCAGTTTTGCTACAGAGATGCAGGAGAATGCCTGGAGAAGCTGAGTGGGCTTCCAGAAAGCAGTACTCGGTCACCACACCTGAAAGCTGGTCCAGCCCGTGGTAGCTGTGCTCCAGCATTCGCTGGGAAACAGCCTGGGCTCCACGGAAGGATCACGCGTGCGCAGCGCTGCAGCTCTGACTCCATCAGCAAGACTGTGCTCTCAGGGGCTCTGCGCCATGCGAGAGCTGCGATGCCTTCTGGGAACAACAGGAGACAGCAACCTACGCAGTCCCGGCTTCCGACAGCTCCCTCCTCTCCACCCGAGCGCAGCCAGGACGCGAGATGCCAGGCTGGTGCTGTCACCCACCGCGCTCGTCACAACGGCTTCCCGGGGTACGGCTCACCTGCCAGCACGCAGCGCTGCTGCGCGCACACCCCCTTTCGCAGGCAACCTGCTTCCCCCTCACACAACTCCTGGGGTTAACGGTGGCACTCGCTGGAGCTGAGGGTGGCAAAGAGCAGCCGCCTTTGAATTAAGCCTCTTAAAACCCCACTGCTACGTTCCTATAGGACACAAAGGTACCAGTTTCATAACAAAACGTTTTTAAAATCTTATTTCCCTGCTGATGAGAGTTTCCTTCCCACACAAGGTCAGTGGAAATTTCAGTACACCCCATATGGATTTTACATTCCCACTCCTGCTGGTGCCAACACAGGACTTGCTTTACAGCTCTCCGCTTTCCTGAGCGAGTTTGATCTGGATTTTTTTTTAAAGAAAATTAAAAAAAAAAAAAGCCACCACAGATTTGATCTCTAGTTCTCTTTTCATAGTGGATTACAAGCCGAGGTGGTCTCCAGAACAGCTCTTAACAATGCACAGAAATACAACAAATATCAATAACACTTCTTCAATCTTTCTAATTTCCTACCTCTTCCTACTTTTTTTTCCTCGGATGTGAGTTCCTGCTGCTCATCTGACCTTTGTGCTTGGCACACAGATTTCTCCTTGACTCTTACAGGGGTCACTCGAGGCAGTTCAGACAACACCAACAAACACAGAGACTCCCCGAGGCTCCCATGGCTTTCACCACCCCCTGCTCAGAGCAATGGGAACGCGCAGGTTGTGCCTGTCGGAGCTGCCACCAGCAGCCCCCGCCACCAGCCCAGTGAGGGTCACCACGTCCTGCGCACGTGAGCCCAGCGCCAGCCCCAGCTCCCTCTGCCCCATCGTCCTGCGAGCGCTGGCTCTCCCCAGAGCCCTGGTGCCAAGGAAGACTCAACGGTGGCACGACAGTCCCACTGGCTGGTGAGGATGCTCTTGGGCATCCAGACATCAGCAAGGCACATTTTGACCTTCATCAACAGAATTTCTATTTTTTTCCCCACTCCCATAACACGTTGCTTTGACACCTTCCAGGCCAGTACCACCTAAGTGCACGGAGGAAAGGGCAGCCTCTCCAGACACAGAGAGCCCACTAGACACGACCCTAAAGCCACTCAGCTACGAGCCGGCACACAAACAAACGGAGATGGCCACTGACCCCAGGAGCTGTTGCTGCATGTTAAATGGAAAAGGTTTGCAGCACAAAACAAAATTAAGGGCTGCTGGCATAATTAATGCAAAGACAGAAGCAATAACAGGGAAAAGGACATTCCTCAGTGTTCCAGAGGTCTCCGTGAGTCAGCCGCTCACAAACACAGCCCCCAGCAGCGCCAGCATTGTCCCTCCCCTGCTTCCATCATTACTTTGCTGCTGCATTTACAAGGCACCCTCCTTTCAACTAAAATTAACTTGGTCTTAAGGAGCCTTTTCAGACGATCATGAAAGACTACAGGCTGGCAGAAAAGCCTTTTTCCACCCTTCATGCCTGCTGCCTAGGGAACGGGCAGGAGCACTCGGAGGACATCCATTTTCTCCTGGAGACAAGCCCCACAGACGGTGCAGCCACCATTTGCTGTTTGATCCCAACGCCTTCCACCCTCTCCCTTGAACCCGGCCTGCCCACGCACTGGAGACGGACAGAGCGGATCCCCAGCAAACCCAAACCCAACCGGCCTCTAGTAACATCCAGGGTGACACCTCGATGGGCCAGAGCTGACAGTCCAGGCCGAACTCGCGCCGTCTCTACCAGCACTGTTTGCAAGCAATTTTCCAGCCAGCAGCATTAGCATGAGCTACATCCGTCCTATCCGTCATGGGGGATTAACAGCCTTTTAATTATAACCTTCAGCTGAGTGCCAATTATGTTTTTCACATTAGACAAATATTTCTTCAGTGCCTGACCCCAAAACCTTAAACTCTGGAAGACAGAGCTAGAAAGCAGAAGACACTCACAGGAAGGGATTGCTAATTGTGTTTCTGTAATTGGAGGGAGGGGAGTCATCTCCAGGCATTCGACTGACGTGCCTCGCGGAGAACTGGCTCTTAGAAATGACTGGAGCAGGACGAGCCCAAAGCACAGGCAATTGGGAACAGAAAAGTTCACGTTTTCTTGGGCTACGGTAAGGTCTACAAAGAAACTGTTAACAACCTGATGGGTACGCGCCATCACTCAAGGATCAACCCCTCCACTCCTGCGCTCTGGCAGCGGGTGAGCAGTCAGCAGCAGGTGTGGGGCAGGGCTGCCCCCACCAGCGGTGCGCCCAGAGGGACAGCCACAGCCGCTGCCCACGGTGGGGGGACGCAAAGCACCCACCACCCAGGCGGGCCAACACGTCCTACAGCAGGAACCGCTCCCCGAGCGCCACTGGGACCGATCCCATGTCTGCCCACTGTCCCGGGGCAGCCAGACACAGCCCCTGCCTCTGCACCGCTGTCACCTGGCCAGACAGTCCCTCTGTCCCTCAGAGACCTGGGAATGAGAAACCCCCACCTGAGCGCTTTATCCTGGGTAACCAGAGAGTCAGTGGTTAGAGGCTGGTGGAGCAGTGCCTTTATAAGAACAGGGCGCCTGGAGAAGACAGAGTTGCTCTGGCACTGGAAAGACCTAGGGGCAGCTGGAAACGACAACCCAGGCCCAGGTTTGGACTGCAAACACTCTCATTTGCACTCCTCTTCCCCAAAACTTTAGAATGAGCCGTTATAATCTAATCTAATGAAACGCTATCGGTGGTCAGCCCGACCTCTCTGGTTTCATGCTTCCTCAGAATGGCTACCAAGAAGTTGCAGCAATAGGAGAACAGCTTCTCCTCAACAGTTGAGGAGACATGTACAGACGTTCAGGAGACACTGTTATAAGGCAGCAGGTTGGTAACTCCTGGAATTCACATAACGTTGGCAGGTCCCTATTGACACTGAATAAAAATAATTTGGCAAACTAAAAGGAAATGTGATGCCTCTGAGAGCATCACTAGTAAGTTATTCTGTGAAAGCTAAACGTTTCTCAAAGAAATGACCCAAACTGGGCTCAGATCCTTTCTTGGTTCAACTAGTACATATGTTTTTTTAATAGGACATTGTCAGAGCCTTCCTTGCTAGATTAAAAATAAGCTCCTTGCCATGAAGGGCAAAGCTCCCTAGGAAAACTCTCCAACTCTGGCTTCTGCCCAGCCCCATCAGGATGCAAAGACAAATGCCCCAGGTCTGCACGAGAGAAACAGCCACCTCGCAGTTTTTGTTTCTAAACTTGGAATTTATAAGAACTTTTAGTAGAAATCAATAAACAAAAGCCTAATCAACTGCTTTAAGAAGAGCTGAGAGCATTTGCCAAAAAGCAGAAAGCAAAACATCAAATAAACTTGTGTAGCTAGTCACGTTTCCACAGTAGTTTGTCTAAAATGCTCCTATGATTTAATTCACAATATATGAAATCACAAAGAGTGCCAAAGGAGAACAACAGAGTGAGCCATTCTACAGACAAGGGTGCTAAAAAGCTCCTCGAATCCCCATGGACTCCGCTGGCTTTCAAGATTTTTTGCTTGTTTCCTCCCAGTTTGTTTCGTTCTGTTCGTAAGAAAGCGAGTTTCCAGTGAGAGCAGTCCTGTTATTTAAAATGCAGAATCAGACGTAGATAATGCAAGAAATTTGATTTCCTCATCTCTTCTGAAGCACAGCGGCAGGGGTGTTAGAGAAAACAAAATTCCTTGGCAAACCAAGGAGAGCAACAACGCTCAAGACAGGCTGCATGACTGCTAATCCATCTGGGGAGGGAACATCTGTAATGAGAAGATCTGGGGATTTGGCTTTTGTAAATATTTTCAAATCAATTAGCCCATATCACAGCCGATGACTGCTCGCTATTCTCAGGCCACGCACGTAACCATGTGAGACGTCAGCAGCAATCAGACTTCCCGAGGAGACATGCTCCAGCCACGGCAGCCTCCCCGGGGCAGCGGGGGGGTCACAACCACCACAGCCGCCCGGACCAGGTTTAACGTGGCCCAACACAGGGGAGCGTGGCCCTGCAAAGCCCCAGTGATCGGCCCCACCGTCAATCCAGGCTATGGAGATCCCAAATACAGCGGAAGTTCCTCCACAGTCAAAGACCCCCAAGAATGCTCACATCCCTCCACAAGCCGGAGGAAGGCTTCTGAGTGCGACAGAAGGGACGCAGAAAGTCGTCGTCGTCCCCGCCCCCGCACAAGGGGGCTGCGGCAGAACGATGAGCACCCTGGCTTGCGGCACACAATATCACCAACACCAGCTCACAGGGGGTCCCAAGACAAAACAAGCCTCAGGGGCACTTCTGCTGAACTTCTGAAAAGACGGACCTTCAGAGATGCTGGAGCTCGTGTGATCACCACCACGGCAAGGCCAACGCTCGTACCCTGAGGGAGCTCTGCATTTGGGTTGGAAACCACTACTCACCCATATGCCAGTGGCAGAGTAAAGTGAAGGCGCTTCCCCACATTTTTTCAAGACTTCAGAAAACTGTTGTTTGTGCTGATGTTGACATCTTGGGCAGGAGATCGGAGTAAATCTCATTTTTTCCTCTCGTAGGCTGTTCACCTCATCCATTCTCCAGTGAGGACAATGCTGGCAGCCACGCACCGAGGCCGAGAACGCTTACATGCATCCAAATAGCATACCTCTGACAACACAGATGATGCAGTGCTTTACAAAGAACAAAATTATTTGGGAGAAACCGTGGCCAATTTGAGCACTCATATTAGAAGTAACACGCTTATGTGGAGAGGTCAAGACAAAGACAGCACGCTCGGCTCCAGTTCGTTATTAACACACCGCTACTTCAACCGGTCCCACCCTCAGCTTACTGAAGGATATTTTCCATATGGTCTCATTTTTTAAATATAACAACTAAACTCTAGATGAGTGCCTCTAGATTAATGCAATTTTTACCAGTGGTATTCCTTATAATTATTATTATTCACTTATTCCTTGTGTCCTCATAGAACTCACATGTTCTCCTGGGCAAGAGAATCTCTGAATTTCAGGCATTGACAAATACCATGTTGAAATTCCAGCCCCAGCTGAGACTGTGGCAAAACTCCCACCAGCTTCAATGGAGCTAGGATTTCATCCTCTGGCAGTACACGGAGCAAGCGAGACAATCTTGTTTGCCGGCAGTTATTTTGCAAGTCCCCCCTCTTCCAGTAACCCCTGCCTCCAATACTTCTTCCCTCACACGCTGATAGGGGCCAAGCTCCTTAACTGGCATCAACCACAGCGGAAACCGACACGAGCAGCCGTACAGTGCTGTTAGTGCTGTACTCCTACTCTAGTAATTATGTCTTCATAATCAGTAAAACTTTTTTAAAAAAAATCAAAATAAGTTTGAACGAAGCAACCACCAGTTAAGCAGCAGAAAGTACGTTGGTTCACAGCTGTGTTTATTTCTGCTTGTCCCATCGTAGGTCAAAGCGACACATGAGACGAAGTGTGTCACTTTTTGCCGCTGTACCCTCAACGCGATGCCCGCAGCCCGACACCACGGCTTCACAGCAACCCACGTGCTCACTCCAGGGACAGACGCTCAGCCGGGTCCTGGCAGAGCCCGTTGCCAGGAGAGGCGAGATGGCATGCGGGAGCCAGCACCAGCCCCTGGACTGGTTGCAAAGTTCACACACGACCAACACACAGCAAGTTTAGGATAGACTTAATAAATAAGCCCAATTCTACATGTGCAAAAACTGGTGAAAAACAGGGGGTGCAAAAGCCCGGATAGTTAAGACCCGTGAAGGTGTGTAGCCTGAATTGAAATGCGAGAGACCACGGGAGCCATGTGTGCACCGGCAAGCGGGACAGCCTGAAGCCGTGGGGAGCAGCGATGCTCCGGCTGGCAGAGCAGTCCAGTGGGGGGCTTGCCCAGCCCCACCAGCTGCGGCCAGACCCCCCCATGCGAGCTCCCTCCTCCTCGGGGAGACGGTGGTTCTGGCATGCCGCCCCCTCCCCAGCCCCCCGCTGCAGGGTCCCACTGGGCCAGGGCCAGGCTCCAGCTGCTCAGACAGGGAGAGACAAAAGCGGGGGTTTCTCTAGCAACGAGCTGGGATGAAAGCTTTCGGAGACCTCCTCCTCCTCCTCACCCGCGGCACCGCGCGCTCCCATGGCCGGGCACAGCCGGGAGAGCAGGACTGAGCCCCACCACCGCCAGCCCGGGGCTCAGGGTGCAGGCAGCACCTGTGGCTGGGCCGAGGGCGGCTGCTCGGGCAGGCTGAATTACCTGCCCAGGAGAACAGTGTCCTCGGCTCATCTTCCAAACGGGCAGCCTTGGGCAGCCATTCCTCTAACATATGTTTCACCCCACTGATTTGTGACAAGTGAGAAAACATGCTTGGCAACAAAAGCCATTATTTTCCTCACAACTGGGATTAGAACCAATAGCGTACTGCAGATATAGCATGGCAAGTTGGACTCGGAGAAGAATCCAATTCTTCTTCAAATATGGAACACACTAAGGCTGTTTGACTCTAATTTCTTTTATTTCCCCCTTTAAGACTATTCATGTGCTGTCTTCACTAAAAGCCCAGCCCTCTTCACCACAGAATTACCTCTTATGTATTTTCTAGTGTTTTATCATCCTGTTTTTCAGTGATAGGCACCATTTCCCTTGGGCAAGCCGTCACACACACATATCTAATGCACTGCTAGCCTAGATTCATTATTAAAACGCCAAGCGGACCGTGACGCCAACCAAGCCCACCTGCCCCATGCCAGGCAGTGGCCAGTGCAGCCCCAGCAGTGGCCAGACCACCCCAAAGGAGCAATGGTGGGGAGCTGGGCTCAGCCCCCATGGACACTGCTGTGTGTGAAGGGCAGGGCAGACCCCGCCAGCCCCCCCAGCACAACATGCCCGCAGGATGTTCCCGCTCCCCAACACGGTGATTTTCATCCACCCATCTCACCCCGCACCGCAGCGAGCTCCCACCGCCACCCTGGGTCAGCAGCAGAGGGAATCAAGGGACGCGCTGCCACAGGAGCATCCACCTCGCCACGGCTGAATCCAGGCCAAGGCTTCGGTGGGTCCCAACAGTGACAATATTCAGCTTAAACAGCCAAGGAGCTGTAAGGACCATGGTCTGCAGCATAGAATCATAGGATAGTTTGAGTTGGAAGGTTGGATAGGTTGGATGGAAGGCCATCTAGTCCAACCCCCTGCCATAAGCAGGGACATCTTCAACTAGACCAGGTTGCTCAGAGCCTCGTCCATGCAAAACACATGTGAAAGCTCCAGGGAAGAAACAGAGCAAACAGCCCAAAGCAAGCAGACAAGCCTCCCTGCTTCCCTTCCATGTCATTATTAATAACCCTGTCGAGAAAAAAAAACAAGAGATTTGTCTCTTAGTAACTCAAAGAACGAGACAAGCCTTTTATCCAAAACTAGAAGTTTCAGATTTAAAAAATAAAAAGAATGAGAGAAAAAAACCACTTCCCTTAGGTCTGAAAACAACTCATCTGGCATTGGTGTTTTTCATGCAGTTTTTTTCACGTGTGCCATTAATCCCCAGCCTGAGGGAGCGCACCTGGAGCCAGCCCGCTCCCGGAGCCAGCGCCAAACCAGAGGCACTTCCACCCAACAGCCCGGGGTTCGCCTTCGTGCCCACACTGAGCCCTTACATCGTTACTCTGGGCTGTACGGTGACCTCTTAACTTGTGACTAGTAAAAAGGGAAGTGAAAGTGTAAGAAGTTAGATCTTGACCTGAGTGACTGCTTCCCTCCTGGGAACCCCCTGCCCTGAGGGACCTGGGGCAGGGCATGGGGGCAGCCTCCCCTGGGAGGAGACAGGGTCAGGAAAATGCCACCTTTGCTTCACTGCTAGCCAAGCTGGTTTCTGGCCCCTGCCCAAGCCCCCGCTCACTCACCCCTCGCTCCTGCATAGGGGGGCACAGACAGGTCCTGGGTTTTCCTGCACGCCCAGACCAAGCACCCCGGTGAATGACAGGCTCCCTACCACGCCTGCAGGAAAAAAAGCAGCCAAGCCACAAAGAAAAATTCCATTTCTATAGGGATATTTGCATAAGCAGTTTTAAACAAGCCATCCTTCCCTTCAAATGAACCCCAACCGGAACAATGCGACAGAAACGACCCGGTTGTGCTGGTACCCTTGAGAGCACGGTTATGCCAGAGCAGGTGCCCCAAGTCACGCACCCCATTGGGCCTGGGTTATAAAACCTAAAACGCCTAACACCCCGCCAGCCTCGCACGGGGAAGGGAAGGGGGAACCCTTGCTGCTCTCCTCCCAGCCACGCAGCAGCCAGGCGGGAGGTGACGGCCACCTCCTGCGGGCTCTGGCAGCAAGGGGAACACGCTGGCTACCGCTCACGGCTTAGTTTTCTCCCTCCTGCTCTCTCCTGTTACCTAGACATTTTGTTTCTAACGAGCCTCCCCTGAAAACCCAACTCAGGTTAGGTTATCAACAGGTAACCTGTTATTGAACAGGTAAGTAACTCGGTTCAGCTGTTTTCTGCTGGCCGTATTTCCCAGGCGCAGCAGCCTGGCCACAACAGGTACACACAGGCTGTAGGCTGTGCTGTCTCGTGTTTTACTGCCCTTCATTAGGTTTCTTCCATTAACATTTTAATACCATGGTCAGCCCATCGTATCAGTGGCTCTAAGAATTATCTCGGCGTGCATCACCTTTGAGAGGCCCAAGCGGAATGTGAGTAAAAATGGGTTTATAATGGTGTTCCAGCCATCTCTATGGAGCGTAAATACCGCCTACCGCACTGCATTCCCAAAACAGCGTCCTGGTGCAATCCTGGTGGGTTGGGGCCTCCTGACCCCACAGGAACTTGGCCAAACCCTTGGAAGCCAAGGCAAGGCCAGCAAGCGTTATCCTTTTCATGAAATCAGTTTGCTCCTTTCTCACAATATGAACGAGCTTTACACCACCATAAGTAACCACTGGTCAGAAGGGTTCAGCAAGGCATTCGTGCCTTCCCCAGCGGAGAAGCCAATGCCTTTGCACAGGAACAACACACAGCAGCTTTCTGCAAGGCAACACAAGCCAAAGGGTTCACCGTTGTCACGCTCCAGCTCTCCCAAGCAACGTCACCACAATGTGAAATGCCACCAGCAGAGAAAGACCTGCCAGCCAAGTCAGTCTCTTCCTCCCACACCCCTCCCCAACAGTCTGCAGAAACCAGACCGAGAACCCGGAAAGACCAGAGCAGATACCAGCACAGCGGTCTGGAGAAACATCAAGAGCTGGAGGAAGCACCAGAGACATTGTTCGCATCCACCTCGCTCCCTATTCCTCCTCTCCAGGCCACAGGGTCGGTGCTGGGGCTTACGGCAGAAAGCAACCAAGTGGAAAGACAAGAGACAGGGAGGTGGATGCCAGAGCAGAAGAGCTGTCCCACCTCCTCTCCTCCACCTGCACAGCGTACAACCCCCCCGAAGGGAGGACTCAAGCCACGCAACACAACATGGAGCTAGTCAAGGCCCAACACAGCAGGTAAAAGGGACCTAGCAGAGAGGAGACCTTCCACTGAGGTGTGTTTGAGCCCCAGTGGGTTAAACCACCTGATTCGGAGATTTATGGCAGTGCCTCATGTCAGAGGGGCTCTCCCAGCCCGCAGCACTGCTGTGGCTGCTCTGCTCTGAAGGCAACGCTTTGCAGCCTCTCCCAGCTCCACATCAGCTATAAAAGAAACTCTTCCTCCCCGCCTTTTCTTCTTTTTAAATGAAGCGTAGACCAGTCACCCTACAGCATCCAGCATTTCTCTCAGGACAGCACTGCAGCAAGTGCAACAGGTTAGGCCAGATTTAAGAAAACACTGACCGTTTTTATTTTTTAATTTTTCACATTGATATTCAAAATGCAAATGAAAAGAGTCATAAAATTTCAAAACCAAACTGAAACATTTTTTTGCTTTTACACTTTAAGAACGCAAATTAGGAAGGCATCCTTCATGAGAAAAGCAGATGCAGGAGTAGAACAAATCTGATCAGAAGTAGGTTAGGACCTTCCGATACTCTCTGGTTAGAGCTAACACAGCTATTTCCATTTTACTGTTCACTGGCACATCAAAGAGGGGAATTCCATCTCACTCAAAACGATACACCAGACTTCATGCATCTTTCTAGGTCATAAAATGCCTTCCTAGATGACAAACAAGCCTACCCCCACAAAATAATTAAAGACAAAATGCAACTGCTAAGACAGCACAGGCTCCCAACCTTGTACGTGCACAAGGCTGTTATGCAGGACCTGTCATCAGAATCATCTGTGGCTTTTAGATCAGTCAGCGGGTGCAGTGAACAACAGGAAAACAACAAAAAAACCACCACACAGATGCACTGATGACTTTGCTCTGATCTATACACTGAAAATTTCAAGGCATGAACCTTTTCCCCGAGAAACCTCCCAAATCAAGTTAGTCCTCGTTTAAGCAGATACCACGGTTATGAAAGCACTAAATTTGGCTCAAGACCTATGTCACGGCCACTCCCCATGGCCACGAGGTGGTGTAAAAACGCCCCTGGGAACACCCCACGGCAGGCAGGAGGCAGGGAGGCCAGGGGAGAGCTCCCTGCAGCTTCGTACGCCCAGACGGCCAAATTGCCAGCGGGCTTTGACATTTAATTCCCATTTGCAGAAACCAGGTCTCCAACCTCCAGAAGAGCTCTGCTCTGACCTGCGGGCTGTTGCAGCGTTACTACCCAGCAAGCCGCAGCACGCACCCTCACTGTGGACACCATCGCTTCTCGTGCTCAGCCCTGCTGCCCCCTCCCCAGCATGCCACCGT
The DNA here is from genome assembly GCF_963924245.1 of Chroicocephalus ridibundus. Taxonomy (NCBI): domain Eukaryota; kingdom Metazoa; phylum Chordata; class Aves; order Charadriiformes; family Laridae; genus Chroicocephalus; species Chroicocephalus ridibundus. The sequence continues at coordinate 9,311,213 of NC_086293.1, read as the reverse complement.
CGAGACGTCCATTGCAGCCGCCTCTCCTCCAACCAGATCTCTGTCACAGCCACAGAAGGGAAAGCGGGGACGATGTGGACCTCAGCACAGAGCCCAGCTCTAGACATAGGTCTCACCACGCTTAGTCTCGCCTACAGACTGGGGCTGATGGACAGAACTTCTGCTTCTTGGCCCAGCTGCAGATCTGGTCTTCAAAGAGCAATTTTCAGCAACTGAGCAGCTGAAATCTGTACAGTAAAGTGAGTTTACCTTCACCATAAGGTCTCCCCCTCAATTTCAGTCTCTAACGAGCTTCTGCCAAAGGTTTTGTGAACAGTATGGAAAAGCCAACCACGTGATACCTTATGAAACAGGTCAGGGTACTGAATTATCCAAGTAGAATAATTTTTCTCCTTTTCAGAGTAACTAATTCTTTTTGGAGAATAATTTTCCCTCTTTCTTAACAAAAGTTGCTACGTCAGTTAGACAGAAATGACTCAGGATTTTGCAACAAAATTCTGGCACAGAAAATATGTCTCAAAACCAGACTGTAATGCGGCAGGTAGGAGCCAGAGAGAGTCAGTGCCTGTGCACATGTGAGTATACACACGCCTGTGTGTCCTTCCAGCGGTGGGATCAGGCGGCAGAACATCCAACGCCCGGGGAGCACACAGACCAGACTTACAGCCTGAGCACGGGCAGTGCACTGGCAGATCTGTCAGGGAAGGGTATCCACCGCAACGAGGGAGGACAGCGCTTGCACTGCTGCAGAACAGCCGTACCCGACTGCCCGCCCGGAGCACGCTGCGGGGCACATGGGATGTCCAGCGCCGGACAGACGTCAATTGTCCTTTGGATTCAAATACACGAGATTCACAGCAGTGCAAGGGGCAACAGCGACGACGGTGGATGAAGAAGCCAGAGATACACAGCTGAAGCAAGGAAAACATAGGACCCAGATGACGAACTTGACAGCCACCAGCAGTATTAGTTTGGGCAGAAACCATCAAAAATACTAATTAAGGTAAAAATCACAATATAAGGAAGTCAGTGCCCCGAGTCCCTTAGTCACCACTTCAGCTAGCTAGGCTCTAACATTTAGAGTCATGAGAAATGTGGTATAAGCCACCTAAAACGACCATCAGGAGTTATTCCAGGATTACAGCAGCGCTGTTGAAGGTAGAATCCAGCCCAAAGGAACTGCAGTAAAAACACATTTTACCAGTCTCTTAAAATACACCTACTTTTTATAGCCTCCTCCGAGCAGTAGGGAACACATGTTAGCGGAGATGCGACTGGTTAAATGAAATTAATAAAGACAAGGAGGAACCCAACGAGAAGTAAGGATCAGCCCCAGCCTGCAGAAGCTGAAGCAAACCCAGGGGCTCTGTGCGGACGGCGGCGCTGCTGGAAACGGTGCTCTGGCCAGCTGGGGCGACGGCGTGGCCATTGGGCACCCGGCCAGCCCCAGCGCGCGGTCAGAGGGGAGCAGGTCCAGGGAGCCTGCTCTGGCCAAAAACAATATCTGCAGGAAGAGAGGAGAACCTGTTTCCAGAGAGCAGTTTTTCAGCAGACCACTGCACTGTTTAGGCTGGTCAGCAGCGGCCCCTGAGCTCGCTTGCTCAGACCCAGCCTGGGGCAGCTCCCAGCACTGCCTGGCGCTCAGCACAGGCTCTGTTTTATTTCACTCTGTACCACAGAAACGAAGCAAATTAACCCAAACTGGTTCTTTTCCCTTCCTCTCTCCAGGAGAAGTATGTGGGCAGATGAGTCCCTGCAGCAGGTATTTACCCACGTCCTTGCCAGAGAGATGTTGGATATGTGTCTGACCCTCACTTTCAAGACATGGTTTACCACACGAGCTGCTGCTGGGACCAGACAAGCTTTGGGGGCCAAATTTAGGCAGCAGAAACGCATATTTTCATGTTTTCTCCTGTTTTGTAAGGAGACCAGCCAGCAGCAGGCTTAGGGCTCCTCAGAGCGCAGCAGCACAGCAGGTTATGGCCAGACACAGCTCCACAAGCCCTGGCCCCGACCTCTCCATGGATGCAGCAAAGGCACCTGCCTGCCAAGTGCAGGGCGATGGAAAGCACAGCAAGCACGGACACATCGGGTCTTCTCATCCATAGTCCACCTCCTGGGAGCACTGGCAGCTCGATGTCCGCTCCAGCATGGACTGCCTCATTTAACCATTGCCTGCTTCAGCTGAAGGACTAAGGTCCTTGCCCGTCCCACCTCTGCGTGTGGGCTGAACGGGCTTCTGGCAACCTCCAGGTTTTCCTCCTGGTGAAGCCCACGTAACACATGGGGACACCAACGCCCACCCCAGCAAGAGAGGCTGTGCGATGAGGAAAACCACCGGCCATGCCAGCAGCAGGCATCCTCGCACTCCTCTTCCCCCAGCCCTTGGCACCTTCTTGTCTGCTTGTGAAGAGAGACATGGCCAGTTGTAATTCACTGCAGCACCTGCACAGCCCTGTTCGGCAAGAGCAGGATGCAAACGCTGCTGCCAGGGACAGGACGCTGCTGAGACACCCTCCACAGCAAACGGGGCTTTCCCCAGGAGGAGGTAAGGCAATAAACCCTGTGGAGGCCCCAAGCCACGTGGGTCAATTAACCGAGGATGCTCATCAGGAAATCAGCACATATCAGCACAGTGGAAGAAGGAAGGGGGGGAAAAAAAAGAAAAAAAAAAATCCCCCAAAGCCACAAAGCCCACACCACACACTGACCTACCACACACTGACCTATCCACTCCCCACTGCCCTGAAAGGCAAACAAAAAAATACGGGCTGTGCCGATAGACTTCCAGCCTTTTTCTGCACTTCTCTGCAGAGAATACAAGTACTGCAAGAGTCCAGGAAAAGAAAACTGCAAAAGCTATCTGGTTACACGTGGCTTTTGCTGTGTCAGCAGATACATCAGACAGACACTGCACTCAGGACAGACAGACAAAAGCCAGGCTTTATCGATACCACCCCAAAGTGCCCAGAGGAGGAGAGCACGCTGTCAGTCGAGTTCAAGCCATACAACATGAACCCCCACGCATGCCGACACGGAGGCCTCACGGAACCACGGAATCTTCAGAGTTGGAAGGGACCTCTAGAGATCATCTAGTCCAACTCCCCTGCTGAAGCAGGATTGCCCAGAGCACATCACTCAGGGCTGCATCCAGGCGGGTCTTGAAAATCTCCAGAGAAGGGGACTCCACACCCTCCCTGGGCAGCCTGTTCCAGTGCTCTGTCACCCTCACTGTAAAGAAGTTTTTCCGTGTATTTGAACGGAACTTCCTATGTTCTAGCTTGTGCCCATTGCCCCTTGTCCTGTCGCTGGGAACCATTGAAAAGAGCCTGGCTCCGTCCTCCTTAAACCCACCCTTTAGATATTTGTAAACATTAATCAGGTCCCCCCTCAACCTTCTCTTCTCCAGGCTAAAGAGTCCCAGCTCTTTCAGCCTTTCCTCATAAGGGAGGTGCTCCGGTCTCATAATCATCTTGGTTGCCCTACGCTGGACTCGCTCCAGTAGTTCCCTGTCCCAGGGACTCCTCTGCACGGAAGAGGAGATGGAGAACAACCCTTGGAGACACGGCCACGCTTGAGGTGCCTCACGGGAACGCCATGGACGCTGTCCCCCCTGCGAGAGCGCTGCCTGCAGCCAGGCAGCACAGACGGATGCAGCTAAACACAGCCACCGAGAAAAGCTGCAATCCATGAGTGAGCGAGCTGAAGACAACACCACAACCCTCCGGAGCCGGGCCTGCGGACAATGGATCCAGGAAAAAACATCAGCATCGCCAGAAGCGCTGTAACAAGGGAATGGGCACAGAAAACGTAAACACATTGTGTTTGCTGTTGACCTTCCCTTCGGCCACTCTTGTCTGTATGAAAAGCTGCTATCAAACATCAAAACCTTCACCGCTGTTTCTTCTACGCTAACAGTATGTAAACACCTCTGACAAACTGCAACAGAAGCTGGCATCATTAATCCGAAATTCTAGCATCGTTCTTTTTCTTGAGGCTATTTATAGTTGCAGTTAACTGGTTTAAGTTTTCCCATTACAATGAAAAAATACATTTTCTCATTATGGACTCTTTCATAGGATCTTTTAAGAAAGCATAAAATGAAAAAACAGTAGGCAAATGGTAGAACTAGCAGGACCAGGCATGCCAGAGGAGGAGTAAAGTGGAAGCTTTCACTGTGTCCTGCTCTGTTTTACCCTGGTCTTCAGGGTAAAACAACAGGAAAACTCTCCCTAAGGCAAGGCCAGCAGGGAAGCACCACCCGGGGAGGACCAGAATCGGATGCACGCCCTGGACAGGCTGCAGCCCTTTAGAAAAATAAATGGGAGATGAAATGTTTGTCAGACTGCCAAGTTTGACTCTCGCTCCATTCAGTACTATATCTTTTTATAAAGATAAAAACATAGTTTTCATCACACCTTTCTGTTCTTCTATTTCTTTGATTTCTAAAGAGCCTGCATTCCACATTAACAACTTTAAAAGGGCCACATAAAGCTCACTATAGTATCATTGTCAGTAAACCTCAAAGACTTATTTTACCACATCTCAAACAGAGCTGTCTGCAGGGAACACAAAAAGCAATTAAATGAAAACTCAGGCTCTTTTAATCAAAAAACATAGCCACAGTTTGCATAAAATTCATTACAAAATGTAAAAATGAACAGGAGGACCTTGACCACCAACACCAAATCTAAGAGGAAGGTGGGAGCTCAGAAAAGGACTTACAGATTTTTTTGTTGTTGTTTTTTTTTTGTTGTTTTCTTTTAAAGACAGTAGGAGCAAGAATATACATACAATCTCCCCTGAATGTAAAGATAAATAGTATTTAAGAAACAGGTCTGCTCTTGCAAAGGTAAAAAAAAATTAGACAAGCATGGATACTGCAGATGAACATAATTTCTCCATGAACATACAGCCTCACAGCAGCTGACTTCTTTCTTTTGGAGAGCCTTCTGAGGGAAGAGGACGGTCCAATTCATATAAAACCAGGAGATACTGCCTGCCATCACTATTCATAACAATCATGGCACATCAGCAGTGATTTAAGCCATGAAACATTTTGGTTCCCAGACTGTCCCCAACTTCTCATCAATTGCTTACACACTTCTGCTACCGCACCTCGACACACAACTCCTGCAGGGACTCACCGCTCCGGCAGCGGCACTGCCCACAACGCCCAAAAAAAAGAGAGAGAGAGAGAGAGATGCTCAAAATGGTATAGCGTGGAAATAAATAGAAAACTCCCTTGTCCTACTTTTTCTACCCCAAATTCATATCTGAACACAAAATAAGGAAACTCTTTGGAGAAGCAGCAGTCTCTGGCAGCCCAGAGGGGTCATGCTCTTCACAAAACTGATACCACCCATTTTGCAACTGACGGTTACTGCAAAAAGGAAGGTTAAAGTGGTGTAATTGCACGGAAATTGTTCAGCGAGAGTTGCCCAGGAGGAAGAAGAGCCATCTGCCCTCAAAATGAAGCCAAAGCCCGTGCGCCGGTAGGACTTCCCTGACGGTGCAGGCGGCCGCTCACCCCAAGGCAGCAGGGTGTTCTGACCCAAGATCCCTCCGAAGGCTCTGCAGACCCACCCGCGCGCATGGGCGCCTGCACCCAGCCACGCTCCCTGCCCTGTGAGCCCACTCCGGCAAGTGGCACAGGGACACGGAGCAGCCCCACTGATCCGCCTGCGGACACGTGGCCTCACTCAGGTTCAGGCTCCATTGCTGCCCCAGGTCTCCAGCGCTGCACCATAACGTAACTTGTAAGCGCAGACAATTAAATAAAGACCAAGCCCAACTGACAAGAACATGGGCTACCCCTGCAAATTAATTAAACTGAACACAGCCAGAACAGTAAGCAAAGCCCCTACTGCTGTCATCTACGAGATCATTAATGACCCATTCCAGTCACACCCTTCCTTGACATCTCTGCTTGACTTTTGTACATCTTTCCTTTATTTAATTAACCAAGCCCTGTAATCACTCGATTCCTCCAGATTCTCCCTCCTTTATTCCTAGATTTTGTGAGGGTTGGGCACCCAGCCCTAAGGAGAAATCCACGTAGATCATGACAAAAGGAATTGTTCTTTCTACGTTAAGGAGAACAAGCATTCCCTGACACCAAGGCTCATTCTGCGCTAGAACCTGCAGATGCACCGCAGGCATTTGTGTACCAACAGCCCAAGTATCCTCTGTGAATTACAGCCAAGTTCCACACAGGCTGAATTGGGCACATCTGTCTCCACTTTTGTCTGACCATGAGCAACACAGAGGAATTACACAGCGCTCTATTGATTACACTGACACACCGGGAGGGATAATTTATAGGACTGAAGGTGGAACGAGCCCAGGGAAATACTTAGCAACACAAGACTTCAAGGTGTTTTCAGGTTTTTTAGGTTTGTGCTGTTTTTAAGCAAGCTAAACTTCTACCAGGCCAGTGACATCGGCTCTGGGGGAAAAGGTCTGTTCCAAGCCTCCAGCATCCAGACGCTCCTGGCAACCACAGAATCATTGAAAGGTTTGGGTTGGAAGGGACCTTTAAAGGCCACCTAGTCCAACCCCCTGCCATAAGCAGGGACATCTTCCACCAGACCAGGTTGCTCAGAGCCCCGTCCAACCTGGCCTGGAATGTTTCCAGGAATGGGGCATCCACCACCCCTCTGGGCAACCTGGGCCAGGGTCTCACCACCTTCATTGTAAAAAAATTCTTCCTTCTATCTAGTCTAAATCTCCCCTTTTGTAGTTTAAAACCATCACCCCTTGCCCTATCGCAACAGGCCCTGCTAAAACGTCTGTCCCCGAATCCCCTGCTGCCCGTGTCTTTTGTGGGATCCCCACCTCCACCAGCACCTCGTGCACCACGGCCAGGAGCTCTGTCCCTGCGAGCTGTCCCCAGCTGCTCCCCAGCAGGATGAGAAAGAGGGAAAGCGGAACAGCGGGCTTAGCTGGGCTTGTTCCTCCTCGACTTTTAACTGAGAGGAATACAAGGAAGATGGAAGAAATCTGTAAGAACCAGTTAAAGCATTAAAAAGAAAGATCCAAACAGATCCGTTGTTGTGTTTGCTGAAGATTTAAGAACAACAAAATGAAGCCTCCCCAAACCAGATGGTGGTCTCCCCCGGGGACACAGACCCCCCCCAGGCTGCAGCAGCCCCGGGGCCGGGTCCCCGCTCTCCCCAGGGACACCAGGCGCATTCAGCCCCGGGCATTGTCTCTGTGGGATCAGACGGAGAAAGTCTTCTACACACTGAATGCCCCGAAATGACGCAACTGGAGTTCTATGTTTTGGGGCTATTAAGATGCAAAAGAGAATGTATTCAAACGCGGAGAAAGAAAGGGAGCTGTGCAAGAATGTGAATCAGCCCCCAGCCACTGAAATGGAATAAAGGAGGAGATCATTAAATGGTTCACTCCAGCACCTCACATTCCTTAATCCAGACACGGCTAGATTTCACAGATCATTAAGAGAGCCCAGCTTTACAATCAGCTACTGGAGCTAGCCTGGGCTATCCGCAGAGATACGAGCTACCCAACTTCTTACACAGCAGTAACAGCATAAAACATTACACACACAAGTCAGATCAGATTATCCAGCACTGCCTTCTGGCCTGAAAAATCTGTGCATCCCTGAATCCACTGAAACAATTCTCTTCCAGGCTAATGCTTCACACCTCTACAAGCATTAAAAATATATAATAGTTCCTCAAAGAACTTTTCATCTAACATCTCAAAAGCATCCTATAATCGTATAAATCGTCGTGTAATCATATAAAACTCAAAATCTCTCAGAAAGAGGGATGGATTACCACATTAATTTTACGGCTAGGTTAAAAAAAAAAAAAAAGCCTTTCCTCAGACTTTTCTGCCACTCTTCTGTCCTCCACCGTGCCATTTTGTAATGGAAGTGAGCTTGAACTTCACTCTAAGCCCAAACTGCTTATAATCTGTGAAGGGCACAAAAAATGGCAAGTAAAAACAAATTGCAAAACAGTAGACTCAAATTTAGGAGCGTGTAGAAATCGGCACGTCTGACAACAGCAGTTGCCCAATTTCTGGTATTTGCTTGACTTAACGTTCCTAAAAATATCACGGCCAACAGGCTCCCTAAAGACTGCAGCGGGCACAGACGTGCCCAGCACTCCACAGCATACCGTCGCTGCCAGCGCGATGCCAGGGAGGTGGGTGTCACATCCCTTCCTACGGCCCTGGAGGGAGACCTCCATTCCAGCCACCCTCAGATGACCGCCCACCTTGGCCTCTTCTGCTGCCCCCACCAACGCAAGAGCGGCTGGTCCCGGGTTAGTCAAGTAGAGGACAATGCCAGCTATGGAAGGCTGGTGAGGTTTCGTGAGTAAGGGCCCCAGGGTGGACATGGTCACTGCAGCCAGCGGGCTGGTCCCTGCTGTGGGACCCTCAGGGCTCGTACATCAGCACAGCTCCTCCAACTGCAGAGTAAGTCTACGCCCAGGAGGGTCAGCAGACTCAGCTGCTGCGGGCCCAGGAGCAGCACCCGGCAAGGCCACCCACAGCACACATCAGCCCCTCCACAGGCAGCCCCGGGCTACCGAGCAGCCCACGCACCATTTGGTCAAGGGCCGGTCCGTTTGGCGGGGCATCAGCCGCTTTTACTCTCTAGGGCACAGGCTTATTAAAGAAAAGCAGGGACGGAGCCCAGCCTCAAAGCTGTGCGTGAGGAGGAGCGCTGCAGCACAGCACACAGAAAGCCGTGCTCCGGTCCTGCCGCTCCACAGGGATGCGACCGTCCCATGGCAGAGGCTGAGCCACGAAGAGCGCACTACGAAAGGGGAGATAAAACACAGGGAAAGCCAACGTACAAACCACGTCAGAGGGAAGATTCAAGCAACCCTGCAGTGTAGAGAAGGCTGAGAAGGGCTGCCCAGGGGAAGCATAACTATCAGACTGTGTAACCAACCACCAGAGCGCTCCAGACTCCCGCTACGAGACATTCTTGGGAAGATGAAGGATATATCCTGTGTACTTGCCTCTCCATACAATCCCGCAGTCTCAGAGGGTGGAGCACCACATATGCTTACGGCTGCCCAACACTTCCCATTGCAAGTGAAAGATGAATGAGTGAGAGTACATACGAACGTCCCGCATACGCGCTCTCTATAAATACTAACCAAATTGCACAACAGACCAATTGTTTTCAAGTCTGTAGCAAGCGTGGATGCCTTGTGCATTAGCTCATGGCTCATCCAGATCCCAAGGACTGTTACAGCTTTTCCTCAGGGCACCAGTGTTTCCCCATTTAAAATTTCAACACCCCATGATCCACGTGGGATCAGCCCAGTCTGTGTCCTGAGCCCGCCGGGCCGCAGGGACCCCAGCAGCGTGCATCTGGGAGGAGAGACCAGCAGGAGCAATGCCAAGGAGGGGGCCAGCCCAGCCCCAGCAGCTCCCCAGATCAGCCCCAGGCTCCCCAGCTACCTCCCTGTGCCATAAGGCTGGAGGAAAAGCAGTGGTAAGAGCAATAACTTTGAATACAAAGCGATGCTCTCCTCCTTCAGCCGGAGGTGGTGGTTATCTCACTCAGCCTCTGCTACACAGGAATTGCAATTAAGATGTGAAACCTCCCACTGAAATGCCTAAATCAGTGGCTTTGAAACACAGACTCAGTAGAAATGAAGGTAATGGGTGCATCTTTCAGCAAAAGAGTTAAACCAAGTCACCTGGAAGCGTAACTGCTGAGCACAGACCCAGGCAGGGGGAACACCAGAGATGGGATGGTACCAGGTGACACATTTAAGAAAATTATGCCTCCAGACAAAAAACATCCACTGCGTTTCCAGGGGCTGATTGTGCTTCACTTGAAGCATGTCTTAATCACCTGGAAACACTGCTCTTCCATGTCCTCTTGGTTAATTATCCCCACCATGCATTTGCAATTCCAGCAGCAAGACAGGAGTTGACGGCAAGCACAGACTCTCTGCCACCAGCAGCACACGCGGGGAAGCCTCAGCTGCCGCCCAGGAACCAGCGGTGCTGCTGCCTCCAAGGCCTCTGCCTTGGAAGAAATCAGCCAAACGTCAGCCCAAGGCCAACACTCCTCTTCACTCCTCCTCCTTTCCTGGAAAAAGTATAATATTGGAATAGCAAGGGAAAACTATGCCATGACGAATGAAAGTACGTTGTCTGTCCCTGGATCCAGCCAGCGTGGAAACTGCAGAAAGGAAGCGTAAAGATAAGGAGGAGTTTCACCTCTCGGTGCCTCTGAGAGGCGAGAACCAGCACAACCATCCCCGCCAGCTGCAAACCCACCTCAGACGGGGCGAGCACAGGCCACTCCAGCACGGGAGAGACCCGCTTTGGGTCTCTAAAACCCAACAAAATGTGGTTTTGGTCAGGGCCCCAGCCTCCTCAAATCCTCATCCCAGGCGTACAGACGTGGCACTTTCACCTGCAGGGAGGACCACAGCGCCTGCTCCCCGCCAGGGCGAGCCCCTCGGCTGCCAGGAGGAAGCAGAGCCCCCTCCTGTCCCCAACTGCAGCTCTGGGCAGCCAAAGGACATCTCGTACACCAAACAGAGCCCACAGGCCTGCCAATCAGAGTCTTGGTCACAGAGATGCAGTTAATGGACAACTGATGGCTCTTCTTCACCCAAGTCAGCAGACCCTTTAAACGAAGGGAAAAATTTCCTCCAGAACAGGCGGTCAGCACAGACTGCAGCACCGCACTCTGGAGTAGTTTAATATTTGATGAGATGGTTTTGCTTTCAAAATTGGGGCAGGTTTGGGCGCCCATTCTCAAACACAGGTCTATTTTTAAGTGAATTCAATTTTAGGGTGAAGAAAGACCTGCTGTATCTTACTACTGCACTGCAGAAGGATCATGTGGCAATTCGGAAGATAAAGAACGTGCAATGGAGAAACCAACAGCTGTGGGGAGACTATCTCCAAAGTCCTTTCCATACCAGACAGGATCCAGCCAAATACTTCACAACCTCATCATGAATTCATCATCTACTACAGACCTGGAGAGTGTTTCAGGCTGCAGACAGCTCAACTTGAGGCTAATAATACGCATCATGTCGGGATCACTGGATTGTGCAGCTGCCACCCACAAAGTAGAGATAATCGCCCTCGGTTGCTTCACTTCTGTGAGAGTCATCACATCCTCTGGTATGAGCTGATCACATTACTCCCTTCTAAAGGAAGGAAAATCAGCATAAAACATATTGTCTCCTCTCACGATCTTCCCCAGCATCCCAAGTTTCGTTTATTAGTGGGCAGAGAACCGGATGGTTATAGATAAACAATACAAATGAAAACACAAAAATAGCTTGTTGTAGTACAAGAGTGTTAAATTCCCAGCCAGAAAATCAGAAAGGGCGTTAGTGCTACACAGGTGCTTGGGCAGCCCACAAGGGGAAGCGAGTCAGCAGGGAAGCGCGACTGATGCGCACCAATGTACGTGGCTTTTTTCTGAAGCACCATCTGAACAGAAAGCGCTGCCCGGCAGCTACAGCTCTGGCTAAAGTCAGCTGTCTCTGCAGGTGTCCGTCACTTCTAGACAATAATCCCTCAAATATTTTACTTTATTCCCTTGGTATGCACATAGCCAGGATTTCTGCAGTGCTCTCTCTGGAGGACTCTCCTGCCATGCTGCCTTTTATCACACGTGCAAGGAAGACAAGATCTGGACGTAAGCATTCCTTCTGTTAAGCCACCGTTTAAAAAAGAAAATACCTTCCCTCTTTTCTGCTCACATTCAGATGTGCGGAATTCTCAGATTCTTTGGCTTCATATCCCTTCATCCAAGGCAAAAACATGGGGCTTTCAGGTTGACTGAGGTACCAATATCACGTAACAACATTCGCTTACGAAATAAAGTAACATGTCATGCTATCAGGGTGAAGCCAATCAAGATTTTAATTTGTTTATTTATTTGAATTGCTACCTACCCAGAAGCAGCTCTAACCTTTGTTCAGAGCTCCTACACTGTGTCAGCCGGAATGTGCCACCGCCTGCCCCACCCCGCGCCAGCATTCCCACGTTGCCATCCCCCCCGGCCGCAGGGACCGGGCACTGCGGGACATCCTCAGGCAGCTGTGCCCTTCGGTGGTTCGGTACCTCAGTGCAACCTCTGCCTCTCCTCTACAGCACTGCTGTCGCATTCCCCCTCTTTTATCTGAGGCTGTGAGGCTCCACCTCACGTCTAAAATACATCAGGAAAAAAAACTAAGCCCAGGAACTCCCATATTAATTATTTGCAATTGTTTTATTTCAACTGTTGGCTGCCAGCAGAGACACACGTAAATATCATACCAAGGTAGGTCCACACAGCCGCAGAGGCTGCCGCGGGGATACGCTGGCTGGGGGTTAGAGAAGAGCCCAGTCCTTTGGGCGCGACAGAGCTGGAGTCTGCTTTTTTAATAGATTCCTCCTGAAGCAGATTGCTAATTGCTCCTGATTTTTTGCTCTTCTAAAATAAGCTTAGACTGCAATCTGCATAGATGTCGCAGGAAGACTAATGAACTGCCCGCCCACCTGAAATTCACACTTTAGCAAAACACAGGAGAAGGAAGGCATGAAATCAGCCACTCGCAACCCTCACTGAGCCACTGCCACCCTCTGCAGACGCCCCTCGGCCTTAAGATGTGATTCCAATTTAGAGATTGAGAGAAACCTCCAGGACCCAACAAGATAACACAGAGCAAAGGAAAAACTCCACATGGAGGTCAAAATTCACGGATTTTGCCATGTCAGCAGAACACCCTGTTTGTGTCAGGCCTGCGTGTGCCCGGAGTGTGTCGGAGCACCCCAGCAGTGCCTGTGGTTTCCCTCCAGCCTGGCTGGCAGGAGCGGCGGTGGCAGAGCTGATTCCGTCACCGCTGGCCAGGGCTCGGTCCCCGCCAGCAGCAGGTGCCAGCGCCCACCCCACAGTGCCCCGGGTGCCCGGGACAGAGGCGAGCAGGGGACACACAGGGACCATCCCAAACACAGCAGTGAATTTTTACCTAGACTAAGTACTGAAAATGAAGACTAAAAGGAAGTGCGAGAAACCACATCGCTGCATCACTCAAGCAAGAGTGGGGAAAGCAGAGAGACGCATGTTGGTGGGCACAACCTCGCAGTACTGGGAGCTGAATTAAACCTGTCAGCCTGGTCAGTTTCTGACATTCATTTAAAAAAACCAAAAACATATGGCTGCAGATGTCCACTCCAAGGAATAAAAGGAAACAATGACGTAAACAAATCTCCCTGCAAATAAACATCTCATATAACACATTTCATGACTTTATCACCAGATAATCTTCAAGAGCAAGAGCACAGCAAAACATTATTTTCCCTTTAACCTTTCTGAGTTGTCAGCTGTGAGTGTGACGACTTCAATGCACCCCCACCATTTAGCACAAAGGCACGCTGCTCCAAAACCCCCGCCTGCCATCGCTGCCCTGACTCTGCTTCTCACACGAGAACACCGAGCCCTCCCCTTACCGCTCTGCGGGAGGAGCGAAACGTTTCACACTCATTAAACTCTGCGATGCTCCCATGGACCAGAGACTCGCTGTCACGTCAAGGTAGGGGAAACTCATGCGTGAAGCCTGTAAGCCCTTTATTTCCAAATTATCTGGCACACAGAAAGCACGCACAGTGGTGTCTACACAGCAAGCCTTCAGCGAGTACCGAGCGACTGTACCCATAGATCAGGTCCCACACTCACATATCCTCGCTACCGCAGTCATGGCAAATACACTCCATGCAGGATAAGCTGGCACACCGGTGGACATACACCTCATCCCACAGGTATGGAAAAGCTGGCAAATATTCCTGCTGAACTTGGGCCATCTGTACAGCAAAGGGGCAACACCACGGCAGGGCAGGGCTGCCATGCCTTACCAGCGGTGCTCATCCTGCCCCATGTCACTGCCTGCGCGAATTATCGCTCTGCCTGCCCATACACAAGGATAAGCCATCTTTGTGTTTGACTCTTAATTATTTAAGTTGGTGAAAAAGCAACAACAAAAGAATATAAACAATGCAGCCGCTCGCCCCATAAAGAAAAGCCCTACGGCAAAACAGGCTCAACAGAAAAGCAAGTGTCTCCTCCAGACATATTTTTAGAAATTAAACCACGCAGTACACAAGGGAGGAAAACGCCATCTACCTCTGCGTTAGCCACACTCCGCACACACTGACGTCCCCCAGCACAGGTCTCCTCGGCAGAACAACTGACATTGAAACCACAACTGCCCTAATCCCGACCAGCGTTAGGAAGCCTAGTGCTGTTTGCACCCTGTGGTGGTGCAGGCCATGCACTGCTTCCAAAAACAAACAAACAAAAAACCCCAACACCTTCAGCCCTGGTACGGCTCCCAGCCTGCCACAGCGGCACCCTGAGCTGTCCCGAGGGCAGCACTCCAGCCCCCAGGAAGATCGCTGCAGACACATCCCAGCCGTGCCGCGCCTCGGCCCCGCCACCAGCTTCCCCCGACCCGCGGTTCCTGGAGACCAGGCAGCTCCGTGCCTTCCTCCTCCACTCCTCCTTGCTGCAAACATGATTTCCAAGCCTGAAGGATTAGCCAAAAATATTCCCATTTATCTCATGTTACATATACTTCCTCATTTTGCTGTGCTTTACTGGGAAAATTGCCTTCATGGATCTCCCAATCCTCTCCCCTACTTAAATATACCATTTTTTTAAGGCTTCTGCTTGCTTTCCACACATACATTTCCCATCACTGCTGCCCAGCTACAGCACACCGCACAGGGGACATGCCGGGGGCCATGGGCAAGCACCAAAACACAGCTCTCCGTAGGAACCTTGCGGCAGTGACACAGGTAACTCTATTCCTCCATCCAGCCACCTTTATTCACACCGGCAGCCTTGTCACTGCTCTCTGCGCACGGCAACACTGAGGAGTCCGGCCTTTAACCCACCTGTTCCTCCCCTCTCCGCTAACGGGGAATGCAGTTCAGCCTTCCCTACTCTTTTTCCTCTCCATCCTCACTTGGCATTCCCTCCTGCATTCTCCTCAATTTCCCAACGTCCAGCTCTTCTGCTGCAAGCTCTGCTGCCCTGGCACGAGTCCTTGCTGAGCCAACAACCTCCGCTGGAACCCAGCACCGTCCTCTCTGACATCTATCCCATTTACCCTCACGGGTTTGTCAGGAATAATTAAAAGATTTCACATCCCATGTTATTTCCTCAGGTGGGATTTCCAGTAGGACACAGCCCTGTAGGCATCTCTCCAGCTCCCCAGTGACCTGGGCCTCTGCTGCCATGCTCGTTGGGTGTCAGTCGTCTGGGTGAGCGTGGGTACAGCTGAGCTCATCCCAAAGGTGCTCAGACCCAAAACTCTGTGTTCCTCAAAAATAGCACACACAGCTAGTTACTGTAGATTTTCTGTTTTAAAACTGTTAAATTAAGGGCTTATTTACTGCTGTCAGCTCTGTCTCCAGGGGGCTGGAAGTACAGATGTAAAAGCCAGAGCATCATTGCAGCAGTGCACGTGGAGTCCAGGGGGGGGGATCTGTGCAAACCCCCTTCCATCACCTGTGGAACTGAAGCACAAGTCTGAGTCACCACTTCGGTTTTTTCATTAATCCAAGAGAGGACTTAAGGAAATCAGCCATTTAACTCTATACTCCGCATCTTGAGAGCGCCTTGTAATTACCAGTTCTGGTTCTCTTCTATCTGACAGCTTCTCAAAATATTCTGCAGATCTCTCGGTACGTCCCAGAACCTTGCAGCTCACTTCTCCCCAAACTACCATCCCAGCTGCTGCATCAGCTAGAGTACTTGTATCCCCCCCCCTGCTGATTCACTATTGTTCCTTGCTTATTTACATGCTGCTTTAACTATATTTGCTTTGACACTATCGCATTTATCAGTAAAACATATAATTCTGACGCTTCGCCCTTCCAAAACCGATTCAGAAGAGACATCCTGAGGTGTCAGGTACTTCCTCGTGGTGCACTTACTCTCTTCCTCCCCATTTCAGAAGTTCAAAGGAACAGAACCCGGCTAAATCTGCTGGAAATAGTACCTGTTTGGTACTATTTGCCCACCTCTGAACACGCCTGGTCTAGTGCAGGGAGCATTTATGAACAGAGATGCAAAAAGCTGCCGTTGCCTATTTTGAACTAATGGGCTGCTTCTTTCCAGCCCTCTCCCCTGCCCATCTTTTCATCTGGCCTTAGGATGCTTAGTCACACTACGCTAATGCTGACAATGCTAACTTAGGCTAATTGGAGAGAGACTAAAGAAAGCAATCAGAACTGGGAATGCGTTAAAGAGAGATGAGGGATTCTCCACAGGTTGGCCAATTAGAACTGGTTGACAAATACCATGGGTTTTTTATCTATATTTTTATTTCCCATGTATTCATGATAACAAAAAAGGGTCTGTTCAGAAATTATGTTTCTGCAACAAATAAGTCTTGTTCAGACTGAAACACCCACCCTCCTTTTCTGGAGCACAATCCCCGAACCTTGGAGACCACCTTTGCCTAACACACTAGCACCTATTAAGAAACTGCTAGGAATTCAGATTTTAGAACATACGTGTATTAATACTTAGGTAAAACATAGAGGTTATAGGTAGCAACACTGCCTTACGTGCATCATCATCTTATAAAGCATTATTGTATGAGTCTGTATTCTGTATGGATTTTTTTCTTCCTTTTGAGCTCTCCCAGAATCCACTTTTGAAATACTGAGCTTCTCTGGGCAGCTATCTTAAACTTCCCTTGGCCCCAGGATCATCTCTAGGGGTCAGTCTCCTCAGGCAATTTGTAGCACATTTTTAGGACACGGTTTGATGCTGGAACAGCCTTCTAAAAAGACAAGGAACCGACCCTTCTCCTGTCCTCTCCCAGCAGTGACTGATCAGAGGCTCTCGCCTCCTTTAACCAAGCAGCACATTTTTAGTCCCCCTGAAAACCGTTCTCTCCTCCTCTACCTGACCTGCCCGACAGAAAAAGCTGCTTCTCCTGATTTGTCAGCCTAGGAGTGAAAAAGAAGTAAAATGACTCTGGAAAGTGTTTATCCATCGTTGCTGCGTATATGACACCCCCACTGACAGCTTGACGGAAATCTGGCAAAATGTTTTCCTTATAAAGTAAAAAAAAATTTTTGAAGTACAAAGGTGTTAGACAAGTACATCATGGCTATCAAAGCAGACAACGAAGTGACCTCAATAACAACAGCAAGTCAAGCTTAGCAAGACGACAACTTAGTGTTCTTAATATTTGCTTTGTCCAAGTAGCCTGTAGGCTCAGCTCTTTTAAACATAATTCCCTGAGCCTATATAATACATGTGCAATATGTTATATGTTGGTAGCATTCCAAACACGTGTTATCTTTTCTGCTGTAACCGTTCCCTGTTTTGAAGGCATCAGGCAAATTTTTACCCATCTTAAATCTACTTCTTTGTGAGTGCTGCTCCCCGACCACAGGCAGCTGCCCGCCATCAGGCTCCACCTCACGGCTCTCCTCTTTCCTGGAGCCCAGGGCCCTTTGTGCGTCGCTTCGTCATCATTTATTCGGGTGAATGGCATTACAAAGGACGCTGCCCCAGTTCTCATGGCAGGTGCATCAGCTCATTCAGTAGCACCTTTAACCTCTGCCCTTAAGATCCTGATCACTACTCGGTTGGATTAACTCTCTTAAGACAGGGGTATCCTCCAGGCTCCTCGCAAGGCCATCCTTTCCTTGCTTTGCTCCGTATGTTATTCTCATTCTCTTCCATCTATCAACTTGCCCAAATGTACATGATTCTACAATTTGTCAAGCACCATCTTTTCACTCAACAGCCAGACCTAAACTAAAGCCTAAACCTCATCATCGCCCCACTCAACATACACTTGTATAAAATGCCTCTTCTGGTTGTCTCTCGAGCAAGACCACCAAACCAGGCGTGTTGGTGACAAAAGGCAGCGTGGGAAGGTGGATGCGGGTCTGTCCTCTCGCTGTGCACAGGGGCAGGAGCCCGTCCCCAGAGCAGCCTCTCACCACCAGCAGGTTTGGGATTCAGATGGGGCTCCCCATCTGCAGCGGTGTATTTTAGCACACACTGGGACACACTCTTCCCCCCTGCCCCTAAGATGCCTCTGTCTCAGCACAAACCTGGAGCTCCCAACGCAGGGAGCGCGTTCTCCCTTCTCCACTGCACTGTTCTTCTTGTGGTTTGCACCATCTTCCAATAAACACATCACCCCACCAACCCCAGCCCTCTGCTCTCAGGGCAGTGTGTGGGTCAGCAGTGCCCCCGCCGCCTCCCCACCTACTCAGGCAGACACTTCCCACGCATCACCGCTGACAGATCTCAAGTATTTTCAGTAGTACTGAGACACCAGATGGACAAGACGCCGCATGGGAACAGCCAGGGCACGCTTCTGAGCTTAGGGGTACCTGTCAGACCAGAATCAGGAAAGAACAGGCACCCCAAAGTCTCAGGGGAGCAAGACCTGTCAGTCCAACCACAGAGCACCCCACCTCAGCTCACTCTACAGCAGCCATCAACATGGTAACGCTAAGTCAAAAATAAAATGGAAGAATCCCTAATCAGCACTAGTTTTAAAATTCAGCCCTGCATATTCTCATACCTAAATGTCATGCGTCCGCCAGGATAGAGAAGAGAAAAATCTTTATTTCAAATTATCCCATGGATGTAAGGTACTGAATCATTACTATAAAAGCGGCACCACAGACTCCAGGATCAGGACAGAATGTCAAAATTATCAAGTCTGGAAGTTTGTCTCTGTGCCAGCAGCAGTCACCTGCCCTTCTAAACCCAACTGCTTTGTACTTGTTTCTGTTAATCCAAGGTTTCTCCCAATTAAGCTGTATGCTGTAAGCCAACTGGCAAGAGAGCCAGAAACACGAGCTATGCAGCATCCTCGGCATCAGTGCGAGCAATAAACAGAAATCTACAGTCGTACAGTACCTGTTTCTCCTTTAACACAAGCCTCTGTGGCAGAATAAGTCCTGATACAGCGCAGAGGTTCAGAGCACATCCTTATTTGAATTTGACAAAGATGAAGTGGTGAACAACTAAACTTAGCTGACTCGCTTATTTAGCCATCAATAATGAGTGCGGAATGTGCTACAGCGTATTAATGACTTGCATCAGAATACCCGAAACCAGCCAGAGCAGCATCCCAGCTCTGCATCTCCTGACACACCACGTTACCTGAGTGATCACAGCGACACCCACCCACCCCTGCGCGTGACGCGTGTAACCGGCACCCTGGCAAGCGCTCCCGAATGGAGACAACTTCTCAGTTACTAAAATGTTGTCAGTGTCAGCACAACAATCCAGGAACTATATATGAGACAACCCACTGGTATTTAGTTTTTGTACAAGAACCATTCCTTTCCTCAGACACTCCCAACAGAAGATGATTTATGCTGGCCACGAACAGTCAATATTGACCAGTATCACTGGAAGCTATCGGGCTGCTCCTGCAGGGCAGCGCCAGCTGGTCAAACACTGGCAGCAACCATGCGCAGGAGCAGTTTCAAGCTCATTGGGAAAAAACAGAAGAGATTTATCTCACTGCATTGAGAAAACAAGGTTTAAACTGCTGAAGCATGGTGAGCACCAAGCCAATATAAGGTCATTATTCTGCTCTTCCAATAGGCATACGACCACTGACGCCTCCGTCTGCACCCCACTGCCCATTCTGTCCTCTGGCCTCAACACCATCGCGATGTTTCCTGCCCTTCTCTAAGGATTACTCACTCAGTATCTTTGCCTACCAAGGCACTGTTATTTCATCACATCACAGTCGCCTTTCAGAGCAGCATTTTCCCACTGCAACCCCAAGCAAAAAAACTTAGTATTTTTAGGCCACGCGTTTCATGTGACACTAGGTTTTTCATCTTCATTGCCTAGTTCCAAGTCAGGAAAGACCAATGGTGATCTCGAGACAGTAACGTTTAGCAGCACCGCAGAGATGTGTGACGCTCAAAACAAACACCAGATCTGTCTGTGCTGTCAAAACCTGCTCATTTGCACCCTCACAGAAGGGACGCGCTGGTTTGGGTAAAGAGGAGGCTTCAGCGCCCACCGCCGGGGCCGAGGGCAGGCAGGAATCTCTTGTATTCCGAATCTTCAGATACTCCCCGACAGGTAATGAAGCACTTGAGAATTTAAACCTACCTGTTCAGGGCCGGGCAAGCGACTTTCTAATGGCAGAATGACCTAGCACCTCTTTTTGTCCATTTTCATACTGTTGCCCCATAAAGTAATGGTTTTCCTTGTTGAAGGGATACGTGAGTGAGATGAAGAGCACAAATGGACTTTTGGGGTGGGAAGCACATGTAACAGATGGCCTTTAGCACCAACCATTAAACTGAGTTCAAATAATTGCAATTTGAAGGAAAAAGCTGACAGTGACTTGACATGGTCTCTTACGTAAAAACGCACCATATTTCTTTTGTGCCGTAGCCTCATTCACTTTGATGTATTATCATTCCCTGCTCCTCTTGATTGCTTTTCAAAAGCAATCTAAATTAACGTGAATTGGTAAAGGGTAATTATCCCTACGAATAATTAGTGCATGCTAATATATGCAAAATAGGACAAACCGCTACGTTTTACCAGCACTGACAGTTCTTGTTCACGACACCCGCTACGGTAAAAGGGCACCCACTGAACACTGACAAAGGGACAGGGAGGACAGCTCATCCCCGCTGCAAGAGCCAGGAGTTACTCTGGAATGAAGAACGGGGTTTTTTTGTGTAAAGCATGATCCTACCATGGCCAAAGAATGGCTGGGTTTCTCTTAGCAAAATTCTATAGGAATCTGTATTATTAAAGATACACGATACTACCAAGAAGAGGAAGAAGATATTATCAAGAGAAGGAAGACAAAGACGCTACCAAGAAGAAGATATTGCCAACAAGAGGAAGAAAAGGGAAGGCTGTACTCATACAGATCTCTGTCATTAACTCTCGCTGTCCTGCCCCGCTCGTGAGCACACAGAGCTCGGTGCCAGCGCACAGCAGGTCCCTGCAGGGCCAGGCACTGCTGGAAGCAGCTCAGGCACGGCCACCAAACGCGACAGCGCGGGCTGTGCTCCACAGCACACCGCTCCATCGCCACGCGGCACAGCAAGTCCTGCACACTACCCTCAGCGAGCATTTAACATTTTCAATTTCCATTAAACTTTATTAAACCGAATAGCTTCACACAGCACTATTTAGAGGGACCTCCAGCATACTAACTGGATTTAATGGCACACAAGAACAAGAAGAAACATTTGAAGTGCCGCCTTAGCAATGGTAGGAAGCTCCACAAGTTAAGAAGCAAGCTCCTGCTTAAAACAAACAGCAGTTCAGAATTCTCTTCAAATCGCATTTGCCGCCTCCCCAAAGTCACGACAGACGTTCTGGCGTCATGACGGGAAAGACATTAGTGAATTATGTGAAACATTTTAAATCCAGCCAGAGTCCAGACCACCATTATTTTATTAGCGCGCTTTAAGAAGTTTGTTACACATAACAATATAATGAATCAAAAAGGGCTATTTCCCCATCTTTTGAAAAAAAAGACAAAAAAATTCAAATCCACACACACACAGCCTTCATATTTGCACTGTCTAGGCATATCTCATGTTGAAAAGAATTATAAACATGGTACAGCCAAATTAGCTAGAAGCAGGATGGAAAAAAAGATTCAAGTTCATCTGTCAGGGTTTTTTTAGTCAGACCGTAATTACTAAATTTATTAGAGGCTGAAACACTCTTAGATGGCGCTCCCTGTTTCTGTCTCTGTGACGCAGGTATGTAACATGAGCTCTCCTCCGTCCCCAAACGCTTCCCCCCAACACCCGACACCTAAATCCAGCACTTGCCTTCCCCAAGCCCCCTCCGCTCCCCACAGGGCTCCAGCTCCAACACCATCGCCTGAGAACACACCTCCCACTGCAAAACTGCAAGGGCACGAGTTAGAGCCCGGATCTGAGCAGACTGGTTTGCACTCGCCGTTTCAATCGGGCTTTAAACCCGCAAGCAGGAAATCAACTTCCATATGTTTTACATTTGTAATCTATAGTTATTTTCTCTAGGAAAGAACAACTGATTTTCAGCAGTGGGCATAAATAAGGCATAAATACAGCTTTCTGCTACACAGGGAGATCCACCTATAGTCCTACACACATATTTAACCAATTTTGTAGCTTAAAGCTTGTTTATTCAGAGATTTAATGCTTCTGGTTTTATTACATTAAAAGATACTCTTGGTGGATGGATTCCATCCCCCCCCCAAGCATGAGTTCTTCTCCAAGCTGCATTAAAACATTTCACAGCTACTTATTAACAGAATTTTGACCTGTCTCACCTAGACTAGTGAAGCAGGCCAGAGGAAGCTGACATCCATCCACGCCAACCCATTGCTTAGGGGGAGAACCAGAGCCCCCAGTAGGACACTGCAGCTCCTTCTCCAGGGAAGCTTCTTGAGTGGTTGTTTTTAAGCGATGATCAAACACCAGAGAGGGCTGCCCAGAGGGACGTATGGCTGCTGTGCAAGTGTCACAATACCCAAATAGAAGGACCTGGATGACCCAAGGCATCTGTTTTTACCAACTCTGGCAGAGCTGGTCATGGCTCAGCACCAAGACAGGGAAGCCAAAGCCAGGGCTCGGCTGCGGGGAGGTGGTGTGGTGACCGAGGAGCCGCAGGATCAGGGGGAAATCCACTAGAAATCTTCAGAAGGAGGAAGGCTGAGGGGAAATCAAGCAACCATTTAGACTGACAAGTCCTTGCTGGGAGCACCTCATGGACCTCCAGAATGACCAAACAGCTGAGGCTAGCCTGGAATTCTGGAGACCCTCCACCAGCCCAGCCAAGGATGGAGACTTCCCAACTCCTCTGAGGAACCTACTCTAGTGTTAGATCATCATCTATAAAAAAAAAAAAAAAAAAAAAAAAACACACACACCACACCACATTTTACCGTATGTTTGAACAGAATTTGCGTTTCAACTTCTGCCCACTGCCTCTTGTCCTTTTAGTGGATACCACTGGCAGATGCCCCAGCCCTTCGGCCATCGTCATGGCCCTGTGCTGTACTTGCTCCAGTGTGTCCATGTGTCCTTTGTCCTGGGGAGGCCAGCACTGGACCCAGCACTCCAGATCTATCTCACTAGGTTTGCAATCACATCCCTTGACCTGCTGGAAAAGACCTTAACGTAGCCAGGCTGCTGCTGGCCTGCTTTGTCACAAGGCTCACATGCTTTGTCGTGTCAGCTCACGTTCAACCTCTTGTCCACTAGGACCCCCAGGTCCCTCCCCGAAGAGCTGTTTTCCAGCTGGTGGGTCCCCAGCCCGTGTTGGTGCCTGGGGCTGGACTTGGCGCTTCCCTTTGGTGAACCTCACAAGACTCCTGTTGCCCGTCTCTCCCGCCTGTCAAGGTCCCTCTGAACGGCAGCACAACCATCTGGTCTATCGACCACTCTCACTTCAGAACACACAGCAACTTCCTTGAAAGCATTAGTCAAATATTTCAGGTGGAGGACTGCCATAAAGATTGCTTTCCTCACCTAGGATACAACTGGACTTTTCTTAAAGTTCCATGATTTCTCCAAAGCAATTTTCTCCTTAGAGCTTTGGTGCTTCCCTGTGCTGCCCCTTCTACTCAAGTTCAGGCTTAGTCTAAGAGCTAATAGTTTTTCTTTATAATGTAATTTCCAGTTGCTGAGGCCAGGCCACGTATCGCTTATTACAAAGTCACCACAGCACGCAGAGCACAACAGCCAATGCAGCTAATGAGGCTGTCTTAAACAATATGATAAATGCACATGCTGACGAGCCACGGCACTGCTGCTTTTCCATTTGTGCCCCTCCATGGATGATGGGTTGTGAAAGCGTCACCCATCATCCATCACACTGAAACCGACCCATCAGGTCCAGAAAAAGCAATTCACATTTCCCCTTCTCATTCACAGGATAATAACAGGTATAAAAAGAGATTTATACCACCTTCTAATTCTTTGCTAAGCAAAGTATTAACACTTTAGCCCATGTAACTATTGGGTTTTACAAAGAATGTCTCCTCAGTTTAGCACGTGGCAGTACGGATGTCAGTCTGATTTACAGGAGAGTTAGAACAGGTTTAGCTTGGATCCATCGGGTACCCAAGTGGTACAAGTAAAGTACAGTGGAACCGCAGCTCCGATGTCATGGGTTCCTTTCAAGAGGGAAGTTTTGCTCAGCCTGGGACAGACAGGACCAGAGGGGACACGGTAACAGTCTTCCCCGCACGAGGGGCTGTTGTGCGAGGTCAGCTGGTCTTCACAAGCACCGAGGGAAACACGTGAACAAGTCAGCTTCCTTTCACAAAAAAAAAAAAAGTATTTAGCTTAAATGCTGGGGAAAAAGCAGTCTAATCAGAACCAGTTAACAGAGTAACCGGGGAGGATGTCAGATCTGCTGGCACGGCAGGCTTTTATCAAGACTCGATGAGCATCTGTCAGAGGTACCAACGCTGCCAACGAGATCCAAGGATACAGGAGAGCGGCAGTGTTGGGGAGCTGGCAGTCTGCAAAACTCCCCCTACAAACACCCCAAAAATCACAGTTACTAGTAAAAAAAGGGTACAGCTAATGATATTTTTGTGACATAAGCATGAAACTTCTCCCCAGAGTCGTATATGCCACCTCTCAGACGGAGGACGGGTATTTCTCATTCAGCTGAGCATACAAAGCAGCAGCCAGAGCTCTCAAGGCCTTTATCATTGTGGTGGCCTTGTGCTCGTTTCCTTTTTGGGAAAAATCACACATAATGGCCTTTAGGGAACTAATTAAGTAGAATATGCTGAAGCTGAGGAAGGCAGCAGGCTAGGGACAGATCAACCAGGGAGGCAGAGTGCATGAAAGAAAACATCTGAGGCCTTTGCAAATAATCTCATTTTTCTAACAACACTGGTAAAGTAATTTTAAGAACAAAATTGAGATTTATACTTTTATTCAAAGTTTTTTAAATGTAAATTGTTAATAAAAATACTATCACTTCAGGAAAAAGGTGGAAGGTTACATATTATTTCCCTGAAATAACATCAGTCTATATGTATGTGACTATATCTTATTTGGGATTAATTCCAAACTATTTAATTCAGTGAAAAATCTCCCTTTAACTTAGGAGCCTTTGACTCAAACCAACACTGAAACTAAATAAACCAAGGTAGCAGAGTTGTCCAGTCCTGTTTTATTGTCTAAACTAAGCGATGTGCAAATACTGAAGTAAATTTATCCATAGATTTCATTAATAATTATGAGCAAATGAACTTTTTAAAAATATATGGGTTTTATCCTAACAATTTTACTGTTAAGTGTTAAATGGCTTATTTTCTCTCCCCGTCTCCCACCAGAAAATGTCACAAGATCCCTTTACACATAAATTACGCCCAACAAGTTGCCTCCAGCTAGGATATTTTATTAACTGCTGGATGAAGCACAGCTGTATTATACAGAGATACAATTATGTTTTAAGGAAAAGCTCACCATCACGGAAGCATGATTTTCTATTCAGATTTAAAACCAGTGAACAAAATCAATTCCCCGTGCTAATAGCAATGTGCAACCTCCGCCTCCTTCGAGCATCTCCACGCTCCTGGAGGAGACGCAGGCGGAGATGCTGGCTGGCAGGGCGGTGGGGACGCAGCCGGAGCCAACACGTGCAGATCAGCCACCGAGGAACGGGACATCAGCCGGAATCTTCATAACGACCTCAGTGTCACCCACCCCGCCCGCCAGACTCCCCCACTTTGGCACCAATTCTTGTAAGAGAGAAGGAACAGAAAATGCAGCCGGAGAGGCCAGAAGGGCTGAGCCCTGCTGCATGCGGAAAGCACATGTTACAAGGGAGGATGCGAGTTCTCTTTTTGCATCGCTATTGTGCTTTCTCTCTGCATTTCCGCCTCCTGCTCTCGGCTCTCCGCTGCACCCAGTGGCACGTCCTCATTGGATCGGTATTTATAAGGACCAAAGGAGAGGCTGGGGGACTGCGGGACATACCCCTGCCAACACATTACCAGCAAGCCCTCGCTAAGAACTGTAAACTACGTGTATTTACATTAACCATTTTGTCAAATAAATATTTTTCCCCATGGAGCATCATATCTGCATTTTTCAGCAATAAACTACAGCCTGTTAAACAGGAGGAAAAAGGGGAGGGGAGAGGAAATCAAAGGGTTGTTATTTGTCTCTAGTGAATTTCAGAAAATTTCTTACTACAACTCTGTTAACAGCCCAGGCAGCGGCAGGAAACAGGCCCTGCTCGAGAATGGTGGGGAAACCACGGGATGTTACACAAACACCAGTTTCGGCACGATGGCAGTTACCAATTTCAGAAAGCCCAACCCCAAAAGCCTATGTTCATATGGCACTAAAGACGTGAGCTACAACAGAGAGTTCAAAGACCATCGTTATTCGACGGAATTCCGTGATTCCATGGTTATTGCTGGCACGGGGCAGCGCAGCACAGGAGCAGGCACAGCGGCCGTCCCTGTCCCGCTCCAGCAGCTGCCATGGGCATGAGAGCTCCGACCCATTTGGGGAACATCTGTCACCAAAACTGCTGACCCAGTCACTCGGAGCCACAGACTCTGCTGGCCAATACCATGACACTCGTGGCTTGGGGCAGTTCTCCACGGTTTTGGATATACAGCCACTAAGGACCTACAGAGCGACCCCACGCTACTGAAAAGCGAGCCGGGGAGCACGGAGCAGGCCAGAGCCACGGGGCCAGGGCCATCAGGCCAGGAGAGGAGTCAGCAGCACTGTGGGGCTGCAACTGCTGAGCCATCCACCCCACACATGCCACTGCCCGGCCTGGACCACGCTGCAGTGCATTTCTGCCACAAAATGACGGCAGGAATGTATTTTCTCAAACAGACCTTTAATTGGCCAGTCAGCTGGAAAGACAGACCCAGGCACCAGCCCTCGATGAGGAGGGTTTGGGTTCAGCTCGCTGCAGAGCTACCAAATACCCCTTTGACTCCACGCACCCGATTCTCACGGCTCATGGCAAGGGACCAGCAGGCACCAGGCACCCCGACAATCTGGTCCACCTTCTCAGCCCCTGGAGGCAAAATGGAAGTGTCCTATCTCGCACTTACACTGCAAGACCAGCTCACCGTCACAGAAAATGTTCAGTTACTATGGCGACGAGGAATTGAAAAAAAAAAAAACCCAACCACAACTTAGATTTGTGTAAACACAGGTTTTCATATGCAGATTGCAGTACTCTGTACTTCCAGTTCATAGCAATTTATGAATTTTCAGTTTTTCAGCCAGCCAGCAATAACTGAGTGATTATTTATAAATATAAGAGTTAAAGTTCATTCCTAGATAAATCGCAAACAAAAATAGGCCTGAATTTATCCTATGTATTATTCATAATGACTAACTCACCTCCAGTTATATGTCAAAACCTAGCCATGCTAATTTTAATTACTTACTTTAGGGGGCAACTCTTCCCTGTTTTCCTCATGCTAAGTTTGTTTACATACCTATGACTATTTTCCATCCTTTGCGGGTAACACACGTAGTAAACAAGGAATATAGGCTTTGAGAGAATGCTTCTAAAATTCACTATATTCAGCTTTGAACTATTAGCCTGAAGGTGAAATCAGCACTGATTCATAATGCCTCAGATCTTTTTTAAGCTATAACTCAACACTCATAGAAAAATGAAAGTAGTCTGAAACAGTTCTGGCTACCAGTTGTGATGGGTCTTAAGTTCCAATGACATGATACCAGTCATTCATTTTTCTCCTTTTCAAAACTGATTTCCAGGAACACACACAGAAATAGGAATCTCGCACCCCAGGCGCCTGCCTGCTTCTCTTGCCTATTTTCTACATCAAACCTAGCAGGAGACTGCAGCGTCCAAGGAGGAATCTAGTCCTACCTCAATTATCAAGGGAGTTTCTGGAAGATGAGGCATCAAACGGACTCTCCCCAGGTGGAGCAATCCTGGTTCCCACAGCTGTCGCAACAGCCAAAAGGCACAGAATACACACCAAAGCGGTATCTTCCAAACAGTTTGGGTGTCTCAGCTTCCCAGCTCTTGCACACGCACGTGCCTGCTCCTCCTGACACCAACAGCTGCAGCTGCACTTTGTCCCCAGCCAAGCACGGCCAAGAGCTCACTCACCCGCTTGCGGTGGTGCCTGACACACCGAGCACTGGCACCCAGAGCAGCCGCTGCATTAGCATCCTCCGTCATACTGTGTGCTCCAAACATGCCGTGAGGCTCCGCGCTGGCCGGTGACAAGATACAGCACTCTAATATTTCATCTCTATTCAGTTTACATAGGATTTGTTACTTTAAACATTAATTCCCTCTGTCCTACAAAGAACACGCATGCAAACACACGTGCAGTAAGCCATCATGTGGCTCCAGACAATGCCGGCAGGGGAACCCTTCAGTAACTCAGCAGCAGCAATAAAGGCCTGATATTATTCTGGCAGTGATATCAGACAGTCCACAACCAGATGGATGTATTTGTAAATAAGGCAGATCAGTTTTGTCAGGTTGTAATTGGTTTTAGAACAAGCAATTCCCACGATGACAAACAACAATTAAAGAGCACTGAGCTCCCACAGTGCGCAACACTGAACGGGTTTTACGAGAGGGACAAAAGCGGAGGAGAGTGATGGAAGTGCTACCAACGATACATGAATGGTTTCATCCTGAGACGGGCCTAATGATGCCACGTAGGAGAACAGGAAAAACCAGCAGCACTGTCAGGGTGGTTCCAGAAGAAAGCAAAGCTTTTTCCACCTCCCAGGTGTCTGGTGCTGCTCAAGTTGGAACCAGAGCTACAGCAAACATCTTGACAATTCAGAACCTGCAACGATCAGCGGCCCTTCCATCTTGGCGAGTCATCTGCATGGCAGGCTTACAAGGAATAGTTAAACTACTGGGAGACTTGAGAGTCTGCACACAAAGATGCTACTGGGGGCAAGGATTTAAGGTCTTTCCAGCGAGCCCTGGACACATGCATCCGATAAAGACCCCCCAAAAAGCTAAGGAAGAGGTCACTGAGGATTTTTTCTTTCTTTCAAAGGCATATTGCCACCGTGAATTTCTGCAGGCTCAGTAGTTAGTTTCGTGGCTATAAATGTCTTTTTTATTGTCATTGTGAGGTACATCATGGACAAGGACACTGCAGCAAACACTCAACAGTGACAACGTGACCAGCCTCCACAGGAATTCTTGGCATGCTGATGAGACTCCTCACACTGGGAACCAACAGGGTAGCCCGGGCTCGCATCTGGCTCATTCAGTCGCGGGACTCCTCAGGAGAAGACCTGTGACTATCCCTGTGACAAACTGCTGCTGTCTCATGGAGCTTATCACTGCCGTTTTGTGCAAACTGTCAGAGCAGCTGGATTACCTCCACAACGGGAGCATGCTACGGCTGATAGATGAGGGTCCTGTGTCACCACATTCAAACCAAAGAGCCAGTTCTGCTGGTGTGCCTCATCTTTAATACACTGCCTGAAACCCTCAAAACACTACCCCTCCTCGTGCAATCTCTCAGGTGTCACCCACTCCTCAAGACAGACAGCGCCAACCACCCCCTTCTCCAGATGAAGAAGCCTCACCACTCAAAGCCTCAGCACTGCTCCACTCTCAAGCCTGGCGCAGGAGTCAGGAGTGCAGACCTGGGTCCCTGCTGTCCCTTCCAACATCAAGGAGATACCCCAGGCACATCCACTGCTCCCCACCTTTCCACCGAGCCACAGCACCCCGAGCTACGCTGTGTTTGGCTGCAGAAGACACACAGCTAACTGGACACACTACATCGGTTCCAGAGTAAAAAATTACATTTGCCACGAGCTGTCAGAGCCCCAGCGTTATGGGGAGGCAACTGGGAGTACATTTGGATCTGGAAATGGAAAACAGCAAACAAACGTTCATATCTGTGTGAAGTAGTTTCCAAAAAAGGTTCTTGAAGTTTTATTTTTTTAAATCCCCAATGAAAGCTTAATTCTGAAGAAGTTATTCTCCGGTTTTGTGACCTGCAAAATTATCTCCTTCCGCCCAGCGCCTCAGGAGAGGTACACCATCTGCTATACGTTCCTCTCCCATCTGACACAGATGCCATCTCACCGCACTCGAAAAGCCCTTGTAAAGCAGTAGGCAACTACATCAACAGCACAATCCAAGAGGTGTACAGGAACATGCCGTATGATTAGGAGAGGCAAACAATGTGCATTTCTTTTTCCTCTTCTTCCCACTCACCCTTGGTTTTGAGCTGACCTCTTACATGAAACAGATTATTGTTGTTCCAGCAGCATATCTCAAACTGCCATCCCGCAAGAACAATAACTACGAGTACTCTTTTTGTTATGGTTTCACTCTCAGTGGTTCATAATATGACATTTTCACTTACAGTATGTTTGCTTATTGTTTCTTTAGGGATTTTAGCAAGAGT
Source organism: Chroicocephalus ridibundus (assembly GCF_963924245.1). NCBI lineage: Eukaryota > Metazoa > Chordata > Aves > Charadriiformes > Laridae > Chroicocephalus > Chroicocephalus ridibundus. Next base: position 9,280,794 of record NC_086293.1, on the reverse strand, counting down.
AGATCAAGAGCACAGACAGAAGCACTGTGCAGGAAAAACTGCTTTGAAAAACGTGAATCACTCAGAATGCCATCAAGTGGGGATGTTAAAAGAAACAAAAAATGGTTTCGAAGAACCTGCTGCTGAGATCCTGCTTCCCAATTTACTTGATAAGCTCCAAGTAAAACTAGTTCAACACTGCTATTTATTTTTGTTCAGTTTTTGCCACACCTCCTCAGGTTTTTCCTGAGCTACCCAAAAAATACAATTACAGTGGAGATCCTGATTTCCAGTTTCATTTATTACGACAGCGGAAGTCCCATTCACCTTCATGGGGGAAAAGGATAGGGCAGTACGACAGTCCCTACAAAACACTGGCTGTATTCAGTGGAGAGTAAAATAAAGGTTAAAGGAAAATCTGGCAAAATAAAAGGTTAATCTTGCAGAGTTTCTGTATGTGACTGTTGGAGTCATTTCAAAGAGCCTGGGATGTCTGTCTTACAGACACCTCTGGGGGCAACACTGAACGTACGCAGACCTTCACACCTCCAAAGCGCACGTACAAGCTCTTTGCTGCAGAATGACCTGTACAGTAAGTCCATCTTCTCCATCTCACTCTGGCTGATGTGCAGACCAAGCCCTATCCAAAAAACACAGTTCTGTTCCCTAAGGTGTGAAATGAACTAGTTTCCATCGCAGAGCAAGGCTAGCTGTCCCAAGTTACCAGTATTTCTGTACAACACCTGAATAACTCACATTTTCCCACCCGCGATGGATGTAATCTCAGACTGCAGACTGCTCTCTCCTGGAGCTGCCGTACATCTCTAAAATGTGAGGTTAAGCACTACTTGCACCATGGTGGTGAAGATCCACTTACTTCTGCACCACCGGCAGAGGAACACCTCGCCTGCCCCGAGGAGCAACAACCTCACTTGAAAACAGGAAGCGGCAGCTGAGTCAAGCAAACAGGCAAGTGGCAGCCAGGGACCTCAGTGCGACTTATCGCCCCACATCAGCCCATCAGACGGTTTTCTAGACCTCACGAAGCAACCACGTTGCACAGATGGTGAAAGCAGAATCACGCAGCACACACGCTACCCAACTGCCGCGGCAGCACAGACACGTCTGACCGAAGCAAACGGATGGTGCACAGGCAGTTCTGGTCCTCGTGCAAGACGCCAAGTTTAAGAACCTGATTTCTGTTCCTACTCCTGACTAACGGCCTCCTGCACGAGATTGACTCTGCATCTCCCCATCAGCCAAACAGCAGAACGCTCCTGCCTGCCTCTTGGAAGCGCTGGGAAAATAAAATCATAAATACTCTTAAACATTTTGAAACTATTACATGGGTATTTACAGAAATGCCAGTGTTACTTAATCCAGTGGCCTCGCTCAGAGCATTGCTTTGATGCTGCAGGGGAAACTATAATGTATCCAGCCAATTGTGTAATGCTGTACACGGGGATAGAAATTGTTTTCTGATCTCTCCAGCAATCACATTCCACCCTGAAGCATGATATTCAGTTGTGCTGACCTCAGCATGCTTAACTGTACATAATATTGACTGTGAAAGTACTCAGCCCTTTTGACAATATGCCCATCTCCAAAAAGAAACAATCGTTAGGCAACACTGCAAAGTAAAGACACACCACCATATTCCAACCTATACGTGGCAGAGGTAACCCTATTGAGCAGCAACATAGAAATAACTTCCAGTAAGCAATTAGTACCCTGTTGTACACTACTTTACTGCTGAAGTACTCAATACGACAACCAACAAGGTCTTTTACCTACAGGAAGGGACATAGCAGAGGACAAGACCTTCGCCAGACCTCTGACCACCACCCGTTTTGGAGAGGTGGATGCAGACAGGCTTCAGTCACTGCACTATGAAAAGCAAGGGGAAGGATTCAGCGTGACTTTTTCCTAACCTTGCAACGTACACGGCGTGATCCCTCCTGCAGGCAGGGGTTCTGGTACACGATCTCAAGGGGATGAAGCACCACACACCACAGTCGATGGGAGACATCCCACCCATTCAGGAGGGCTTGCTTCAAACCCACAGCGCCATGTTTGACAGCAGCTAAGTCATATTTTCAAAATTCTCTATCTTTTGGCCAGAGCATGACTTTCCCACCTCTTAACGGTCATTTGGGGCATGCTGTCCCTCCAAAGGAGTTACGCGTCCTCCCAAATAACAGAGGGGTGAAAACAGCTGCCTACAATAACATTTTCTTAGAAGGTCCAATACATCTTCATCAACTAACGGCATATCTCCTTCCAGTGGAGGTCACCGCTGATAAGTGGTCCATAGCATCATTCCAGAGATGCCAGATGACATCCCCATCTGGCTCACAAGGTCCAGAGACACAACTCCACAATGGCCATGGGTCACAGGCTGCAACACCAGCATAAATCTGGAGTAACTAATCAGCTTTTGAGGGCAAACCAGAACAGAAAATGGGGAGTTTAGGAAAAAGCTAAATATACTCGCTGTTCTTGGCAGGGTAATCTTGCAGACAGTATGTCTTCCTTCACTAACTGACCAGCTAAACAGTGTCTTTCGATATTATCATACAGCTTTAGTGCATCACTTCCCATTAAGGGCACAACGCAGTTCACAAAAAGCCCAACAGCACCGATTCCGCCTTGTCCTGAGTTACAGCCTCCGGTCCGCGCTGCATTCCCAGCCCCGAGCTATGCTCCCAAACAGGACTCGTCTGCACGAGGCTTTGCCTCCTGATCATCCCAGTCTCACAATGCAACTCCAATCTTCAGCTCTCTTCCAGCTCCAGTCCTGCTACACTGACAATGCTGTAAAGTGACAGCTGGACTTTTTTTCTCTCCAGATCAGATAAAAGTCTGTACCTTTAAAATTTCAAACACTAACAAGCTATCTTGAATGAAACATCATTTAGGCTCTTCCCAAATACCAATTAACATTTTTTCCACACACAGAAAATCTTAAATTTGCCAACACAAAAGCTTTAGACTGCCACACCAATAGTTTGATCTCCAGTTCTTACGCTTTTATGAGTTCTTCTACAAACTCAGTGATTAAATTATAGTGTCAGAGTTAAATTTCCATGAAGTAAAAAAAATAAGGGAGGGGAAGACTGAAATGCAGACTTCTTCCCAAAAAACAGTTTATTTAAAGCCATTACATAGCTTTGCATAGCAAGGGGTTTTATTACCATGACACAATTATTGATTAATCAGTGCATCTGATAAATAATTTTGGGTTGCTGGCCTTGTGTGTGTGTGCAACAATTTTCTATCTATCTGATGATCCGGAGCTAAGAAATCTGTTCTTCAGGCCATCTTCTCTAAACAAGTCGTTCCAAGGAGCAGAACATCACCTCAGTCTCTAACCACACCACAGAATAGCCTCAAGACCACAAATAACTGTTCAAACAAACAAAGCTCATCAACGCTACAACATCTAAAAAAACCCAAAAACAATCTCTAGGGCTCTTTCATGGTAAAGAGGAAGCCACTGTTTCACAAAGTCTGTGATAGAGACTTCTGCTGTGGTCCTCCAATTCATGATACTGTTCCACAAAGTTGGACCTCAAGAGGTGAAGCTGGTCCAACAGACAGAGAAGGGCAGTGGAAAACAGGGCTCCCTTTTCCCTTAATGGGAATCACTGAACCAGACCTCCATCTCCTGATCTCTGGTCACTTACATGGGTTTGTATCCTGATTTCTTGTTAAATATTTACTCTTACAATACAAGCAAGACAGTAAAACAGCACTGAGCCTCACCTAATTACTACAGTTACCTTCGCTATCTGGATAATAACCAAAGCAAGAGACACATGGACAAAATCCTCACCCTGGAGGGCTGTATCCCTGAGTGTTCCCAAGAGCAGCAGGATTAGCATCCACCCAGAGAGCTGCAACCCCTCTTCTCGATCTGTTTTATAGACAGGCCACTGAGGCTCAGAGGCCAGGAGGGAAAGAGCTAAAAAATCAGGGATGCTCACCTAAAGAGCAACCTCCTCTCCTCTCATCTGATACAGACACAAGCAAGAGACTGTAGACTATTTAGCTCTATAGCCATTCTAACTGAAAATTACTGAGCTTTCCTGCACACTTGCCACTGCTACAAGACAGAGCAATATTTTATAGAGCTACTTTGAGATGCAAGATGCATTAGAGCGACTGCAGTCCCTTGCCACATGTGACTGTGAAAAAGGGAAGTAAAACTTCCCCCCCACACCACCTTCAAAGCTATTCGTCAACTCCAAAGGAAAGAAGAGTGATAGACAATAATGCAAATTCTTTTCTGAAGCTCCCAGACTAGCTGCCTGCAGCACCAAATGTCTTCATGGAGAACCTCCCCTGCATGTCAGCTTGGCTTCATCAGTCAGGGAGGGCCACCAGTGAAGTGAACAGAAACAGTTCTGTCATTCAGGGAGGCACGTTGCTGCTGTCCCGCAGCTCAACAGGGCAGGATGTGTAAGCAAGAGAATCTCGCAGCCGCAGCCTTCTCCCAGTTTCCAGCTCCCTGGTCCTCCCAGTCCCTCCCAGGCCAGGGCTTCCCAAACCAGGGAACTCATGCCAATGCAGACGGACAGGCACAGCACTCCACAGCCACGTCCCAACAACCAGAGGAAGACCAGCCCAGAGGCACTGCTGTCGCTCCCCTCTGACCAGGCTGCGCCCACAGAGCTAAATCCGGGGACCCACCTTCTAGAAGAGGCTAGGACGGAAGCACCAATTTCCGCATGGGAATTACAACACCACACCTTTTTACATATCTTAGTTACTAAAAAAAAGGGGAAGATTTAAAGTAAAGAGGATGATTTCACACAAAGGGGATGATTTAAAACAAAGAGGATGATTTAAAACCTCTCCCTCCCTGCCATGGACAGGATCCTAACAGCTGCCTCCTCATTGATGAGTAATGACAACACTGGGATAAATAACAAGGCTGTATATTCCCCAGCCTGGCATGCGAGGGCTGCTGTGCTGTTGATGGTGCCATTTTTCACATGAACTCTAAAACCAAGCTGCTGACCGTTCACGGTCATTAAACAATCCCACAGCACTGTGGCAGTGAGAAGCACATCAGCCCTATTACGCTGACTCGGTCCCAGGCCAGGGAATCATACCACGGCTACGTAAACTCCCTCAGTAATCCTATTTCGATAGTCGTCTTTATTTCTTTCCTAAAATTGCATGTTGCAATACACTGCTCAGCAGCTGCCTCTTCCCAAGCCACTGCAGCTGTCTTCAGAGGTGAGAAAAGGGACACCAAAATAAGTCATTACAGGCCAGTTTTTCAGAGAAAAGTTTATGAATCAGGCTCTTGGAGATGTGAACAGCTTAAAGTGCATCCAACAACTGCAGGCACAAAGCAGGAGCACCGGGTGAGGACTGGAAGCCCTAAGGAGGTCATCAGTGACAGGTACAAACTATTATTACAAGCCACTGGGTGGGATCATGCTATTTACTCATTTCTATGTCCTCCCTTGCTGCTATGATACATACCAATAAAATACACAGAGGTGGGGCACACACAACACAATAGTTACTAGTAAGAAATATTCATGTTTTCAAAGAGGAAGGTTTGCTGCCAGCTCAGCAGAAGCCTCCTGGGCTTAAATCAACAGGTGGGATTAAACAGCCACCCAGGTTGTACGAAAGGGCAGATAACTTTATGTCACTTCTTTCTGCAGAGCGGCACGAGGGACACGACTGCGCACGCCGCTGTGCCCCTCTCCAGCCCCGAGCCTGACGCCAGGCACCACCCGCCCGAACCGCTGCCGCCGGCCGCCTGGCAGGAGTATGAATGAATGCCTCTGAAGTCGGCAAATGCATTTCAGGAGGTGATTGCTGTTGCTGCCGTGGGTGGTAGCTTGACAAACAGCTACTGAAACAAAGCCAAATTCAGGCAAGAGAAAATTTAAGAGCTCAAGGGGGAGGGTTTTCCCTCACCTTCAATGGGCCAGCAGAAGGGGAAAGTAAATCCTGGTCCTGTCAGGTGCTGGAACTGTGCACACAGAACTTAAAATATTACACCTTGCAGAGGCTTATAAATATCTGTTAAGCACCTGAAGCACATTTGATGCTGCACTCTTACAGCCCTTAAAACTCTTCACCTGGAACCAGGACTAGCTACAGGCCATGAATAAGCGTTGTAAGAGGTTTTTACCATTACCAGGAAGAAGGGTAGATTGATAAATAATGCCTGCTGCACCCAGGTACCTGCCAGCCATCAGAAAAGAAAACAGCTGGGCTTACAAGGATCAAAATACCTCTCTTTTCTGTTGAAATGCAGCCGTCAGCTCTCAGCAGACATCAGGGCAGGGTGCCTCAGCTCACTCACTCCTGGTCCCTACACAAGTCCCCGAGTCCTGGGCAGGAGTTCCAGGACACAAAGCAGGCCTCCAAAGCAAAGCCCAAAGGAGGCCTCTTCAACTCCATGCACTTCCAAACACTGCTGCGTTTCATTTTTTAAGGCATTAGAGGAAAGTCACCTTAATGAAAGATATCTGAACCAAAGTCTGAGTGCCGGGCCTGCAGCCTCCCCAGGGGAAGCACAGGCTCTGCCGCAGGACATCAGCTCCCACACCCGTGATCTGGCTGTGTAGGTACACCACCAGGTGCCAGGACACAAAGCCCTACCTGGCTGTAGAAGCTGGGGACCTGGACCCAGCAAAAAGAAGTCCTGCAAAAGGTTCATAGCTTATCCCTTGGCTGCTCTCTTTGCCAGCTTCTTCATCTTGAGAAGGAAAGAAATGCTTCTCTGCTTATCCTGCCAGATGCACCTCCACTCTGCCATGTTTGCTTAAACAGCTTCAGCTGGAGCCAGAGCTGTGTGTTTTAAGGAAAAAACACTTTAGTGATTTCACCTGTCTTTTTTTTTTTTTTAAACTCATATAGAATGGTTTGGGTGGGAAGGGACCTTAAAGCCCACCCAGTGCCACCCCCTGCCCTGGGCAGGGACACCTCCCACCAGACCAGGCTGCTCCAAGCCCCGTCCAACCTGGCCTTGAACCCCTCCAGGGATGGGGCAGCCACAGCTTCTCTGGGTAACCTGGGCCAGGGGCTCACCACCCTCACAGCAGAGAATTTCTGCCTCAGATCTCATCTAAATCTCCCCTCTTCCAGTGTAAAACCATTCCCCCTCATCCCATGTCTCCCCTCCCTGATCCAGAGTCCCTCCTGCTGCCCACGCTGCTGGGGATGCAGCCCAGGGTTTGCAGGGGGTTTCTGGGCTGCCAGCGCACATTGCCAGCTCATGTTGAGCTTCTCATCCACCAGCACCCCCAGGTCCTTCTCCTCAGGGCTGCTCTCCAGCCATTCTCCACCCAGCCTGGATTTGTGCTTGGGATTGCCATGACCCAGGTGCAGGACCTCGCACTTGGCCTTGTTGAACTTCATGGGGTTGGCACGGGCCCACCTCTCCAGCCTGCCCAGGTCCCTCCGGATGGCATCCCGTCCCTCCAGTGTGTCGACCGCTCTACACAGCCCCACATTCTGCTAGAAGGCCAGCACATGCAGCACACGGGCTTTCAGGCCCCCATCCAGCTCCCCATCTAAATGAGGCCATGCACCTAGAAAGTCTTCGGTTTTAGCGATATCTTGACAAGAAATAGCAGCCATGGTGCCCTGGCACACTCCACTTCCACTGCCTGCACCAGCGCTGCGAGGCCAACCGTCCGGCCCCAGGGAGGCAGCACCTGGTGCCGTACCCACACTCCTGCCCTGGGCACACAGAGCTGGCGACGAGAGCATTGGACCATGCACTGGCTGTGTCTGACCCAGAGCAAAGCACCCAAGCACACAGGTACACACACTTCTAACCAGTCACTGTGAGCCGGCTGTTCCTTCTCCCCTCTGACTGCAGAGGAGGCCCGAATCCAAGGCATTTTAGGAAGGTCCATCCCACCAGCACCTGTACGGAGCCACTGATGGTCAGTCGTATGCAGGAGCCTGCTGACTCAGTTGAACCATCCCAGCCTCCGCCAAAGCGCCCGGGACTTGAGCTTTGCAGGAAACCTCGCTGATAGACTCAATTTGTTTCCATTAGAGACTGCCAATTAATCTTTATCATGAATCACATATACAGTTCCCTGCTATTCTCTGCACATGGCCCTCCCAGTCCCCACACGCAGAGGTCTCATGTAAAACCCATCTGCCAGGACCACGCTATCAGACCCCACTGAGGAAACACAGAGGATAAGCGGAAGATAACAACAAATAAATCTATACAGGAGTCAACCAACTACAGAGCAACGCTGAGCGGTATTTCTAAGTCTCACAGTAGCAACTAGATTCATCAGGATCTGCTATCTCCTGCAGATGACTCCACAAAACCGATGGAGCTACGCCAAGGCACGCCAGCTGGCCCTCAGGTCACACTTCCCCACATTTTGCTAAGCAAGACAATTAAGCCAATGGAAATTTTGTATCTGTTTCTGTGATTAATATTTAGCAGTTTCCTACCAGCTCACCCAAAGGGACGGGACCTCTCTTCTCTTTTGCACAGAACCATTTTATTAAAAAGGTTGTCATGCTTCAAGCCTTGACGCCTCCTCCAGCTGTGAGCCAAACTTCCCTCCTGAGCAAGCCATAATCCCAGAAAACCATTTGGTACGGGAATTTTCCCAAAATTTACTGAGCAAAGTGGAAAGAGAGCAATAGGTAGGAAATGAGAATAGGCATAAAAGAAGGGATACAGCTACTGCAATAGGACAAGTAAAATGAAGCTAACAAGGAATGATAAATTAACCTAAGCTGCAGTTCTCCTACAAAAATGGGAAAAAATACATTGGTTTTCTTTGGCCCCAGGTTTGCAAGACTTTTTAATGTTTTTATCTGCTAAATCCATCAAAACCCTAGTTCTATTAACAATTTACACAGCAACTAAGAGTCCTAGAAGTGCAAGAAATCATCCCTTTACCACTATGCAGCCAGATGCACCATTTAAAGACTATCATCTTCAGGATCACCAGGGATGCTTTTCACCTGCCAGCCATACGACAGAAGAAGATGCTATTGATTCACAGCAGCCTTCCTGCCAACAATAACCAAATAGATCATACGATGACCTGAATTTTTCCTGGCTTAAAGAAAACCTTCAGGAAGCAATACAAAATTGAGCAGGCAATCAACAGGATGCCCAATTTTCTGCAAGATTTACAATGCTGTACCATAGTCAGTTGCATCTACATAATTAAAACTGGTTAGTTTTGCTGCATTAAAGCAACAAATCATGCATTCAACAGTAATGAGGAAGAGACATTTATTTATCTTTCTGGCCAGACAGACCAATTAAAATTGTCCATCTGAAAACACTCGCTTTAAATAGTGCATCTAAGGATCTACTGTATTCTGTATTCCCCAAGTAGCTTTAATGTGGCACTTGTAAATATGCAGCCATATCTTTATTGGCATTTATTTTTAATGCAACCATTCCTGTCTGCAAATCTAAGAGGGACAAATAAGAAAGCCTGCCTCCTAAAAAGCATCGTTGGTATTTTCTTTCTGGTACCGTCAAGGGAGCATCTGCTGCCAATCCTGGGGCCAGCCCTCTCCTCTCCCGACAGCTGCAGAAGGATGCAGGTCAGCAGCAGAAGGAAAGGCCGGAGCCACGGCACAACAACTGAAAGGAGGGACCACACCGTGGAAGACGCCTGTCAGCGGTGGCTGTGCCGAGGAGAGGTCACAGAGAGAGGTCCCCACACAGGGGCAGATGGCAAACGCTGCAGAGCGCTGCGAGGACGGCCAGCCTGCAGCAGCCACAGGCAGACACAATCAGGTGTTCCCACTCCTAAAAACGGGGTGACACTGACCCAAAGCCTCAGGCATCATTACCACCACCATGTAACCGTGCCCTGGCTATCAGCCCCGCCATCCCTCTCTACAACACCCCGGCAATGCGTGCAGCCGGCGGCACACACACAGACCCGTGCACCTCGCCCACACCCTCTATCTTCTCAACGCACATTCAGCATCACTCCTTCCCACCATGAGAAAAGCAGACAACTCTCCAGGGAGGGAATGAAGATACAGAGTCATTATGGCTGATAAATCACCCCTGTGCACAAAGATTATTCACCAGTTAAACTCCACTTATGCCAATCAAGCTCCCCACACAAAGTGCGGGCTCATCGATTTTTTTCTGCCGAGGCCGCAGCCCCCCAGAGCAGAGGGGGTCAGGGCAGGACGCCCCTCCCCCTGTCCCCGAAGCACGCAGGGCCCCTGCTCTGCTCCCAACAGCCTCAGCACGGAGGCTTTCAGCAGAACTCTCCTAAAAATCAGTCTAAGCAACATTTTTTTTTTTCTCCCCACCATGTTATTCCCAGTTGCCTGTCAGGCTCCTCTAGTAATACCTGGGCAGCCGAGGGGTTTGTCCGCAGTTCAGGCGCTGCTGGATGGTTAGTGCCTCACGGGAGCCCCAGGCGCTGGCTGACACCTCACACCTTCCAGGCTGCCTGACCGACGACAGTGGGCAGCACCCTTACAACTTCCAATCCTCTATGACATCCATCCTTTAAATGCATTTTAAACGCACCCCTACTGTGAATTACTTTAATTTCCATCCATGTTGATGTATTCCCAAGTTCACACGCAGATTTCGCACCTTTCTCCCTCCTAGTTTCTTGACCACACCATGGGGACCACCGTGCTGTGTTCAGATTTCAGACCCATCCTCCATAACAAAGCATCGCTTCTTCACATTTTCATCTTTTATCATCTTCATATGTCAGCCCTTCTGCACCAACATTTTGTTCATTAGTCTCCCTTGCCACCACTCACCCTTTTCTTCCTCCCTATTTCTTTTCCATTTTAGTCTTTCTCTGGAGATTTGGGCATCTGTCTTCACCAGGGAAGCAGGGGTTTAGATAGGAATAGAATAATGGCTAAATCCCTGAAGGAAATGAACAGGGTATCGGGGATAACGAGGTGGCCTACATGAAGTCCCTCGGCCGAGGCAAGAGAGATCAGGCCTCGGGGAAGGGGAACAGAAGCGGAGGTGGGTGTTTATGGTCACCGTCACAGCTTCGGGAGAAGGTTTGGCTGATGACAAACCCTCCCTCACGTTGGGTTTTGCTGACATTGACAACGCACAGATCTGTTGCGTTTGCACAGGCCGTACACAATGAATCAAAGTAAAAGCCGTGTTCCCTCCGCAGAGCATCCTCAGCGGCCTGTCCTCCTCGGGGCCCTGCTAACCTAACGACCAACCAGCGAGGCTTCACTGAACCTTCCAGCCTGTCACATTTTGCTCCACTGCCCCTACTTCATGGCGAAACACAGGCTACACCAGACCTCCACACTGACTCCTCAGGACTCCGATCTTTATCCTCCTCCAACACTTCAACAGCATGGGAAGGCCAGAGCCACCCCGGTCCCCACACGGAGGTGATGGCGAGGGTGACTGCTGTCAGGAGGGATCTGCGAGCACCGGAGCTCCTTCACCCCACCGAGGTCACCCCAAGACCACCTTGGTCCTGCGAGGGACATGGTGCCTCTCAGGGACGGAGCTGCCACCATCTCGAAGGCAGCAGGCAGCTGACTCGTCCCACATCGCCCCAAGCCTCAGGTGCAGTTAAAGCCTGAGCACATCCAAATTAACCTTTATTCAGATGAAAATACAGGCCGAGCACGCAAAATCAGAAAATGGACATTTCTGGAGGTATAATTAGGCACAGAATGGTAACAACTAAATTCTTAACGTCTCATCAGCAAACCCTGTCTGTGTTACAGCTGCCCAGAAAAGCGGCCCAAAACGTGATCGCTGTGGTGCAATAAAACACCCTTATACATAACCCCAGCGTTAACTGGCTAACATATGGAAACCATGAGGCTACAGAAGCCGGGCCAAGAACGATCACGGCAAACGAGTATTCCAGTTACAAACAACAAGAAGAAAAAACACTGGAAATGTCTGCAGCAAAGCTTTTGGAGAGATCAGACCCATTCCTGCCCCCAGCTACCCCCGCAGGCCCCAGCACCGGGAACCACCTGCCCAGGACATCTTCGAGAACAACACGGAAACGTGGGACAGTTTCCATGAATACATGCAAATCCCCTCCCATAAAACAGAACAATACCACAGGCTAAAAGAATATTTCATCTGCTTAACTGCAGCGTGCAATAACATCAATTTGTCCAAATTACACACAAGCAGAAAGGTAATTGGCACTGAGCAGAGCATGTTGTGACTGTTACATCACTCTTCAAAGCCAACTACAAAAGGCTGAAATGCAAGAAAGTAAACAATGGCACAAAATCAACAGACGGCCCCTTCCCCAAAATCCTTCCATCTGGCATTGCACTGCAGCATTTCAGCAGCTACTTTTCACAGCGCTGCGTGTGCGGATACCACATCCCTCAGCTCAGCTCAAGATCCAACACACTAAGTGACCTCTACAGAAAACAGCAAAGCTGGTTTAGTTTGCACATTCACAGGTTAATTTGCAGAAAAGATACTTTGTATTTTTAATTAACCCTGTCCTAACCAGAGACTTAAACATAACAAAATGGTGAACCCGTACCCACATGAAACAACCAACCAGAGGGAGATGGGAGCCAATTTTATATAATAGCAGGGGGACTCGAAGGGGGCAACCTGCTGCAAAGGGATTAAGTAGGCAGTTAAGTATCCTCGAGCTGAAAGTGGGAAAAGGAACTGTCATCAACTAACAGAATTAGGAATTCGTGCAATAATGAGTAGATTTACAAACTGAACTTACCCCAAAATATCAGTTAATACAGTTTGCTACTGATACTAAAAATTCTATTTTTGTAATAGAGAGATGGCTACACAGACTAATTTTTTCTACCTGGCCGCACACACTCAGTCTTTCACTGGACTGCAGACATTTGTGATGTTTCAGAGGGTACCAACTTTTCCATAATAAGTCTAACTGCAATAAAAATTAATTTGGAGCCTGATATTTGACGCTTAGTCGTCTCAACAGACACAACCTTTAATTATATCCTTCTCTAATATTTAGAGATAAGGCGTCTGCTTGAGAGGTCTCCATCCTGCCAGACTGCACTTGCGTAACCAGGGGTCTGTCCCCGGAACCGCGGGGCCCGGCGAAGTTCCTTACATAAGCCCTGCAGGACCGATGTGCCTCCTTCGCAAAAACGCTGAAATAACGCGTTTTCCCTGCAGCTGCCATTCCTAAAGCGCTCCAGCCTCAGCCCATCTCCAGGGGCGCCGGCAGCGCTCCCGACCTCACTCCCTCCCTCGCTCCGAGCCCCGGCCGCTGGGGCCGCAGCCGGTGCCCAGGTGGGCGCGGGTCCTTCCGCACAGCCCCGCACACCGCGGGGACCCGCAGCGCCTGGGCGTGGGAGGGGGGGGGGCTCCCGCGGCCGGTGCCCCCCCCCGCGCCGCGCCACCGCCCGCCCGGTGCCCGCGGAGGGGCGGACGCGGGGGGAGCTGCCCGGCACCGGCCCGGCCCCGCGCCCCGCCCGCCCCGCACACAAAGGCGGGCACCGCCGCCCGCCCCGCAGCGCCGCCGCCCCGCTCCGCACCTTTGACCTGCGCCTCGTAGTCGGCGATGATCTCTTTGTCCTTCTTGAACCTGCCCTGCGATGTCATCTTGGGGGAGGGCGCGGGCTCCGCCGGGACGCCCGCTCCGCGCACCGCACCACCACCGCCGCCTCACCCGGCCGCGGCCCCGCCGCCGCCCGCCGCTGCCTTCATTGGCGGCGCCGGCCGCACCGCCAACCTCCCCTCAGGAGCCGAGCCCCGCCGAGACGAGCCGAGCCGAACCGAGCCCCGCCGCGCCGCTGCCCGCCGCCAGCCGAGGCGGGGCCCTGGCGCCGCTCCCGCGCTCAGGTTGCGCGCGGGGCGGGGCGGGGCCGCGGGGCGGGGCGGGGCGTCCTCGCGGCCTGGCTCCACCCCCCGCGGGAGGGGCGGGGCGGCCGCGCCCCCCGGGCCGGGGCCGGGGCCGGGACCGGGAGCGGGACGGCGGGGGGGAGAGGCGCGCGGTTCCGCGGTGCCGGCCCGGGGGATGCACGGGGACAGGCATGGGAAGGGGGCACGCCGGGGGAGGGAGCCCCCGGGCCGCCCCCGGCCCCGCTCCGGAGGGTTCGCCCCCGCCGCGCTGCGTGTCGAGGCCGTTCCGTTAAGGAGCGGTGCCCGGGCACCGTCCCCGCACCCACGGGCCGTGCTCCCACGGCACCAGCCGCGCCGACTGCTGGCACCCCACGGATCCGCGCGGCTCCGCATCAGCCCGTCGCCCAAACGTCGCCTTTGGGGTCTGTCGCTGCCGCCCTGTTCCCCAACCCCCCGGGCACGGCACTGGCACCGGCACGGCCCCGCCAGCCAAAGGCCCGCAGGGTCCCAAGACTCCCCAGGTCATGGGAGCACATCAGCCTGGAAGCGGCTCCTCTGGGGCAAGAGCCTCGGGTATTACGGGGCTCGCAGTGCAATGGGGCTGGTGGGCATGCCCGGCTGATGGGGTGATGTCCTCTCAGGATGAGACGGGACCTCTGGGGCCGTCCCTCGGGACCGCAGCGTGTCCCCCTCCCTGCCACCCCCATTCCCCTGCCCCACACAGACCCCCTTGCTGCCGTCACCGCACACCTGAGCCCAGGCGACAGGCCAAGCGTTGAGCTGCAATGGGTTCACCAACGTAAAAGCACTAATAAACATGGCGCAGCGGCAGGAGGGGGGTCTGTGGCACACGATTGATCCCAAGGCCCTTCAGCTCACACCAAATATCCTCTGACTAGTGCTGGCTTTTAAAACTGCTCGGGGAAAGCTCCAGGTCACAGAACACGGCACACCCCACTGTTCAGAGCAACAAACACAAGTTTGCTTTTGCTTTTCCAGCCCCAGGACCAGGCCCAGCACACACGTAAAAGGCCGTTTTGAGGAAAGAAACTCCTGCTTTGGGTAATCCTGCCAGAGCATTGCCTCGTGGTGCATCTGTCGGCTGGCTCGTGGAGGTGACAGTTCGTTCTCCCTTCTGTTCATTCATCATTGCATTCACCCTGACCCCGGCCCCTTGGTCAATCACTGAAATACATGAATTTTGGTGAAATCATGTTTCATGTTTGGAAAACGTATGAAGCACAAGGCTGGGCTCTGTAAATGCCCCTCTGTCTGTGCCAGCTTCCCCAGGCACCACTACACCTCCTCTGCTTCTCCGAATTATCCCTCGCGAAACCTTGTTTTCCAGCACTGCGTTTTCCCCCCTGAGGCCAACAGCTCGCATCCACGGCAGCTAAATTAGGGGCATGAAAGTTGGAAAATCTCTTGTGTGTGGGCCCCGTTTGTGCAGGATGAGAGCCTTGAGCCTTGCAGGTGAGCACAGCACAAATGTTCCTGCGAGCCCCTTGCAGACCGGGGGGACCGGGGAGCAGGCGGACAGGGGAGAAAGCCCCTCTACGAACTAATGAGTTCTCCACTTTCGTCCAGAAGGTGTTTTGACAGAGGGGCTGCACTTGAATAGATTTTACATTCTTTGTTAATGATTTGAAAAAAAAGGAAAAACATGTTCATTCTGGCAGAAACAGCAACAAATACTATTTAAGGCTCTTTTCCAGGGGTTTTCTGGTTGAGTAAGAAACAGTAGTTGGGGCCCAGTGAAAAAACCCATACGCTTTTGTCAGCACTGAGTTTTCCGAGCGGCACATACTCGTCCCTGCGCTGGCCATGCCGGCGTATCCAGCCGCTTGGGAAGCCAGCCCCACTGTATGGTCTCTCTGTCCGGCCCCAGCTACACTCCGGTCACTGTGCCGCACAATGAATCCTTTTGTTGTGTCTTGTGTGGAGTGAATTCAGGGAGATTTGATGATTCACAGCTATTCTGCCAGCTTACAAAAAATAAACCAAGCCTATTAAACAAATAATTTACCTAGCCCGAGCAGGCAGCACAGAAGAGCATTCTGCATTTCCAGCAGCCACAGAGAGACGCGGAGAGGAGGGAGACAAAGGAAGCGCTGCTGGGGAAGCGCAGGCTCTGCAGAGCGCAGAGGCTCTGGGCTGCGGGGCTGAGCAGCCATCGCTCCCCCATGCCGGCCCTGCAGTCACCGCTCCCCAACACGGGCCCTGCAGCCATCGCTCCCCGACACCAGCCCTGCAGCCAACGCTCCCCGACGCCTTGCAGGGCCGAGGGGCTCAGAGCTCTTGCAGAGGGAGACCAGGCGCTGCTCTAGACACCCGCTGGGCACGGGGAGGGGCAGAGCACAGGGGCCACAGGGCACTGGAGTGCTGGGTCACCTTCTGGCGGCAGGGGCAGAGGCAGCCAGAGGGCTGGTGATGGTCTCTGGAACTAGCTGTGCTGCGTGCAGGTAGCAGGGCAAGGCTCTGCGCCAACAGCCCAGGGTTTGGAGGATCAAACCTCTCTGGGAGGTGAGTAAACAGGGATGGCAGACATCAGGGCGTGAAGTGACGGGGACACAAGCAAGCGGTTTGGTGGAGCTGCTGAGCGGGGTTCTCCTTGTGCTGCTGTGCAGACCCACAGAGCAACCAGGGTCCCCAAACTGGTGGCTGCAGAAGCAGAGGGCGACCCGGGGAAACAGGGCGCAGGGCAGCCCCACACACCCCCTGGCAGAGCTCTGCGAGCCCCGGCCTGGTAGAGCCAGGCACAGGGGAATGGAGGAAGCCAAGTGGGGAGAAAGGGTAAGAGTGAAAGATCTGATGGGGAGGAGCTGGGTGCAGCCAGCACAGAAGAGGCAGAAAGAAACTCGTGGAGAAAGAGAGAGGCTGAGAGTAATCCTGGGGGGGAGCTGGAAGGAACCCGGGGCAGGACCTGCTTCCCTGGGCTCCGCAAGGAATGCGGGGCGGGATTGGGGAAACATTAGCGAAGGAGTGGTGACACCTCAGTTAAGGACAACTAGGAAGTCTGGAATTAAACAGCAATTGCTGAACTGAGAAAAGGCGCGGGAGGGGAGAAGCTATTGATTTGGGGAGGGGAAGGAGGGAAGCTGCCCCCACACTGCCCCAGGATGTGTCCGTCCACCGGCTGTGAACCTGCAGCAGTGCAGGGCACACGCTGGCCATGCCCCTCGCTCTGCCTTTGTTTGCGTCACTCACCCATACCCATTTTTGTGTCAAAATATCTTTGAAACACCATTTAGGTCTGAGCAGTTTCACAGAGCTGAAAATGGTGGGATGGGACAAATGAGCAGCCGGCAGTACGGCACGTTACCCTTCAGTGGGAGGGACAGCTATGAGTCTAAATGCCGTGTGCAGGGAGGTGGCTAGAAGACAAACTTGTCTCCCAAATTTTGCTTAGGTTGGGTGAGGAATTTTTGGTGGTGGGCAACATAACAGCTGACATGGGGAAATGGAAGAGAGATCAGAGATCTATTAAGCTCCTAGCAGCCGTGATAAAGGAAAACAGAAAAATAACACAATTTGTACAAAATGGGAACATGGCGAGATTTTTCTGTCTAGAAAATCAGATGTGTAACGGTCCTTAGGCGAGGGGCAGGTTGAGCAGGGTTAGGAGCTGTTTCCAGGGTGTTCGGGTGCAGGCAAGAAAACAAGAAAACAGTAGGACATTGTAATTGAAGAAAGGAGAAAATGGGAGTGTCTTGGGCATTTTACTGGCCATAATAAATCGCATTTCAAACAAAAGGTTCAGGAGATAAACCTCAGTCGGCTACAGAGAATCGACACAATCCTCTCCATTAACACGCTGCTCCTCTGCACCATTCACACTAAATGTTTATCTGCTGCTCCAAAAGCACGGGTTTGGTAGTAAATCTTGCTCTACATAAAAACAGTTTTTGGCAGAGCTACTCTAGTGGGAAAGAAGAAGAATAGCAAGCATTCTGCAAGCCAAGCGATGCTCCTGCAGCTGTCGGGCTTGGTGGGTCCGGCAGCAATGCTGCTGCAGCCCCCCGCTGCTGCCCATGGCCACCGGCGAGCAGAAACCCCACCGTGTGTGACCAACACAGGCGTCTGCCTTCCCCGCCGGGGGGATCTGGGAAGGGACTGGAATGCCGAGTGCGAGTCCCAGCCCGAGCTTGGGGTCAGCCTCTGGGAAAAAGGCCACCGGGGCTGTCCGTGGAGCCAGCCCGGAGAGGGGACACCAAGGGAAGCTGAGAGGTGTCAAAGAATGGTCCTCCAGGAGTACTAGGTCTCTGGGGAGGGTGCCGTTGGGACGTGAGAACTTCTGTCCTGAACAACTACGGTACATCATTTTCCAAAGCAAGGAAAATTTACATAACAGTTGCATACATGTAAAGCACGGGGATAACAATGCTGTGTTCCTTTGCAGCACAGCCCAGTATGGTTTGGGACCTTATCGTTCACAGCGCACTCTCCACAAAAAAAAAAAAAGAAAAAAACAAACAGAAAAAGAGAAGCACGATCCATTTTATGATAGATTAATCCCAGTGGCAGTTACTTCTCCTTGTAACACAGGTATTAGGAGAGCAAGTACCAAGCCATGTCACAGGACAGATTCTGATTTTCTTGCCAGATTGGTTCCAGCCTGTGTGGCTGCCTCTGAGGCCAAAGCTGAGTACCCGAGGATGTCAAACCTCTTTGATCAGAATAGCCCGCAATACAGTGGTAAAAGAAAAAAACCCAAACAATCATGAAATGATATATTAGCATTGGGATTTTCTGCTATTCGGATATCACTAAGAATAAAGAAGCTGCCGTGTCTGAAGAAAAATAATCCGATCACAAATTAATGATCTTTAATAAATATCAACGTCTAAGATCATTTGAGGAATTTCTACTTAAAACAGCTTTTTAAAAGGAGGGATTACATTGTAATTCACTTTGTGACACTTTCCACACAGAATTTTTAAATGAAGAATGGGATGGGATTTAATCATAATAAATACTTCAAGCTTGAGGTATAGAGAAACCAACAGTAACTATGGCAACGTGGTCACTCCAGTAAGGCTAATGCAGATTATTTCCAGGGCACTAGCCTTGTGTGTGCTCAGGAAGCAGAGGTAATGTTTGCTTAAAGCAATTCCTAAATTAAGGAAAATTCTTTAGGCAGAAGCTGTCTTGCACTCTTTGTTTCCAGCTTCAGACTGCAAGTGTTTTGTGATACTGTTAACACAGACACAGCGGCCTTAGAAGAGCAGCAACAGTGTTTGCAGAGAGGCGCTCACATACGATTGCCCTACGTCAGGAAGAGCCCCTGGTCACACCAACTCTGCCAGTGCCAGGGCAGGCTTTGAGGAGGTTGGCTGGAGACAGGCTGGATGGACACGCCAAGCCTCAACCGAACAGGTATTGGGCTGTCTGCTGAAGCCCTTCCCAGCGTTGTGCAGCTGCAGCACTGCCCCCCGTTACCACCCCAGAGCAAGGCAGCTGTGTACGTCACCCCAAACCACCCTTGGTCTTTCTGTGACCTTTGAATGCTGAGAGAGCTGGACTCTTTAGCCTGGAGAAGAGAAGGCTGAGGGGAGACCTTATTGATGTTTACAAATATCTAAAGGGTGGGTCTAAGGAGGATGGAGCCAGACTCTTTTCAGTGGTTCCCAGTAACAGGATGAGGGGTAACGGGCACAAGCTGGAGCATAGGAAGTTCCAATCAAATATGAGAAAAATATTCTTTACGGTGAGGGTGACAGAGCACTGGAACAGGCTGCCCAGGGAGGGTGTGGAGTCCCCTTCTCTGGAGACTTTCAAGACCCGCCTGGATGCAGCCCTGAGTGATGTGCTCTGGGCAATCCTGCTTCAGCAGGGGAGTTGGACTAGATGATCTCTAGAGGTCCCTTCCAACTCTGAAAATTACGTGATTCCGTGAAAGGCCGAATTCCCTAAGCTGTACCTTGGTCTGATGGAGCTGGGGCAGGGGGATGACCTTGACCTTTGATGTGTGGCAGGACCCGTTGCAGCCTATCTGGGAAGTTGCTGTAGACCCCACCTTGGTGACCACAACTATTCCACGAGATGTGGGCTCTTCCCCGGGCTCCTGTGACCTGTGGCAAACCTCTGTGAGCAGCGAGGCTGGGAGAGACTGGCCGGACAGGAGAGCGTTCAACTTCAGCGGGATCGTCTGTGGAACAAAATCTATGCAATATGAACTGGGGAACCAGAATCCAGCCCTGATGGCTCATCTGCTTTGTGGCTATTGCAGGCGCTAATATACCTGAACTGCTGGAAAAAGACAGCCATATACACGTTTCCCAGTGTAAGAATAAACTGTCTGGAGACATGTAATATGGAAGCTGTTTGCACTGCGCTACATCATCTTTGTTTTTTTGAACCTTACATACTCTTTCCTGCCAGCACAGTGCTGTTATCTTGTCATACTAACAAGTAAGAGAACTAGTTCTCCCTCTGTGCCCTTTTTTATCTGTGTGTAGTGAAGTGCCATTGTAACTTGGCACTGACAAAGCTGTATCGATGTATCCTGCCTTTGCAGCAAAAATAGCTGCATCCAGAGATGAATCTTGATTTCTGTATGCCTTAGGTTTTCCGTGAGAAAACTCTGGGAGGCTGCAAGGCTTCAGACGTTCTTGAGCCATGTGAGATGCTCAGATGAAAAATGTGTCGCGTTTCTGTAGGACAGTACTGGTCTGGTTCCTTCACCAGATAGAGAGCTGGAAGAAGAAACTAGGGAGCAGACCTAGGAAAAAGCAGCCCCTTTCTGCCCGTGTTTCATATTGCAACTGCAGCAGGGTCTCGGTGGCCCGCCTCCTGCACTCAGGACCTGCATCACTGACTAGAGCTCTGACTCCTAGGTGTAACCTCTGGATTCCTTCTCTTCCCCTTTCCCAGCAGAGACTGGAAATAGCCCTTCCCAGCACCCCCACAGTAGGCAGCAAAATACCCAAAACATGAAACTGCTTCATTACAATCCTTGAGAGGCAGCGGACACTTCAAACAGCACGGGAGAGAGCGGTCTCCATGGGGTGATGAACAAAGAAAAGCTGCAATTGTGAGGGGGAAAAAAGGGAACCAGAAGCAATTGCTGTCACTTCCACCTCTGGCCTTTCTCGCACCACCCAGCTTTTCCAGTGTGGGTGTGCAAGGGTACGAGGAGCTGACCCAGGCTCCCTCCTTTGGCTGCGCTGGAAGCGATGCTCAGCCCGAGCCGCGGTGATAAAGCTGGGGGCAGAGTCAAGGGCCCATCTGTGCTGGAGTTCTCTGTGTGTCCTACAACAGCACAGCAGCCTTGGGGACCTTTTGGAAAAGCGATCTGCTGTGGACAATGCCGAACAGGACTCGGTGGAGCAAATTTACTGTAAGCAGCTTCCACCACCTATTCTCCGGGTTAAGTGCAGTTTGCTTTCACTAATGTCCACTGGTAACAAGCCTGTTTTTACTGGGAACTCTTAGCAGAGAGGGCTTCTTTGCCTCCCAAACATTTCACTCAGGAGGATGCAATTTGAGACCCAACATGTTCCTTTTCAGGTAAAGCATCCCAAAAGTTTGCTTTTTGTTTTTATTTCATTTGGGCTTCCCACAGCTCAGTTGTAAGTAGAAGGATATCCTCAAAAAATACACGTGTAGTAGCTTTGAATACATTAATATTCAGAGAAGAAAAGGAGCTCTCTAAAAATATGAGCCCATCTGGATACCTGTCTTTTTCACTGTTACCATTTTTAAGCCTTTGTAGTAACGGTAGAATTTAGCATTATGCTGGTCAATAATTTAAGTCACTGTAAGAAATGGGAATATTTACTTGTGACTAAAAGCACAAGATATTATGATAAACAGCTTGACAACAGCAATTCTTCCCAGCAGCTACAATTCTCCCGTAAAAGGCATTTGAGACACCTTCCACTCAGAATTTGGTGCAACTCTGCGAGGCCAAAGTTGCACTGCACGTTGCTTAAGCAGTTGTGAAAGGTCTCTTGCTAACACTTTCCTGCCAAAGCCTCTTATTTCCTGGGGGAGACGACCAAGGCCGCACGGTCGGAGCTGCACGTTGGTTTCCCTGCTGGGACCGGTAGATTCCGCTGCACCGGGGCGGGAGCGTGGGGGCAGGCGGTGGAAGAAGGGGCTTCCTCCACAGCGGAGCCTCCAAACCCGGTGCTTTGAGCAGTACAGGACCAATTTCTCTTCTAATGCTTGGGAAAACTGCACTCTTAGAAGACTCTAGTGTCTGAGTTGATGGAAATATTTACTTTATATCCAGCGATGGGGTGTGGGTTTCAAGGTCTCAGTGTTTTTGAGCTCACCAAGTGCAGGGACGAGGAGGAGCAAGACCCGGGCACTTGACCCAAGTTGCCAACGGGGTTATTTCATGCCATGAATGGCACATTCAATATAAATTATAAAGTTTGCTGAGAATTTCTGTCTCTCCCTTGATGGCTGTGGTTCAGAGAACTTCTCACCCCGGTGCCAGAGCCCTGAGCCCTTCGCTTCCTCCCGAAGCCACAGCGCTCGCAGGGTCCCACATGGGCTGTCCCTGCTGGGAGTGCACAGCTCCCTGCTGAGAGAATGGGCTGTATTTTTATATTGGTATTGAGATCAATATTGGTTCTTTAGTTTTATTAATGTTAATTATCTAGTCTTATTCTATTAAATCTGTTTATATTTCAGCCCTCAAGTTTCCTTGTTTTTTCCTGATTCCCTTTCCCAGGTCGGGAGGGGTCATCGGGTGAGAGAATAATTGTCTAAACGACAACAAATTGTTGTGGGTTTCTCAAACCATGACACCAACCCACCTCCTTCCTCTCAGAGAGGAAGGGTCACAGCTGTCGCTGCAGAAGGAGGGAGGTTGTCCCAGGCGCCTTAGGAAGGACATCACCTGCCCAACGCTGTCCTCTGCGTATGAATATCCAAGGTGTGCGTTTGAAATCCAAGTAGCTGTTTAAGCCCTACCCATAGGACAGGTTGGAGTCCTTTGCCCTGTACTACTTAAGCCCACAGATTTTTGCACAGCAGCTTTCAGGGTAAAGCGACAGGAACCTCATTTCTGGTTCCCTCCGTTGCTCCACTTCCTTAGATTTAATCTTGTAGTAAAAGCAGGGTGGCCCACAGTTCTGCTCGGGCTGGTCCCTCCTGGACACACCGGGCTGAATCTGAGGCTGACAGAGCCCTGCTGTTATTTGTACTCCCACTAATTGAGTAAAGCTAAATATGTAATATTTTGAGTGCGACAGCCAATCCCCTTTCCCTGCATGTCGTTATTCCTCTCTGTCTCCATTTTCCCCCATCCTCTCCCCACCACCAGCGAAGACTCCCCCCCTGCAGCCAAGGCTGGGGCTCTGAAGGTGACAGCCCCACCAAGGACCACGTAGGTCATTTGTCCAGCTGTGTTCTACCCTGACGGGGTGGCTTTGCCTGTGCAGAAGTCACCCCAGAGATGCAGACCCAGTGGCCGCCTCACGGGGTGCCCTACAAGAAATAAAGACTGTGGGGTGGGGAGAGGGAACTGAAACGCAGTATTGCTTTAAAAATAATTTTAGCATTCATAAATTCAAACGACCTCTGTTACAGCAATTTAGATTACACATTTCTCATCTACGCCATTGGCATACACTGAACTTTGCCAAAACCCAACTTGCCAAGAACTGTTTGTTTCTTTTTAAAGAATATTAAAGCTTTGGGGATTTTGGTACAGAATATGAGTTGTGGCTTAAAATACATGATGTCCACATGCAAAAGAAATAAAGCCAAGAAACCTGGTATTTATAATCACCCACTGGATTTAAATAAGTTAATTTGATTTAATTGGTTTCTAAGGGGAAGGAAGAAAAAGCAACGCAGGAATTCTTGTCACAGGAAGGCATGATTTCTAGCTGAAATCTAACACAATTAGCGGAGCAGGATTCAGTTACTGAAGGCAAAAAAGAAGGCAAATCAAGAGTCAATTGAGTTGCTGCAAAATTTAATATCTTGCTGTCATCTTTGTTCTTAGTAGAGAGTTGCTGTAGCAACAGACCAAAAAAAGAACTTGCACTAGAGGAGGAGCTTGCTGCTCTTTTAACAACGTCTTTTTATCATCCCTGAATTACTGTTTATGAACAATCAATCACACCCAGCGGTATCAATGACCACAGATACAAGGCCAGATCCCGCAGATATTAAGCCTATCACACAAAGAACTGTGTTTTCAGCTCCTCTCTGTAGGTTATATGATGGAAATTTTCTTTTGTGGGATTGAGCCCATTTTTATCACACGCAAGATGCAGCTATTCCTCGATCCATTTACATCACCAGTGGCTCTGCACCTTGCAGATTAGGGCTGCTTGTGTCTGCGCATCCTATGAAGAAGAAATAGCTTTTCCTACCACTTTCTAGATGATGCAGGCGGCACAGGAGCTCCTGTGGACAGGGCATGAGGCAGCAGAGCAAGGCAGCGCCGGGGCTAATGGCCCAGCACCATCGGGGCTGATGACCCCAGCACCGTCGGGGCTTGTTCCACGGGGCAGCCCTGCCAAAGCCAGGTGCGTCAGGTCCAGCTGAAGCCAAAGAAATGCTGTAGCATGTGACTGGCTGCAAGCACGGACTTGCTTTCTGGCTTTAGGGTCACTGCTATTTATTGTTTGCAACTAATGTAGTCACACGTGATCTCTGTTTCTCCATCTGCAATACGAAACCAACTAATCGCATTTTTAGGCACTTTGGGATCCCGAACTCATAAGCGCAGGGTGGCCAGAGCCTGGAGCTGCTTCGGTCACACACACAGCATGTCACAGCACATCCACCTTATGTGATGCTTGATTTTATTTGCCAACAGCACACAGAAATGAGGGTCCCCCTGCAGAGCCCACGCCTCGCCGGGGCCAGGCGTTTCCAGCAGCAGCCTCCTCTGTTTGGCAGCCGCCAGGGGCACGAGGCAGGAGGAGCATGCGGGTGGGCATGGGGCCCACTGGGACAGAACTGGGGCCCACTGGGACAGAAAGTGGGGTCTGATCTGGGACACCGAGGTCTTGGGCACGTCCCTGTTTCCTCATCTGTAAATGGAGTTTGCATTCTTGCTTTCTTCTGGGGGGTCTGTTGATGGAAATCTTGTGTGCGGGCTAGGTATCACTGCTGTCCTGCCTGTACTAACCAGCACCATCCACTTGCTGCAGACATTCAACCTATTTTATTTGTTTATTTAAAATTCACCCTGTTGCTCCTCACTCCAGCATCTTTATCTGTCCCAAGCAGTGCTGCGGAGTAACAAGTACCAGTATCAGGAGTGTGGGGACACCGGCAGCCACTGAGGCCTCTCGCAGCAAGTGTCCAGGCTGCCAGGGCACCCAGCACACTGCGGCTCACAACAGCCCACCGCAAGCTCGCCGCGGCTCGCCAGACTCGCCAAAGCCAGCCCAGGCTGTGTCATCCTGCCTGTAAGGCATCCTCCTGTGAGGCTGTTGGAGCGATGGCTGGAGCCCTGCTTGCACCCTGGTTCGCATTTCTTGCTGCAATTAGTCAGGTCTGTCGGACTTGCGGCTGATGATGGGCAAGTAGCTGCGGCTGGAGGCAGGCTCTGGCGAGGAGGGACCCCCCCACCATGCAGGGACCCCCCAGCCCTTCGCCTCTTTGTTGGACAGCCGGCAGCGGCAGCCTCTGCCCGCTCCCACATCGCTGGGGGCTTCCAGCAGGAGAGGCGAGAGGAGAAAAGGAAAAGCCTGGGAAACTGAGACTGCTCTGTGCTGCTCACACAAAGCGCTATTGTTCGGGGGGCTGAGAGATGCATTTTAGTAGGGCAGCCTGTCCTCTGCAGAGCGCGGCCCTGGAGCGGCACACAAGGCAAAGGGAAGCTGCATGCGAGGCCTTCTGTCTACAGTGACAGCGATTGATGAAGGAAAAGGGGCCAAATGGAAAACACGCCTTTCAGAGAGAATTTAGCCCTCTCATTAGAGCTGAATACAGCTGGCCAAAGGGGCCTTCTCGTGGAG